>NC_088604.1:16385663-16699084 GCF_036013475.1 Columba livia
CCTCTATAGCAATTTTACGTGTATCCCAACTTGCTGGATCTCCCTGGGCAAAAAGGGCATTCACTTCCAATAGAAATGACCTTGCCTTAAAACACCCCGTGGGACTTTCAGATGCTGAGCGTCAGGTAGCTGCCACTCTCATCATCCTCAGGCAGGCACAGGGATGTCCCCTCCTTCGGTGCACCACAGCCTGTGCCTGTTCTGCTAGCGCTATACAAGGGAGGCTGCTGGAAACCTGCCCCCTCCATCTCTCTGAAAAGCCCCTGCGAGGGAAAGTGGTTTTGCTGCTTACCAATGGAGATCGCTCTACAGGCATTTGCTTTTCTTTCAATTAAAACTTCTGTGGAAAAAGAAAACACTTATTTTACTGTCTCTGAGTCATGGACCAGTTTTCATTAACTGAGAGTTTTGATGGAAAATTTTCAACCAGCCTTAATCATACCTACCAGCAAGTCTGTTAGGATCTCCCCGACGGTTTGTGCCAGACCATCATTTTAATACCAGGAAACTGACTGAAATGCTAACTAAAAATAGAATAATAAAATGTTCAAGTACAAATGCCATAAGGACTAAGCAGAAAGGCTTTTGCAAATAAAATCATGTCTTAGTAATCTATCTAAAATTGCACCAGCATATTAATGAATCAGGGCCGAGGCATAACTAGGTGATGTCATTTTACTGGAGGTCCAGAAATCATTCAACAAAAGCCTTCACGATTTTACAGTTAAAACAACTGGCAATTAAAATAACAACAACAGAAATTTGAAAATCAGGAGTAAGAGATTGAATGTTCTTGTGCAGCCAAAGAAAAACTGTAAAAGGTAAGTACAAACGTATCACAGGCAGTGATATGCTCATGGAAAAATAAATGTTATTCAAGTAGTGCTTTTATGCCCTACAGGGTTCAGTTCGTAGGCCATAAAGTTCTAGAGATACAGATGCAGATATAAGAATACAGAGGCAGCCTGGTGACCCTATAGTCACTGCACCTGCATTATTCATCTCCTGGTCCCTCTGCAGTGCTCCCCTTGTGCCACACTGCAGATGTTACAACAGAAAGGAAAGGTACAGTGGCCAAGAGTGGATTTATTCTTTAAAGGAAAGGATTAAGATGGGAAATGGAAAATATACCTTTCTCTGAAACCTAGCACAAAAGAACCAGGTATTAAAGATTACGAGTTTCTGTTTCTTTAACAATTTTCCTACAAGACATCAGAGCCTGTAGTGCCAGGGTTGCCATGGTTCTCACTATTGATTAGTGAATACTGTTATTAAGTCCCATGTAAATAGCTAATGACTGACAGTTCTGAAATAGATGTGGACCTTTTAGGTAAATAGGCTTTTTTTAATTAAATAGGGGCTAGTTGAACATTGGAAATTCAGCTTAAATTTTCTCCACTACTTCATTTTTATTTCTTTGTGTTTTGTTAAGCGATGGCTGGTTTATGCAAGGAAAGAAGGAACATCAAATAAAACATAAATCAAAACTGAACCTGATCCAGAGTCCAGGCTCATCTGGTCAAGAGACAAAGGGAGAAAGGGATAGCTGATAAACAATAAGAGAAATAGTGGATTATTTCAGAAAAACCTTCTAAAGATAACAGCTCCAGGTCTCTAGGAGTAGACTTGTCTCTTCAGCTTAGTCACAACAGCAGCTACAGGTTTCACTGCTAAATATCATCAGGTAAAAGCTCTGAAGATTTTCTTTAGACATGAATTGAGCAGCATGTTCTTGTGAGATGATGGAGAGTTTGGATTGTTATCTTATCAGGAGAAGCTGAACATTAAATTTGCCTGATGCATCTATACAGGAGAAGCTGGGCCAGGGCTTGGGCACATCCCACTTCACAAAAGCCATCTCAGTAGGTTACAAGATGAAATCAGCAGTGGGCTCTGAGTTCTTGAGGACATCAGATAATTGGAGTGGCTTGGATGTGCCCTGGCTTGGTGCACATCATGATGCTTCCCTACTTTCTACATGCAAACAAATGTGATGCAGCTTTGGGATGTGGTGACTAGATGTCAATGCAGGCATCTGGACTGATTTATTGGAAATGCTTGTCTGTTTTTCCATTAAAATAATTGCAAGTGGGATGGTGTTGCCACTGAAGTTATCCAATTGTTATCGACACTCAGGCTCAAATATGCCTACTTCTTCACACAAAAAATGTGCATATATCACAACTTACACCAGGCATTCTGACAGGAGCAGAAACAGCACTGTGTGATTTAGGTGACCATGAACAAACACCATGAACAAATAAGTAACAGTCACAGCTCAAAATCACTCAGGGAAAGAGTAGATCCTAGCCAGGTAATGGGTATAAATGTTTGCTTTGGTGGCTAGTGAACTTTCTGAAGTAATTTGCATACTAGTGAAGGACAGAATGTCTAATCTAGATGAGATAACAATATAGCTACAGCAGTGGAGTAATAGCAATTCAGGTCAACTGAAAATCAGATCCAAGCCTGTAAAAAAAAAGGAATCTGGAAACTTGAAAAACCAAACCAAAACACACACACACAAACTAAGTTAAATTGATGAATTGTCTGCTGTTAATTGTTTGCTCAGCTCTGTTTAGGAACAAAATGCTAAAGAATAAAAACAAATTACCAGCAGTCAGTTCTGGGTTGCCCAAGGTGACAAATGTTCTCCTCAGCTTGTTACTTAAGCATATAAGGCAAAGTTAAAATTTTAGTAATACCACACAAGGAACCTGGCGATTAAATTCCTCAGGTAAAGTTGTAATGTTAGATATTAGGTTTCATCTATGGGAAAAAGGAGAAAAAGAAGACGGGCCGTTTTTCCCTTTGTCTGCCAACTGGGTTCTTTAAGGAGCCTTACAGGGACATGGATGTGAGGTAACATAAAGCATTAAACGCAGACCGATGATGACTTCTTGCACTCTCTTCTGTCATCAGGGTATTGATTTCTGACATTGCACTGACCAGTCATGAGAATTCTGGGACAGAGGGGGGCTTCATCATGCCCGTTTGGTGTGCTCCCCTGTGCTCTTATACCATCCTCACCTCCAGGATGCTGAATTACTACATCTGTAGCATCTTTCTTTTTTTAAGATGAAGCTTGTGGAAGATCTGGATAAGTGGAGCTTATGGAAGATCTGGATAAGTGGATGGAGCTCAAAAGCAGACCTGCTTTGCACTCCCTATGAACCCAGCACTGAACTCCCTCTTCCTCCCACAAAATGATTTAATCTCCCTTATAGATGTTGTCATCTCTTGTCACCCAAGCATTGACTGACTGGTTCAGCTTTACATGGATATGTAAAGTTTTTCTTAAGGAATTACATTTCTCCTACATCTCTACTTCAAAAAGGATGCATTTTTGCATCACTAGGTATCTTCACTGTACCATCCTATATCCACATATAATCTCAGCAGAAATAAGATCCTGTCAGTTTTGCATTACCGTAACTAGACAAGATAAACCTTCAGCTGGTTTCACTAACTGCATGATGACAGCTGTATCAATATATCATCTTTCTCATTGTGGAGGAAATATGGCAGAAAACTGGGTTTCAGTGGTAGAGAATCAAGCTCCAAAACAGATCATTTTTGAAGGCTTTGCTGGTGCAGCACATACTGTAGAAATTCCCAGCCCCTGCCAGGACTACTGGTGCTATGGTGACATAAATACAGAGAGCTGCCTGGAATTTTTTATATTTTTGGCACATCAGACGTACAGTTATTTTGGTTATAAAAAGAACTCAACAAGATTTTGGTTTCCAGAAACTGCAAAAAGAAATTTTCTTTACTGCACAGGAAAAGATGAGGGACTTTGGACAAGAAAAAAGCCACAAACATTTTCAAGAGGCATTTGGATATCTTCTGTCAAAGCCCTTCTTTACTTGAAGATGAATTGTCTTTGAAATAATGTCAAGGTACATATTTTTAAAGCATCCTGTGTACAGAATAATTGTACACTAAATAACTGACTCTTTGAATGGGGCCTGAGCTGCAGGTGCATGGTCCAATCAGTCATGTTTTTTTTTCATATTTCTTTGGAAGAATTCTGCAAGTGAGAGAACCTTGAAACATGTGGATATAGTTCTAAAAGATGGTTCTTACCAACCAGGAGGCTCATTGGTACTGCTCTGTGGTTGCAGACCAGTCACAAGAGTGTGAAAACCAAACAGACGTAGCGGGGCTGAGGTGTAAATGCAAACTGTGCTCCTGGCCAGGGCCAACTCACAGCTCCTAGCAAGAGCAGGCAAAACAGAACTCTGCTGCCCTATGGAAGAGACACTAAGCAGGAATGCACTATTCCATCTGTAGGAAGAGATGCACAGAGGGGCCAGCAAAGGTGGCTGTGGAGTGGAACAGTCCTGGAGAGTCAGGATCTGGCTCATGATGCAAAGAGGTATGGTGCAGCTGGGGACTGATGACAGGGAGGACAACCTTGGTCCCTATCTGCTGCTCCACATGTGTAGTTTTCAACCTTCAGCTTTCTTGTCCAGGCCTCTACCATAGCAGGTGGAAAGTCCACGGCTTTTGATGCCTGCCTCTCTGACAATAACCCTGGTATTTAGCGATACTTGGGAAAAGCATGGCAAGACATTTTAATATTCCCCTCACTGCCTGCTGCAGTAGCATGCAGTATTACTACAGCAACTTGACAAAAAAAAATGTTGCACAGTTTTCTTTAATGTTCAGTTAGATTATCTTAAAGAAGTATGAAAAGCTAAAACAATTCTAGGACATATCAAATACCTTTATTCCCAAAAGCTCATAAACACAACATCAAAAGCTTCCCACTTGACTTATTTGCTAGAGGAGTCCATCACTGTGCATTTGTTGCAGGTGAACTCCACCACTCAGCTGGGCATTTCAGCTTTACCTTGTGGGAGAAAAAAGTTAAACAAGAGATTGTTGATGGAATTATGAGTTTAAGACTTGAAGATTAATTTAACCCAGCTATCCAGCTTTGATAGCTCATTTGTGCAGTCATGATCTTGAGCAGCCATGGTGTGATGCTCAGAGCCACTGTCACCAAGGCTTGTGGATTGAAAGGGTTCAGCTCATTAAGAACTCTCATTTCTTGTCTGAGCTCCTTCAAGAGTATGTCATTTCACATTTCACTATCATTGCACATGATACCATGGTATTTTTATGAATATGGATTTATCTTCTGATTAGTGTAGCAGCTAGAGAAAGTAAGACGGGGAAGACAGAGTCTTTTAAAGGTGCCACAATGCAGTTCTACACCTTCTGTAAAGGTCAATTCTTGCTTTCTTTAAGCGATTTCACAACAGTTTGCTTACTCACAGCTGATACTCTTTCCAATGCAACCATTCCCCTGCTCAATTATTTTTCAAGATACATTTTTTTAATGATCACATTATGAAGTAGGCATAGGGACAACAGAGGCATCATTAACTTCTACACGAGACACTAAAATGAAGGAAAGAAGATGGGAGCAAATGCATAACATGGGCCACATTCAGGCCTTCAGCTGTGGGTGCCCAGTGTAAGGACCTTCTCTCCACTGACCATGTAAGGTTCTGGTGGTCCTGCATCCGAAATGGTCTGAATGACTCATTTCACTCAAGACTTCAATGCCCTACCAAGTGCAGTGGCTCTGCCAGGCTCTCAATTTCTCTGAGTAATGAGGGAAAGGACACAAATGTGCATGTGAGACAGGAATGATACCCTCTGCCTTTGTATTTGCACACAAATGGTATTAGGAAGCTCTCAGTGTGGTCAGAAGCCATCCCTGGCTTGAAGCCTCAGTGGCATCTCAAGGAAGAGCTGGCCACCTGCTACTTCCCACTATTCTTTGTACATCTAAGGAGAAAGCAGAACACTTCAGCTGCTTAACAAATAAACAACCAAACAACTGAAACTTGGACTGATGGTATTTTACTAAACCATAGGCCTCCTTTCTCTCATAGCACCAACATTATGGATCCTCTTTATATTTGCACTAGACAAACACTCAAAATATCTCAGCAATTATTTCGTGTTGGCACAATAATAGCTTAACTAGAATGGATCTTCTTATACAAGAGAATACAGCAAATGATTGTCTTACTAAGAAAAGCCTAACCCTTAAGAGGGCTCATGTTCTTCTTCTAATGACTCACTTTAGGAGAGGTAGATAGGCAGGAAGGATGATTCATTGTGGGACACCTACTGTACACTATTCTGGAATATATTTTTCTTCAGCTCTCTCCCACTCTACCTATCAGAAAGGGATAAATAAGACCATAAGGGGTTGCGGATTCAAAAAGAAGGGGAAATTGGCTAAAAGTCAATGCTGGCAGTGGGGTGTCTTTACAATTTAGTAAAGAAGTAGTGACGACAACAGAGTAATGTATTGGTCTCACAGGTCAGATTTGCCTTAGCAGATACAACCAATAAATCTGTAAGCCTCAGAATGCAATATTGAGTCAAAAGGTCAGTCATCTTCTCAGGCTTTGCTTCTAAGCTTTTGTCTTTGCAAACTGTAACTTCTGTTCCCAGCCATGTTTTCCCAAAGAGCCCAGGAGTGAAATATCAGGGAAAACAAGAGCAACAGATAAAAGCAAAGCAATTGAGTCACAGGCTCAATGTGGCAAAAGGAAAATTACACTGCCACAGTGTCATGCTTTTCTGAAACCTATCTTTGAAAAAAGGTCAAGAAAACCAACTCAATAATATACTTGGTGTCACAGAAAATTTGTTGGAGGTTCAGCCATGCATTAATTTTTCATTCCAGCAAGTTGTGTTCCAGTCCAAAAGGTCACATGGGAAAATGAATTCTAGGATATTGTCCACATGCCCAGGCCATAGATGCTCAACTCATTTTCAGCAATGTCTAGGAAAGGAAAATATAATCTTGTAAAGGATCAGGACATTAATAAAGATGAGTGATGAAGCCTATGCAGGGATTATGCAGCTGCAATTGGCTTGAACGTGCCCTTAGAAACACTGAGTGGTGAGTTAACAGGACTGGTAACCCTACATAGCAAGTGAGAGGAGTGACTGAATAATCTCTACACCTGCAATTGCAAGCACTGAAGCTGGCAGAATAGGATTCATGGGTTGGAACTTGAGCAGCAGGCTGCATTAGGAGTGCTTTAATAGAAATGTCATGAGATCATTGGACCACTCTTCGTGACAATTTAGTTCTCCAGCTCATCAGCAGTACACAGGCTGCAGCAAAACATTCCACCCTATTAAAGCACAATGTCTGTGTTGGAAGATTTGCCTGTTGAAAAAAACATTGCTAAATGCTACAGTACTTTGGGCTCATTTCTGTCCTCGAAACTCAGGCCCATCTCAGATATGTATCCTATGGCAACTAACGTCTGGTGACAGATAGAGGTTAAGAAAATACAAGTCAAGGGAGAATATTATATATTAAATAGCAATGTAACTATCTGCTGGAAGTTTGCATGTCCTCCGTTAGGAGTAGCAATTTAACTCAGCCAATCTGGATCCCTGACTATTGCAAGTGGTTTTAAATCAGCAGGGGTTTGTAGGAACAAATTTTTATAGAAATGTGATCGTTATTCTACTGCTTCAATTCGAGGCCCTGCTATCCAGGGATGTAATAATAACTCTAACAACGTAGTAGCCTTGTGTCATTTAAGCAAAGGAACCTATCTGAAATTTAAATCCTCTTTAGATGGGTAACCAATTAATTTGGGGTTCTTAAAGCCCAAGTCCTTGAAGAGTGGAGGTGGCTGAAAAGTACAAGAATCAGCTGAAAATTTTTCATACAAACAAGTTAGGCATTACTGAACAACTTCAGAAACCAGAACTCTGTATCTCACTTTACTGAAAATGTTCTTCCAGCTCTGGTGGTGCCACTGAGGATATGGACCCAATCCCCACCCTCAACTCAGAGTGTTTCTGTATTAAGGACAATAAGACATGCTCTGTCCCACCACCAATTTCTGAGTTAGGTACCAATGATTAGGACACTTATAAAGGGCATTGCTTTAAGAAGGGCTACCATAATTCAGGTTTGTAAGCTGAATTCAGGTTCTAAATTCACACAGCTTTTATACCAATAAATCAAGCAACACAGACAGACACTGGAAATCAATAATCTCTACTCTCAAACTGTTAGAAAAGCCCTGACATGGTTGCAGCCTGTGCAAACACTGTAGCGCTCACCAAAACTCTTTCCAAGCACGGGGCAGTTGGTAGCACAGGCCAGTGCTCCCAGTATGCAATCTGAATATGGCCTGCTGGTTTCGGAGGTCAAATTTTGACTGTGTGTGTGTGTCAGTTGATCTCAATGCCTGAATGCAGTTTAATACATGTTTAGTTTCCTAGAGGAAATCTTTAATAGATGTTTCTGAAAATTTCATCCTGTGCCTAACTGTCAAGACTGGAAGTCCAGAGCAGCACTGAGATGTTTTGTGCCTGTGAGAGGCCACCAGAACAACCATAAGCATCGCACTCTGAGTCAGAGACAGATGCAATGCTGGAGGGTGGTGTTTAGCATAACTCTACCAGTTGAGCCGGGGCTTTTCTAGACTCAGTTTTACTGAGTCTCAGGTTGCCAAAGGCTCAGAGCCTCAGACTGGTGCTGGACCTGCAGAAGTCTTGATGAATGCTTTCAATCGTGTCTGACTGTCTAAGAATGGAATACTCCTCCTTCTTGCTGGCAACTCCATGTGGGATCTGGGCTCCTGCCAGTCCAGGGCCACACCTGAGAGCCGAGGCAGGTGACAGTGGGAGCACTGGAGCTGGCACAACACACTGCCACGCACTCACCTGTCACCAGCAAAGGAAACACAGATACATCAGCCTCAGTGACAGCTCTGGCTCTCTGCAGCACAGAAACGAGACTCACTGTTGATCGATAGTCCTCTGGGCAGACCGAGGTACAACAAGCAAAGCAAGGCAGGCTTTGCAGCAACCCCTGCCAAGCCTCAGGGCACCTTGCTAGGAAAGATATGGCAGAGCATAAGACATGACTATGATGTCAAAAGCTGCCCTGGACTCTCATTCGGGTTGTCTACTCTGGGAACTGTCTTGTGTTAGCAGGACAATTGAGAAGGCTGAACAATCCTGCATCTGTGTGCTCCATGCCCACTGTGGACCCTGTCCTGTGCTGCAAAGGAGCTACTGTGCTTCATCTCCGTCTGCCCAGGGCAGGCTCACCACTGTCGGGGGTGATACCACTGGCAAATATTCACCATCTGTGCTGCCCGTGGGGGAATTCTTTCTATTTGGGGCAGAGACAAACGTGACTTTTGGGCTTTTTTCCATGCCCTTGGAAGCCTGCAAATAAAAAGAATGAAGCTGTCATGAATGAAGAAGGTTGTAAAAGCAATTGTGTCATCCTGCTCTCACCTGAAAGACAAAAGCGAGGTGCCTGCAATTTGCCATCAGTTGTGGCAGCAGCTTTGATCACAGAACTTCTTATTTGTGACATTTCTGTGAGTGTCATATATGCTCTGCAATTGAGTGAGCTCTTTCCTTTTGATATCTGAAATGTTAATAATAAATCCTTAAAACACAATTACTGGACCTCTGCTCCCAGGTTAGATAGAGGTTTGGCTTGCAGCGGTACTCACCAACAATACAAATGCTTACACTAATTATTTTCTTTAACAATAATCACATTTGATGAAAGATGTAAGCATGGCTGCACATGTGTGAGTATATGTGCATATAATTTGTGGGATTTGATTAACTGTGGGTCCACAGGCTATGTATAAAGCTCTCATTGTATCAGAAAAAACAATCATTTTCAAGGGCTGGCTCCACACTTTGCTTTTTCTGCAATAGGATAACAGGCTCTTAACACTGATCACAGCTACTAGTCTCCACTGTAAAAAACAATTTGTGCACTGCAAGATGTTTAGCATTTCTGTGATCTCCCAATCTGGCTTCCTTGTGCTCTGTATACAGACTCCTGTTTATACTAGGTTGTCTTTTTTAAAGGAAGAGACCCCTAATTCTGTTCCACAAAAACAGCTTGTTCTTCAGCATTATTCTGCTCTCACTTAACACTTTCTTGCTAGAGACTTTATTCACAAACAATGGCACTGGGCAGACTTCAGAAACAGCGCAGCTTTCAAGTAGAATAGAGCATTTTGGACTTCTCATGGTACAACAGTGTGGTAAAAAACGCACACAAGCTCATGCTAGCAGTGTCCCTTGTGTCTCTTAGGTCTCCAGCAGGACTGCAGTCATCTCAGCAGCACCTGAGTTCATATCACTGCGTTTGCCTTGTCTGCCCGTCATTAAAAACCCATATCTGACCACAGGTCTTCCATCATTTCTCCGAGATAACTCTGTTCAGCTGTTGACAGCTCTTGATATTTCATCCATGCCCACTGGGAATAACATCTAACTCTTATTTCTGTGTTCCAGAAAAGACATTAATCTTCCAGTCTTAAAAGATCACAGCACTGAAATCAATAAGGAAATGTTCATGCTTTTCACAAAAAATAATTTTCCCATAACCTCAGAAGTTGTATTTTAGTTTTGGGCTGAACTTGTGTTCTTGGATGTCCCCTCCTCAGGATGTCAGTGAAGCCCACTTCAGGCTGTCAGCTCAGATCTACCACAGTGACAAAGGTGATGTCCTCAGGCGAGCTGGCAATCCCACACAAGGCGATATTTTCATAGGCTGCCTGTTCTCTGAAGAATTTCAAACCACTTCTCAGCAGAAAAAAAAAAGGTATGTGCCTCTCTTTGGAGGAGAAGGCAGAGCAACAAACATAAAGGCCCTGGCCAAGGTCAAAGTAACGTATTCCGGATGTTGACCTACACGTGGCTGTGGATTAAACAGGGAAGGTGGGAGCATTTTCTTCCACCACTCCCTTCCTGAGCACCACACCAGGGTCAACACAACGCACAAAAATAAACTGAGGCGGGTGGGAATTAATTCAACTTGCATCAGCTGCAGTCATTCAGGAGCTGCTGAGCACCCCAGCCAGGTGTCCTTGTGATCACCTCTGGGCACAAGCAGGACCTGCTCCAGTTGTACCAGTTTAATCTGCTGCCACCTATGAGCCAATGCTGCTATTTTGCTGTGCTGTGTCTGATGCAACAGCTTGGACATAGAAGACACAACACTAGTTGCAAACAATGATCCTATACAAAGAGGTGGGCACATGGTGCTACCTGTTCTGAGGCGGTATCGCCGTAAGGATGCTGGAAAGCAGAAGAGGCAGGACTGCATGTTACAGAAGGTAACAGTGAAGGGTGATGATGGTAGAAGTTTCTGTAAATATGAAGGTCTGAGATTTTAGTGAGTTCTTTCCAAAAAAACAGTTTTGTTTGCAAATGAAAAACCATCATGCAAACAAAAATCTCACTGACATCAACTTTGTGGTTGAATTCCTGGTCTTACTGATGTTTAATACCCAGGTGAAACAGTGGTTGTCAATCATCTTAACCTTTACTACAGAGAGACAGAGTATTCTCAGGCAGTATTTTAAGCAAGCCCTTGATTTACTGGTATCCCTGAAGCTATTTGCATACTTTAATCCATGGCCTTGATCTGCAAAGACAATTGGGACTTACTCTGCTCAATAAAGAAATACCACAACCAGTTTAGCTACTCTGCTGCCCAGCAAGCCTTGCAAATTCTTATCCTTTGGTGCAGGATCTACTTTTTTTTTGAACGATTGCTCCAAGCTTGTGTCTTGGGTCTCCATTTCTATTCATTCTCATTTTCAGAAGAGTTTTCTGCACTTCGGAGCTGACATCCCTTTGACTCTTGACAACAGGCCATGCAGCCAGTCTGAAGACTGCAGTGCCATGTGGAGCTATCGGCAAGGCCTGAACAAACCTGCTGTGGTACTGAAGGCTGCCCAAGCCCAGCCATGTGGAGCTGGTATAGGCTGCTCTTGCTGCTTCACAACACACTGTCGTGCATCCTGCAGGCCAAGTCCTCAGCTGATACAACAGGCAACACTTCACTGACCCCAGAAGATGTGAAGCTCTTCACTTGCTACAGATGGTCCCTGCAAGCAGCTTATCCCTTCTCTTGCTGCTGTATTTAACCAACTTGTCGATCCCTCCCCAGCTCCTTCTGCTTGGGAGAATCCTGCCACTCCACTGAGAGTGGGGCATGGGGTGTACCCCACAAAGTGCCAGTGATGCAAACCCCAGCCAGCACTGGGCTGGTCCCTGGCCATTGCCACACTCTGAGCGAAAGACATCTGGTAGTCCTTGGAAGGCTAGTGACCATGCACTGCTGTGCATTATCCAGAGCTCAGGGACACCCAAACAAGTTGAGAGGCTCGGTTACGGTCCAGAGCGGTGCCCGGTGAAATTGGTGCTGGATGTAAGAGCAGAGAGAGAAGAGAGACAACAGGAGACAGTGGGAGGAACATGCATTTCCATCAGCCAACTCTCCACAAAGACATCAGGGGCTCACTGTCAGAGATAAAAAATAAATGTCAGATGGTTCTTTCTTGGTTAATCAGGCTTGGCTTTGCTGTGGTGACATCTCCTTCAAATAGCACTTTTTCCATTCTAAAGCTAAGAAAAAAACCACTGAGTATCTGACTTCTGAACAAGCAATACTGAAAGCAATTCAGTCTTATTTCTGTGGACATGCTTCCCCCATTATTTTCACACAGCTGTGTAATCCCTGAGTAATTAAAATGGCTCCTCAAAGCTGCCACTCTGCTGCCTTCTGATTTGTGTCAGTGCTGATCTGTTCAGCTCAGTAGGAATATTAAGAGTGGCCGATACAGCTAAGTCTCTTCAGCTTTTATCCAAATAGTCTCTTCAGCATCAGTGTCAGCTGAAGAGAAGGACAAATTCTGCTTTTACTGTAATCTCAGATTAACTGTTGTTTTAAATTCAGTTTTAGTGTATTTACACCAGCCTGATGGGTGTCAGCATTACACAGCAGCAAAGTATTTCAAAAGGACATTAAGAAGTTTTTAAATATATCAAAGGAGCAAAGGTAGTAGATTAAGAAAACCATTACTAATTGGGGTGAACATGAAATTGCCAGTCACTCAAAGCAACTAATACTTGAGGAACTCCAAAAAAAATCAACAAGGAAAAGCTTAGTAAAAAAATGCAGCAAATGAAGAACTGAAAAACCCTCTGTGAAAGGCACAGAAGATCATCAAAGGTCAAAAAAGAAGTCTTGGGGCCATTTGCATTCTGGGGTACTTTCTGCTCTGCACGGCAGCTGTGACAATACCAGGGCCAAGGGAGAGCTCGAACAGGGCAGCTTTGGGGAGACATGACTTAGGACCATGAGGAAGAGAGAAAAGTAAACACAGACACAGAAACTTGACTGGGAGGAAACACCCAAAAAACATCAGGACAGAAAAAAAGGACAAACAGAAGCAATGAGGATGGATGGGCAATTTGACAGGATTTTGTGGAGCCACATGGCAGCAATAAAAGCTCCCTCTGCAGCTTTCTGCTGCTTGAGCTAAGCTCTCAGGAGATACTGATGCCATCCTTTGCCTACACAGCCATGCTAGAGATCCCTCTATACAGACCGCCATGGCTGGTGTTTCGCAGTTTGGTCCTGGGTACAGGAAAGAAACCATAGAAAAGCATCAGCAATGGATTGAGGAATGCCTGCAGAGTAATGACTACAAAAAAAGAGATACTGGGCTGAGAGGTCGTGCTAGAAAAACAGCAAAATGCAAGTAGATGTAGGATATATACATGCAGGGTAGAAAGATAATTATTTAGAGTCGTGTTGAGGTAATTACGTGACTTTATATTTTCTTGTTAAGGAAAACCAAGGCGAAATTTCAGGCCATGTTCCTGTTAGGGTGATCTGCTGTGCTGAGCAAGGCAGCAGAGAGAAGGGCATCTTGCTCACAGAACACAGAATAAAGCTTGATGTGATGCCTGAGTTAGGAGCACAGTTGCTCCAGCCTTGGCAGCTCAAAGATGGCTCAAAAAGGGCAGCCAGTGCTCCCAAATCAGAGATATCTCCTATAGCTTCCCTCAGCTTTATCTACTGGTTCCTGATGGATGTCAGGAGGATTAGGCCAGCAGTGTGTCACTTCAATACCTCTGGTTTGAGGAGTAATGTGGGACTCCGTGCCATGGCTGCACCGTTCTGCATCCCAAGAAGCTGCTGGCCATGTCTTGTGTGCAGACCACCAATCCTATCTCTTTGCAGGCAGCCCCAGAGAGCCTCATCACTGCAGAAGAAGTCTGGGCTTCCAGGTGACACTGGGGCACTCCAAAACAAGTCTACATAGATAGGAGAGTTGGGCCAAGGGACTTCTCTATATTTTTCCTACCACCATACTTGGTAATTTCGCATCATGCTGGTTTTACACACCGTGGGATGTGGAACTAGTTCTTGTTCAGCCCTTTGTGGCCAACCTGAAGTGAAAAGCCACGGCAGTGGTGTCACCACACAGACTTGCAGCAGCGATGTCTGGTGACTACGCTCTATTCACAAAGCCATGAGCCTGTCATGGTAAATTTCTTTCAGATGTCTCAGATCCATCTCTCTCTTGCATTATTAATTGCAGCATCCACAACCACATTAAGCCCCATCTTTAGCTTCTTTCAGTAGCTTGTTCTCAACCCTTGTCCCTTGGAAATGAGTCCCTGGCCTGTTAACCCTCTCATTTCTTGTGAGATACAGCAGCTACCCCAGAGGCAGTGGCACTTCCTTTAGGCACATGTAGTTTACTACCCGAGAAAAGCATGAGATGTGCATCTGTATGTCCCTGATACCCAGGAGATGCTCCAAAGAGTGAGAGAACAGTGGCCACTCCTCTGAGACAATAAGGTCTGAGCTTTCCTGCTACCTTTGCTTATGCACATCCACCACTGCGTACCATGACCACCCAATAGACTGGCTTAGAGACGCAGGATCAACCCATCTGCATTGTCTTGTGCACAGTCCTTACTCCAGAGAGTAGAGACAATCACTTGTTGTCAGTGCTGGGTTACTCCTGCGCTACTCCCAGGTACTCTAGCTAAGACAATGTCATCACTCCCAGGCTGTTCTCATTCTTCAGGAACCTCTGGATTCTCCATGTTTTTCTTGTACAACAAGGGGTTTAGATATGGCAAAGGTCATAGATATGAAAATATACACCATTTGAAAGAAAAACAAAAGGCATATACAGCTATTTATATAAAATTAAATAAGACAAAACAACCAAGCCTTTTTCTCATCACACAAAACAACCTACAGCCAGGCAAACAGGAGGGACACTCTCCATGGATACTGTGCAGTCTATCTCTTTGAGTATTTTGGAGAAGTGACAGAGTCAACATGTCCTTCATCCCAGGAGACCTAGCCAAGAAGGGCCTTTATGAGAAGCCCAAAGCCCAGGCCAGGGAGTTTTCGACAGCTGTGTATGGCTTGGAGCCTGCGTGAGTTCCTGCCCTGCATTAGCACATCTCTCATTCTTGCTCATAATTACAGATCTGAGCTACCCAAAAGCCTGGGCTGCTCTCCTCACCACAGACAGGCTGTCCTGTTCACAGGATACACAGTGGAGTGGGCAGGGGGGCAGCAGAGCAGGTGACATATCTGCGGATGAAAGGGGAAGGACACCCGGGGACCCTGTGGGGCTAGTGAATGCCTGCCCGCATCCAGAGACCCTGTGTGAGAAACAACACAGCCGCAAACCCCTGCAGCAGCATACCTTGATGTCCTTGACCACAGCATGACCTGCAGTATTTCCTTGGCTTCACACTGGCTCTGGGAAGGAGAACATGTCCTGAGCACTAATAAACCGGTGCTCAGGTCAAGCTGTGTACCACGAGGAATGAGACAGAAAAACACAATTAGCACAAGCTCTAAGCGTGGATGCTTTCAGCTCCAGCAGCCCCGATTCAGTTGCTGGCATCCACCCAGGCAGCAGCTGTCACCTTCCCTCCAGTGAGTTCAGAGAGGTTTGTGTGAGGAATCAGGAGCAGCAATTTTCCTCGACAGAAAAGGTCTGGAAAACAAAGGATTTTGTATCAGGTAGGGCAGGGTGCTCTGTTCCCCGGTCTTGCTTTCTAGGGCACAAACCTGCATTCAGTTTTCTTTCCAGACCTCCACCAGGTATACTCCCTTACAAAGCCCTTCACGTCCTCTTTACACACTCCTCTTTTCTTACCCTTGATCTTCCAGGGTTTCTCCTTCTAAAAGGAAAGGCCAGGGAAGCCGTACACATACTGTCTTTTCTCTTGAGGTAAATGTTTAATAGCTTTGCTATCAGGGAAAAGACTTTTCTCTGTCTTGCCTCCTCCTATTTTTCTAGCACTTGCATTATTTCTTGTTAAATATATTATGACTCACAGTTAACTTGAGACCACGGGCTGCCTCGCCCTCCCCCTGCCCAGGAACTCCTTACATAAATCATTGGGATTGCTGAACAATAATCACAAAACCAAACAAAAACCGAAACATGTGCAGATTTATTGCTGCTTTTGTTTCCTCAATGCACATACAAATTAATATTATGGAGATTAGATCCCTTTGCTCAGCTCTCTTAAGCACAGTGCAAAATGACAAGAAAATCCCTGTTGTGCGCTGGAAAAAAAAAAAAAAAAAGGACTGGATAAACTCTGCTATTGTACAATCACATGATCCCAAAGAAAGAGGATTACTAAAGTAGAACACAATGTGAAATATAATCAATACCAACTACAATCTAAGATGACACTGAGTTGCAGAGCGATAGCCTCTCCTTTGTATATGATGTGTGGTAGATAAGACAGCAAAGGTTTGCTGCAAACCTCTTGAGTGCAGAGCAATTATGGTTTGTTTCTTTTTTTCCTGGACTCTGAACTTTTTCACAATGTCCAGTTCACAAGGAGGGAGGGAGAAAGATGAAAAAGACTGAAAGGGCCATATCTTTAGCTATGTCTTCTCAGATCAGTTCAAAGCAAAGCCTGTCAGGTTGTCAGGGTCTTTCTGCAAGCTGGAATCAGTGAGAGTTACAAAAAATATTTGTAACCAGCATAACCAAGGTCATGAAGAGCATCTGAACTACTCCACAGACCAGGAGCAGGCAGAGCAAAATACTTTGATGTTTCTCTGACTTGTGTGCAAGGGTAAAGCAGGAGAGGAGATTTTAAAAATGTTATTCAGGAATCTAGATATGCCACTGAGTGAGGGGTCTGTCCCCTGGGTAGCTGCCTACCTTCAGCCTCCTCCAAACAACACTGTCTGGGCAACCTAAGGACCTTTAGTAGCTTTTTCAAATTAGGAAGTCCATGAGAACTGTGTATGAATAACACCCGCAATCCCACTCCACCCCACCCCTTTTTTTTTTCTCCCAGACTTTTGGTTTTATTTGTGAATAAATGTTATGAATGCTTTTACAAAGAGAAAGTCAAGTTACACAATAAAAAGTCCTCCTACACAAGCTTGTAGAAGGCCTTTAAACCAAGAGCAGTCTTTTGTGGTCCACTGAATGCAAGGACTGACAAAGTGATTAACATAAATCCAAGTGAAAGATTCATCAGTGGGCAACTAATGTACACGAAGATAGTCTGAGAATACCAGAAAATACTTTAAACTTGTTGAGGACTTTCATCTACCTTGTATGCACCTGAACAGACAGACACAGAGCCAGGCATTTCAGGCAGTGCATCTCAGCTAGTTCTGGACTAACAAGTCCCTTCTTTGGCCTAAAATGATCACCTAAAATGATCAACTTATGCAACAGTGGAGAGAAAATGAGGCAATATGATCAACTGTTTGAGACACTTCTCTTAGTATAGGATTAATTACTCTCAGGAGGTGCCTGTATTTCTCAACACATGTTTAATTTTCAGGAGAGTCAAGCCACAGTGAGGAAGGACAGGACAGCTCTCTTTACTCCTGCAGAGCTGCGAGGGAACCAGGATTGTGTGCTGAACAGTATGGACAGACACTCAGGCAATTCAACCAGCCCAAGGCTTGGTGCAGAAGAAAGCAGTGCCATCAGGCTGCCTGGGAAGAGCTCCCAAAGCATATCTCCTGGCTCCTGTGCTGTGGTGACAAAACAGGACAGCTCTCGATTAAGTCCCTGTTTTCCCTTGATGGTCATAAAATCATTTATAGAATCATTTAAGTTGGAAAAGAACTTTAAAACCACCAAGCCTAACCTTTTGAAGCACAGAGGTTCACATCTAAGGTCCATTTCAGTGAACAACAGGTACTTCAGGGTCAGCTGCTAAGGGCCTGGTTTTCAGGTTGTGACATCTCTATGATGAATTACACCTGTGGTTGCCCCCAACCCTGAAAGTCAGTCCCTAAATGCACGTCCATTGGCTAACAAACAGAAGTCAGAGTAGAGGTGCCCTGCTTGGTTTTACTGTCATGTGAGAATGAGCTTCATCACTGACCCATGTGATCACACCTATAAGGGCAAGGCCACCCCTTAGGTTTTACTCCTGTTGCCACAGGAGAGCTGAGAGGCTTCACCAACAGGTGCTTCCCAAGAGCTATGTTCTTTTTGAATTTCCAAGCTTCTGTCTCATTGCTTCAGTTTGCTTCTCAGAGCACTGCAGCGACTTCCCAAGTCATTCATACACAATCCTCAAAAACGTTGCCAGAGAATTAACCAAGCACGGTAATTTTCTTTTTAAAAAATGCTTTAACCCTTTAAACACCTTCAAGGCCATTTAATCACAACAATCCTGGGAGATAGATGAGTAGGAATCCTAATTTAGTTGCAAAGAAACTGAGGCCAGGAAGTTCAAGCTCAGGAGCTGTGCCCAGCCTGGACACCCCAATACCCTGTGCATCAGCCTCCCTATGGACCTGGAGACCCAGCCCATGCACATGGCCAGTTGAGTGGGCTCACCTGTGTGTTTGGGTGCCCAGACAGGAATTGTTTCCCTTGCTTAGCTAAAACACCACTGACATGGACACGAGGCACAATCTCTGGAGCTTTTTCCCTGTTTCTGCTACTATAAATCCTGCTCCCATTAAGAGTTATCACCAGGACCAAATAGCTGGTGAGATACCACCTGGGAAATGAGGGAACCAAGTTTGACCCTGTTGCATTTAACTAAATGGCAGGTTCACCCCCACACACCAAAGTGGAATTTCTCTGGAGGTAAAAATCAAGCTGTGCCTCCCTCCTCCGCCCTCTCGTCTCCTGCAGCTTAACATGACAGTTCAGCGTATGGAAGTTATTATGGGATGCCTATGCATCACGGTCTCTGGTCTGGACCACCGTTATTCTTCTCCTACACACACACATCACACCCATGCACACACAGAAAAGCTGCCGAGTGCTTATATAATCTGATGTGTCAACAAAGTGAGGTCCCTGCCAGCTCTCCCACGTCTGGGGACTGTAAGTGGTTTCAGCTTGTCCCAGACAGAGTGTTTCAAACATGTGAAAAGTTTCCTTTCAAGTCTATCCAAACCCAGCCTATCCAAAACCATACTGATTCTTACTTTGCAAGTGAGAAAACAACCTCAGTTGTTGTTAAACAAGTACTTGAGAAAGTGCAGGCTGGCAGCACTGTCTTCTGCTAGACCCTCATCCTCACATTGCTGTGCAGAACATCCAAGAAGCTGTGTCTGTGTCTAAGTAATCATGTGGCACCCATCTGCTGAGTATCTTGACACTTCTTGTCAGACACCAAGGATTATATGAGCCAGCTGGAGCAGATAGGCCACCACTGTTAGCATCTCTGGGTGTTTATCATTTTTAATGAAAAAAGTTGTGGCCAGGTGATGGCCAAAACCAAAACTCTGTATGAAGTTAGTTCTGTTTTGTCTTCCCAGCTCTATGAGAAGGAAAAGCTTTGCTGGAGTGGTAGAGTTCCTGGGGACTTCTGGTGCCTTTTGTTAGGTATGTCCTCAAGTCTAATGATGGTGGCTGCTGTATAGCAGCACTGGCTGACCCATGTGAAATTCCCAGTGTGGTCATCAGGCTGCAGACCAGACAAGCATATCTCCTATGAGGTCCTGACAAAGTACAAAGATGTGAGTATACGGCAGGAGATCTTCCTAGGAGACAAGTGTCTTTTTATGTTCAGTTGTGAAATATCTTAACTTTTAATTGTTTAGTGATGCAAAGTGATGCAAAGTTACCTTTGTATTAAAGCTTTTTTTATATTTTTTTATTACACCATGGCCAAGTGCATTTTAGCCCACAGATTTAGCAAAGATTAACTTCAATTAGATTGTTTGCTTAACTGTTTTGCTGAACTGTGACTTTATGACATTTCAGACTGAAGAACTCAAAGCCAGTAGGTACTAAAATTTTCCAGCTGATAAAGTTCCAGTTTCTGAAGAAAATGACCAGCATTCAGATCCCATCCACACTGAGAGAAACCTGAGATCTTTTACTTTTATTCTGTTCTTAAATACACCTCTGCAAGACACACAGAAGGATAGGCAACCTCTGACCCCTCAGTAGATACCCAGTTCAGATGATCAGCCTTAAATATTCAAGTCACCAGGATAAAGCAGGCAAAAAAAGTTTGGGTCCACAGAGATCCCTAACAACTGGGTTGCCCTTTATCTTAAACAGAAATGCTGCTCTAGACTCTATAAGTTTACAACAAGTTTTGCACAGTTCTGCAAAATGGCTGTATTTTGACCAGATGGAAAAAAAATCTCATTGAACCCTTGGCTTTCTTTAAAAAAAGAATAAATAAAAACCTGTATTGAGCAAAGAGGCCCAACCACCACGCTCCTCCATGTACTAGTCTTAGGCGCAAGTTCTTCTGGTAAAGCCCTCTCCACCTGCAGCGCCCCTGGCAGGAGCACCTTACAGGATGGTCCCTGTGCTACCTCCAGCTGAGCAAGGGGCAGCTCTGGCTGGTCTGGGATTGACCCTTTGCCACCCACAGAGGCCCCCTGACCCCTCTGTTCCGGGTCTGTGCCACCTTAGGAGCCTGAGACAGAGGAATGACTCAAGTCAAGCAGAGACCTCAGACATGTTGACAGAAAATCTATGACTCCTGACTTACTTTAACATTGAAAAATGTCCATGTGCTAGGAAGACAGTGAAGCTATTAATGAAGTGAAACGCAGTGCTGAAGCAGAACCCCCATGTGTGGATATGATTCATCTATTTGAAAGGTCTAGATTGTAGAATTTCAGCAGGATAAGCACAGCTTCTGCGTTCAGACTAAAGGGACTAGTGTTGCTTCCCAAAATGTAAGAAAAATTTCATGTTTTTGTTGAGTGTTTTTGCAGCCCACTGAACACATGCTCCAGAGCTCCTGCACAGAGGCAAAAATACACCCTGTGTATATGTGAACCCCCCTCTCCCTCGCTCCACAACCTGCACTTCAGAGTTTGCTACGCAGCTAATGGTTTCAAAAATTGTTCTACAAAGATAAATCCCAGTGCATGCAGCCTCACCACTGGCTTGTGTGGCCAATTACCGTGTAAGAATGTGCTAAATTATTTCATGGGGAAGAATGAATGCTCCACTTTCATGTTTACATTTCAATATGTGAATATTTATTTTCTCATGTCAATAATTACTCTCATGTTTCAGAACACTCCATTTAAAACTGGCTTTCATTCACAGGGAGAGCCATTTTTGAATGAAAATGAGGCAATCAATGTTTTTTTAAGGATCCTATTTTTCAAGTGAAATTAAGCACGATTTCAAATTTCTCCTCAAAATACAGGCTAATTTTCAAGAAGCTTAAAAGAAATATCAATGCCATTGTAAGCATGTAATGTAATTTTCTAAGCTTTTATTTTACACACTATTTTCAAGATTAATTAATGATCTGGATATTTCAAAATGCTTAATTTGAACCTAACAAGAAGGATATTTAAATTCAGGCTGTTGCCAGTGTCTTTACCAATGCAGCATCTTTATCATTCTCCTTTTGCTTTATCCGAGTTGTGCTGGCATTGCCAGAACTATCAGGGAGGATAAAATTCTTGACATTTTATGCTTGAATTCTTCAAAAACAACCTCTCTGACTACAGAAAGGTAAGATTTACTTCTGTTAGAAATCTGCTGCAGTGTGCATGTTAACCTTCACTGCTCGGTTCTCCTTTTAAACCTGGTGTGACTTGCAGATGGAGTCAGGCAGTCATATACAGATGAAGTGGATACAGATTTGTCCCTTTGTATGACCTGGTGACTGATGGGAGCATTCAGAGATTATGGACATAAGGTGCTGGTCAACAATCTTGGAGTACCAAGAGCAACGACTTCCTCCTGTAGACCCTGAGTGGTGAATCAACATGGATGCAGGTGGAAAGAGCACATCAGCATGGGGTTTCTGGTTTGTTGTGCCACAGGGCACCCTGCAACACATTGTGCTTCCCTACTCACCCCCGTCTGGTGTCATTACTCCAGATGATAGCTGACATGCAGAGAAACTCTCCATGAGCCAAATGACAATCAGCAATCAAAATATGGCTTGTGACAGCAGATCCTGGTAGGACTATGGCCTTACATTCACAGACGCTCACTCACAGGACTAGGTGTTGCAATGTCACAGTAGCCATGGGAAGCAAATGTGGAGAAGACAGAACATAAGGGTAAAGATCTAATGTTACCTTCAGGGAAATAATTCCATCTGATTAGTTGGTCTCATTTGAAACTCAGGCAACAGAGTAGAGCAAGAGACTAAGGTGATGCTCCACTACAGGGTGTCCTCCTTGGAGAGACCTTGAGAATACCTTGCCAGGAATCTGGTGTTCTTATGATGAAAGCTGCACAGAAGCCATTTGCTGTGTATTTAATCAAAATACAAAACAAACTCCATGATAAGAGTGGGTTTTGGCTTAATCACTGCTCACTGGATGATCCCAAGTGTTTTAACCTGCTGTGGTACTTGGACATGAACACTGAGATGACTAAATATTTTGCGCTTTCTTGTCACCCTATTATAAAGCTTGCAACTAAGGAGGACTTAAAGATTTTGTTTTAGTCAATATTTTTGTGCTTCCCTCCTACCCATTTGTCAAAATTTAAAGAAAGGCTGCCTCACTTCTAAAGGTGGAATGGAATATGTTACTCATCATGCATAAAAGACAGCTTGTAATGCAAGATGATTCCAGAGTAACTGCTGGAAATGCTGGAGTCCCTGTAATAATAAATGTCCCTACAGTATCACACACCTCTGCACTCCACATGCTTC
Source organism: Columba livia (assembly GCF_036013475.1). Classification (NCBI taxonomy): domain Eukaryota; kingdom Metazoa; phylum Chordata; class Aves; order Columbiformes; family Columbidae; genus Columba; species Columba livia. The sequence goes on from NC_088604.1 coordinate 16,408,650, forward strand.
TGCAAACTACATTATCTTTGAATGGCAGCAAAAATTAAAGCAAAAATAAAAGGGTACCACATCTGTGCTCTCCCCTAGTCAGTTTGTACAGTTGCTCAGGAGTAATGCAACTATTTGTGCATTGGAATTGATTGCAAGAACGTCTCTGTGCACTGACAGGTAACCTTCTGAGGGGCTAGTAGAACGTTAATGTCTGAATTTCAAATTCTCACATAAATTCAACAGGACGATTACTTGAGGACACTTAGTTGAGAACATATTAAAGGGACTAAGTCCTCAACTGTCATTGGTGGTAGCAAAATAGGAGAAAGGAATAAAAACATTGGAAAAAAAATGAGAAAGAGAAGCCACCAGCAGCATCCTGCTCGTGTCTGTCTGCTATTTCCATGGTGTCATGATCCCTGGACACCAGTTCTGGGCACTGCCAGCTCACTCCAGAAATTAAGATTTGAGTCCAATGAGGAGAGGACTCAGAAAGGCACCTCCATCAAATCATTCAGCATAAGGAACAAGGTTCATGCTGGCATCATGCTTACACTCTGACTTCATGCTAGAGGTAAAAGAGAACAGTATACCCAATCCAGCACACGTTCTCCTTGTGTAAACATCAGATTGTCAGTGTTTCTTGAACAGCTGAACCAGGACAACATGTTGACACTGGATCATCACTTTGCATCATAGGGTGTAGCCTTTCAAACAGACTGACTTACCGTTGTTTCTCTCCCAGAAATGCTGTTAACACTGCTGCATGGACAGGCTTAAATCACAATAAAATAGGAGGTGTGGACACAAATTACAGAAATTGCTGACAGACAAATAAAGAACATAATCTCATAATCTGAAAGCCCACTCGGCAGAGGCGTGTCCAGTATTAAATGTTCTTTGCTCAAAAAGTTCCCATTTGTATTAAAAGATTTGGGTGAAATTCAGTTTTTCTCAAGTCAGCAGGAATCTTGCCAAGAATGTCAGTGAAGTCTTAATTTTGCAATCTTGCTTTGGAAATCTTGTTCTCTTTGTTAACGCTGACATTTTGGCTGCAAAAAAGAGTCGCTTTGGCTTTAGGCAGCCAATTTCTTTTTCTGGCAGCTTATGCTTAGCAAATGCACATCAGCTATTTGTCTGATCACACAGTCTCATTATAAATGGAGAAAAATTGATGAACAGGACTAGTGAAGCCACTGCCCCCAGATTTCAACTCCAGCCCAATGACAGTTAATTCTTCTCCTCCCCCACAACTCTGCTTATAGACTTTAAAAAGAAGAGGTGGATCATTTTGGGGACACAGTATACCACCAACCCAACAAACACAAAGCAGCTCAGCTCTTACGCACCCTGCTTTTGTACTTAGGTTTCTTTAGTCACCATTTGTTCAACCAGATATAAGAATTAGACAAGGTAAGCAATATAAAGAAGATGGGTGAAATATTGCATCTTTCTTTCCTCGGAGGTCTACCATGTCATACTTATGTACCTAGCACATCATATTTGCTAAAATACTCAATAATTTATCAGTGGCATTTGGTTTGGTTTCTTTTGACCAAATATTCACTGCCAGAAACATGGCTAAAACCTAGACTTCCTGATTTCAGCTCCAAACTACCCAAAGCAAATCAGCTTTCTGCATCCTATTAACTTGCCAGCACTTTGGTTTCCATATTGATTAAAGAGCATTTACCCAGGAAACATATTCTAATGTCATTTGTGTACTTTGCGGTTTAAGCCCTGTTCAGGCAAATTCAGTCAATCAGCTGGTTCTGCATCACTGCTAGTGTGAGACCCAGGCTCTGGAGCAAGCACTCTTCAAGTGCAGACTTGTTTGCTGGTGATTCCTCAGCAAGATCAAAACCATGGGACAAACTGCTTCCAATAACCAGCCATTAGTTGAGGGCAAACTGTTCTATTTCACAGTTATTTCATTATGTCTGACTAGCATTTCATCCTCCAAGTCTGAGCTTGCACTCATGGATTTGGCGCTAGGGGACACTGAGGCTGCAAACACGGGAGGAGCAGATTCACATTTAGGGTGTTTTCTTCAGCCCAGCTTTATTCTGGTCCTGAGGACTGAACACCCACCAGCAGCAGGAGCACATACTCCTGGTTTGGTCCATGTGAAAGGAGTACAGTCTGTGCAACCCAACACAATCACTCGATGGCAATCAAGTCCCTGGAGGTGGGAACAAGCGAGAGATTCACTCAGAAGCATATTTCTGAGCTGAACTAACATGCTGATGTAGACCTATTAATGGTCATCAATCAATCCAAGCTTCAATTCCAGGATTTACATCTGCTGTCTCCATGATATTCATTCAATGACTGAGTTCCTGCCTCAGTTCCTCACCTGCAACACATTATTAAAGTGCTTCTTTGAGGAAGAGACACTTGGACATTGTGATGATGAGGGCTCAAAAGAAGAAGAAAGCAGTTTTAGCCTCACATGGATGCAAAGGTTAACACACAAATTTGCTCCGATACCTAGTTCTTTAGCCCTGCCAATCTATCTATGAATAATATAAAAGATGGGGCATCTTTTCTGTTGTTTTTTTTTAATGTTGAACACAGATTCTGAATCCCAAAAACCATAGTGTACTTGTTGAAGTTGTCAGTCTTCTGAAGCATTTCTGAGAAGCTCAGAAGCATTTTGAAGAGCACAGCTACTGAGTTTCAGCCCTTGCATCAGGGCCTTTGAAGTTCTCCCGTTCTGCTTACCACTTGTGATCACTGCTACCAGCTGTGCAGTGGAGATTTTGTACCCACAGCTACTTCTCCAGTTTCCTCTGAGACAGATAATTGGAGTGTGTACTTAACTACTACTGAGAGCAGCTTTGGAGTTGGAAGTATAGCCATTTCGGGTAAACATTAATCTGTTCCAGCAGAACAAAGACCACGAGGACTCACACATAAGCTGCAGACAGCTAAGGGTTTTGAGAAGCTTTTCATACTGACATGTTCCATATCCCTTCTCCTTTTCTGTCCTTCCTGCCTGTATACTCACTGCCAGAAAACCGGAGAGTGGATTCCAAAGCTACTCCTGGTGCTTCATGGCAATAGATAGAAAGGCGTGAGACACGTACTGCTTTCAGCCAAATCTATGCATCAGCAAAAAGGGTGGGTTGGCACCTAGTTCTCAACTCCATCAGCTATGAATCACACCAACTTCACTGTAGCTTTCGGAAATATTTTGACTGATGTTACATGATCTCACCTGAACTGTCTCATCCGTTGTCCAAATCCCTGTGTGACTGTGCGTCTGTCTTCCTCTCCCCTTGTCCCTCTCTCCCTTTCACAGGTAATGTTAGTCAATTCACAAAGAAAACTATGTGTTGGAATTGCTACATGTAATTATCCATTGACTTCTTCATCTCTGAACTCCCTCTTCATTTAAAACCTCTGTCACGATGTTGACATTTCAGCTTTTTGTTTTCCCTTAAAGGTAAGAAAAAACAAAGGAAAAAGATGCAACCAGACCACCCATATCAGTGAAAACTAATGTGAGCCAGTGCGAAGACATGAAAAGGGCAAAAATGGAAAATAAATTATTCTTTCACTTGTAGAGCCACTCTCTTACCAAAGTAATGAGCATCAGGAGAAAGGGAATAGTCCAAAACTCACCGAAGGCCACTGACAAATTTCTCACTGACTTCCTGATGGACCACATAGCACCTCAGGTGTGGTAGGACAGAGAATAAAGCTGCTGTTTTCACCAATTCACTCTCCCAACTACACCAGTAGGTTCATTGTGAGAAGAGAGAGGGGAGACACCCACAAGTTTGTCCATACGGAGTTTCTGAAGTAAGCTGTACAAACACAGGGTGCTTGGGCTTTCACCTCTGAAGACAAGAAGGAGAAAAGCCTGCTCACAATGTCCAAGCAGTGATCATAGGAACGTGCCTCCTGCCCGTGCCATCCCATGTGCCTCTGCCACACTGGAGATGGCGCCGGGCCACTGGGCACTTTGCTTTCTCACAATGCAGGTTTGGAAGGTGTGCATGACTAGGTAAGCCTGAGCAGGAAAAGTTGTTTGCCAGGGAAATAATTGGAGCTGTTTAAGGCATGAAGAGCCTGTGTTCATTTCATGTCGACTGGGAGAAGAGATCTTGCCAGCAGTGTCTCTCTTGCCTATTCTCACACATTGAAGTGGCCGCACACAGAGCAGTCAGGATCCAGCCCGCTCCTCCAAGCTGCAAAACAGGCTGCAGGGCACAGCTCCAGCACAGATGGGAGGGGGTGTAACAAATCACATGTATGCACCCCAGAAGTGGAATTCATGGAGTTCAAATACACCAAAACAGGTTCCTGTGGACACAATAGGTGTTTAGGGTCTCACCATAGCCTGTGGAGGGCCACCCCCTTGGCCCAGTATATCCTAAACCAGACACTCCCCAGCTGCTCAGCTGGATCACTCTCCAGGCTTCACTGTGCACAACAGCTGGACTCCCATTGACCCTCCTGGGATTTAGATGCCCCTGCACATGTAGGCTTCTACACTTACCATCAGTCCCAGACACACAGGTGTCAGGGTGACCATACTCAGCCTGCAAATGGCTTTTGTGGGCTGGTCTCACCCTATCATGTATCTGCTGCTGTTGATGGATGAGACTGGCAGGGTCTCCAGGCTCAGGTTCACTAGCTGATGCCTCATCCCTCAGTAAAATTGATATGAGGACAAAGGCTTGGCACAGATGTTCAAAGGGTAATATTCCTTTACGTGAGTCTGATTTCTTGACTAAAAGCACCTTTTAGCCTTCTGCATTTTATGATAGTAATTTATTTTTTTCTATGTAACTCACATGAGTGGTAGGCTCTTCAAAACTATTATTGGTAAAGTGCCTTTCTCTTAACACATTAAAATCCTTCAATTTCTAAAGGTCACCTCTTTTACAATTTAATGGTGTCCACATCAGTGCTTGCAAACAGAAGCAGAATAGAAACACAAGCTGACAGTCAACATACAGAAACATTTAACAAATGTTTCACCTAAAAAAGGTGACAGAAGAAAGCACCACTATGATCTAGGCAAAGCCCGAAGCAGAACAGTCACACAAATGCCACTATTAGTTTAGAGTCCAGCTGTAGACATCTGCACTGGCAGACCACGTGCCTAAGCCCAGCCATCCCCACACACTTCCAGGGAATGGAGATGCTCACACCCACAAACAGTAGTCACAGCCAAAGGAGAGTAAAGCTCCTTAAATCACAGCTGGCTGGTATGGGTTTACGGCAGAAACAGTGTTATCTAATGGACTTGGTGATGTCAAACGGGAACAGCAATCTCTACTCACACGCATGTGTTGCCCTCCTGTAGGCAAGCCCTTGGCACCAGGACTTGAGCACTGATATGTGTCCAGAGACACCTCAGGAGAAGATCCAGAAATGAGGATGTGGCCAGTATGGGCTACAGAGCTCAGTGTAACTTTTCATCCCACTATGGAAAGTAACACAAACAAGTGCTGCTTTTTCTTTTTGCCTTTTTTTTTTTTTTTTCCCCATTCATATCTTGTTGCCTTTTTTTACATCAATATTTGGGTTCCTTGTGAAAAAATTAATGGACCTGCAACAACAGTCCTGGCACCCACCTCCACCCCTCAAGCCTATTTAAAAGTACCAACTACCTTTATTTCCCTTCTTCTCCTCTGCCTTCTTGCTCTTCAGATGCGACTGCTGATCATGAGGGGGAAACCATGACATGGGCCAGGCTGAACTCCTAAGAGAAAACTAAGATTGTGGTGGGACATGGACATTTCATACCAGAAAGTTGCCACTCCAGCTGCTACTGCAAGCCAGGCCACAGGATGGTCCTTGAGGTGTGACCCACATGTCACAACCAGTTGTCATCTTTGAACATTCCCATGGCTATTTGGTAGCTTCCAGAAGGAACAAACTTTGGCATCTCATCACAAAAGCTGTAGTTTAAAAAGCTGCTGGGCTGCCTTAACCCTTGAACAAATCCCGGAGAATTTCTAATAACCACTGACTAATTCTTATGTGAGGGCAAATACACCTGTGGCATTGTAACCTCACTTACTGACTCAGTGAATTACTAGTTCAACCTTTTCATGCAAAATTTGGGAGTTTGTATCCTTCTTGAGCTTCCTACATACATTATGCTCACTGAGACTTTAACCTAAGTTATACTCATCTGCATTTTTTTATTTACCACCTTCGTTTTTAAACTAGGATGGTCTTCAATAATTGAACTGCCTTTCAAAGTTATCATAGCTGGTAATTGCAAATCTTTTGAACAGTAAGAGACTTTGCTACCATCAGTCTCTGAGTATCTGTCCTAGGGGAAATTTGCTCTCGTGTTACAACAGTAGCATAATTCACTTACTCTCTCATCATTTAAAAATGAAAAAAAAAAAAAAATAGAGATTTTGCAAGTGTTCTCATAGATTAAATCTGTCAAGTAAAGCTAAACACAACTCCTCTCTCACTGAGGATCTAAGTAGCACCAGAAGCAAAGTCCTTCTCCCATTTGAGTCAAAGAGCATTAAGAGAGAGTAAGATTCCACCCCACATTTTTCTGACAGTTCTTAAAACCATTAAATGATCTCTCACACACAGGTAGTCTCTCTGAATCTACACATGCACGAACACACTTGTTTATGGTCTCCCACAACACCTTTTTAACTTCTTTTTTCAGTGTTAGAGGCTGAAGTCTCAGCAAATGTCATTATTTCAGCTCTTGCAATGTAGTACTTCTTATCAAAAGATCCTACTTTAGGGAATTAAATATTGTATTATGTATAATGTAAGAAGATGTTTTCTGCTGACAAGGGTTTAAAAATACAGTTGTTAATCTAAATGATCGTTTTGGAGAAGCCAGGTTTATAATTTCCCCCGCATGTCTTTTTGCCTCTGTAATTCTTTTATGTATAGATGGAAAAACACAGAAAGTGTAAGAGGGATTTTAAACACCTCTATTCCTCAGCATCTCTCTCTACTCTAAATGTCACCTGCAACATATATTTACAACCTAATAACATCGCTGTTCCCAGTGAAAGCTCCAGATGTTGAGGCAAACCCCTTTCAAGTTTCACAGCAGACACGTTGCTGCCCTCTCAGACCTGTTCCTCAGGTGACATGGAAGGGGAAGGAGACACAGTTTCTGGGTTCTCCGGAGCATGCAGGACCGAGTCAGCCTTTGATATCATTTCTAGCCAAATGTTAACAGTGATCTCAAGCTGCTGAGCTCCCTTGGACTTTACACCTCCTAAGGTATGGTGTAAAGCACACAAAACTGAGCCCAGAGGTTTACCAGGAGGCTGCTTCGTCCCTCCAGCTGCTCACAGGAGCTGGGACTAATCCCTAGCAAAAAAAAAAAAAAAGTCTTATTTACAAAACTCACATTAATGTTTGGACAAAAGCTGTGTCAAGATCAGGAAGCTGGTCCTCAGGCTTTAAGTTTTGGTGTGCTTGCTCACAGAGCAGAAACCAAATCTTATGTCATAAAGAAAACCTCAGGCAGAATTGAGCAAAGCACTGAAAGCACTGTTGTTCTGTCGATCAGACACACACTGTAGTGCCAGGTGCCTAGGAGGGATGGGTTAGTGCTAAGTGCTACTGGCACTGAGGGAAAAAGGCAAAACGACTATTGGTGCACCGTGTTCTTTGCCCTTCCTCCCAGAAGAAGCATTACTGAAGTTATCTGGCGTGTGCCACAGAGCGATTGCTTCCAGCCACTTGCTCAAGAGACTCTGACGTTGTATTTCAACGGAAAGCTGTAGGCAATGTAGCCAGCACTGCACCATCTTAGCCATCTCCCTTTGCAAGTTCAGTGCAGTCTGCTTAATTTTGATGTCAATGGGCTGTGTACTTGGTATCAGCTGCAGCAGTATGAGACCTGAACCGGCTAGGAGGTACTCTCTCTGTCTCTCAAAAATCGTGCTTGGAAATTAGTCTGGTTTCCTTCAGGGTCATTATAATGGGATGAGAACAAAAAAGACTGTGTGGAGTGTGGGTTTTTTTTCAGCTGGTGAGCAATTCCAGCATCGTCAACAAGGCAAGCTTCTGACGCAGGGTCCAATTCCCCAGGTCCCCCTCTTACATATTATTGCATCCAGGCTCATAGGCTGATTTTTTTACATGCAACCCTGTCCACCCTTCTGATGGGAAATGCAGAGAGACAGGCTTTAAATCACACTTGAATTAAAGTGGGATCAGTCCCTGGTGTGTTGTGTGTGACGCTGCTCAACAGCCTTTGCCAGAGCGAAGCAGGGGGACACGCTTGCCCGGTGGCAAAGAGCTTCCCTTCACCCTGGCATGAAGGGAAACCAGCCTGTGGCTCCGTTTAGAGACCGGCTGGTCAGGTTTGGCCACCAGTTGCCCTTTGCGTTGCTTAACCCTTTTTTTCCACTGAGATACCAAAATGCTATTGCTGCTCACTGGATACTTAGACATGAACTGCATAAAACACCTCCTTTAAGTTTTCCACTGGCAATTAAATGGTCTAAGAAGGAATATATGAGGGAAAAAAAAAATGTAGGTTAAAACATAATTAATAGTTATATTTATCACCAGGCTAATCCTGAGTGGAAGAAAATGAGGTGCCAGACTGCAGGCAGACATGGCCACTTTCTGGGAGGCCCAAAGCAGGTCCCAATCTGCTGCTCCAGCAGACTGTTTTGCCACCGAGCACTGCAACAACACACGGAAAAAGACACATAGTTAAACAATTGGAACATGAAAAATTTGGTACACAATTTCTTGATACACAATTACTCCTGAAAAAAAAAATCAATGGAATTTTTTACTCCCACTCCTTTAATGTCTGTTTAAAACTCAGCCTACATATTTTAAAAAAATAAAATAAATATTTTTTTGCCATATTTTGTATCAAATATTCATTAACAAATATACAAATCTGCTTTTAAACTGATTGTTTCAGTTTTAGAAACTAAACCATTTTTTTCTGTACGGTAGAAAGCATTTTAATTATTATATGACTTCGGGGGGTTTCCACTTAACTGTATTTGTATCCTCTTTGCCAAACTTTTGCATTAAGAAATAAGTTTAATTGCAAATATATTGGTTACCTCTAGTAAATCTGTTACTAGAGAAAAAATCCCATAACAGAGTTTGGCCCATGGGGATCCAGGTCTTATGGTGTTTGACACAACCAACTGCATCCCGAAGTGTAAATACAGTCGTATCAGAAAAAGCAGTGTATTGGCAGGACTGAAAACCAAAGTCCCAGGTACTAAATTGACTGCCACTGGCTTTTTCACCTGTTTTTTTAATTTATTTTTTTTATGTTACATGAGTTAGGAAGCAGTAGCAGGATTACAAGTGTTGGTGTGCAGAAGGCCTCAACCTGGCAGCAGGTGGGAAGGAAAAACTGGGGTTCGGGGTACTGAAACATACTCTTCCCCTCACTGATGTGAGACATCTGATCTGAAAGCCACCAAGGCACAAAGATGGCAACTTGCAGCTCCTCTCTCTCCTGGCTTACTTTTCAGGTGAAACTGTGCTTTCCCTGAGTGTCATGAATGCTGCACTGCAAAAAATATTAATAAATAATAACTTGAGTATGTATACATAATCATTATTTAATCTTTCAGTAATCTTTTGCCATGCATAATTTATTAAAAGTTTTGGGTTTTGCTCTTGTTTTTTTAAAAACTGATTCTATTTCTTCTACCTAGTGTCAGTTTCCAGATGCAATAAATTATTAATGTTTAATAGATTAAAAATGCAAAGAAAGACATATAAAAGGAAGAAGTGCTCACTCTATGTCTTTCCTGTTCTTCACGTATATGCCTCTTTCTACATGTTAAGTGATCCCATCCTTTCTGGGTAGGCCGTGGTTGTACAATCTGGGGAGTACTGACAATAAAATTATGAAGCTTCAGAGTCAAACTTTATCATCCTCTTGCCCTGGGAAGCCTGTGGGGCTGGCATCAAACTAAGGAGATGCTCTGAAACTGAGCACTCGTCTCGAAGCCATCAGACTCTGCTTTCAAGATGCTTTCTACAACCCCAGGAGTTACAATCAATCAATCAATCAATAACGCGGTACAAATAACATGGTTCTGGGATTGAAACCTGCAAAAAATCCTGAAGATATGATGCAACATGTGAAAAAATAATTCAAAACCTTTGTTCCAAACACTTCCCAGCATCTGCACATGAAGCACTGGTGGCCTTAGATTTGATCCTGACATCACTGGGAGCTGGGAACACCCAGCAGATCTCAAGGAACATCTTGTTTTGGGGCAGTGTCCCCTGGGCAACAATTTTAGCTCCAGCCCAAACTCCTCTTTAGCTTTTACCCATTCACCCAGCCATTAAGCTGGCAGTGTGTCAGTCCTTGTTCTACACCAGCCAGAGCCTCTGGGCTCAAGGGGGAATCACTTGGTGCACCCTGTGCCTGGGCTAACCAAGACATCCAGTTGCAAGATCAGGAAAGCCTTCACCAGCTCTGAGGTCTCTGGACACACCTGCGACACAAAACAAAGGTAGAACATAGACAAATAGGAAGCAATTAAAAACAAAAATCAAATAATAATTACTTGAGGATATGGAAGGACTTGAGGAATGATTATAGTAATTAAATCTGGATAACTTGGCTAAGAGGTAACTGTGGAGAAGAAAAGCGCTTCCATAAACTTAAAAGGCTTAATCCCCATCTGGGAGGTGAGAGTATGAGCAGAGGTAGAGCCAGGACATGAAAAGAGCTGAGAGTGGGGTGACTGTGAACCCCACCTGGGGCTGGGTAAACCCAAACCTCTCACAGCACAGAAAATGAACCAGAGGTGGAACTGTCTGGGCAGGGGGAAAGTGGACAAGACAGTAGTTCTGCTCTCACCTGTAAAACCAGACGGAACAAAATAGCAGATGACATCTCAGAAAATGTAACAAGGTAGGGGATGGGAGCACTGAAACTAGCGACTGCTAGTTTCCTTGTGTTAGCACACAGCTGGTGTTATTCACCATACCACTCTGTTGTTGTTTCAGCCTCAACAGTTTGTATGATGTTTAAATTGACAGTGGCTTTCTCCCAGTCTGATGCTTCCCCCAATCCCTCCCTGCTTTCCACACACCCCATACAGATGTAGAAATTAGGTTACAGGCATTAAGAGCTGGGAAAATTAAATGTGACTGCTGGATAAAGCTCTGCAAGTGACAAATCCAATGAGTTCATTTTAATCTTCTTGAGCTGCTAAACATATTGACTGCATAGGCCGGTGCACAGCTCTGTCTTTATGACAAAACCAGGGACAGCCCTTTCTGTGGGACACCTGCTCTTGGCTTTGATACACACTTTGTTCTCCCAGTCTATAAACTGACCTACCTAAAAATAAAGCAGTGTTTACAGTTAACAAAATACATGCAAACCCTTTTATAGGGGTATGGATGCACCCAGATTATGGACCAAGTAAGTTTTGCAGGTTTTGTACCAGTTTCTGGCTGCTTATGGCTATAGCAGTTATGAACCTAGTGCATGGAGCACTGACATGGTGCTTCTTACCTTGGCTCTCCTCTCGACCGCACCAGCATCACAGCCCAAATGTGATCCTCTTTTTAGCAGCCATGCTGTATGCAGATACCTGCCTGTTCCCTGGGTTTGTTTTTTTGGTTTTGTCTTTTTGGGAGGGCGGGTGGGATTTGGTTTTGGTTTTGGTTTTTTTCTCCACACACCCAGCACAGTTCTGTCACCCGTTGCCCCTCACCTTTACGAGGCAGATGCTGTCCCATGCCCTAAACATGCACAAAGTTTTATTCACCATTTAGCCTTTTTGCAAGGCTCCAGACTCAAGGTTCTTCCTCAGTCCTTCCTCAATAGTAGGAAAAAAAACCTTCTGTACATGTGCCCACCAGCATCGTAAAAAGCTGATGGTGTAAAAAAGGATGTGCCACATTTGATGTTGTATTGACTAAATATGCTCAGCATCCTGCCCCAGGGGCTCAGAATATGAGACAGCACATTTCCCAGCTCAGAGACTGTTTCGGATCCTGTAGTGTCTTTAGGAAGGGGGCATCAAAACTAATTAAGATGCTGAAATAAATAAGCATGCCCCATTTATCCTGATTATAAATTCCTACTAATAGTTGATGGTAAAGGCTTGTGCTCTAATGCAGGGGAGATGAGCTAATTTAGGAGAACACCATGTCCTGTTCCTTGTCCATCAGTACTGCTCCTCACAGCTTAACTGCAAATTTTACACTAAATGATTTGAAAAGCTGCAGATTCTAGAGTCATGAGATTTTGGTTTTGTTGTTGCTTCCTCTTTTATGCCCCCTTAAAAGAAAAGTTTCTTTTTTTTATATTGAAAAACAAACAAACAAAACCACAAAAACTAACTGTAAAATCTGAAAAATGCCACCAAAGTTTAACATGAAGGGTGAGAAGACAAAACAGACAACTCACATTTTTAATTTCATTATTTTTTCCAAACAAAATCTTGCTATTTTTGTAAGCAATCTCAACCAACTACCTTCCCAGCTGATTAGACTTTACGGAAGATCAGTTTTATTTTGTTTTCTAATAATCAAGGGAAACATCTAAATTAACCAAATTTCTGAGAACCTTTTCCCACTGCTGTCTGACTTTTAAGGCTCCCTGTATGCCCCGGGCAAGTAATTTTCTGTCTAAAATAGTAACTCGGTCCACAGAAAACAGTAAGTCCAAACTGCACCCTGACCACCTTCTTTGGAGCTTATCAACTCATTCTTTTTACTGTTTCATGCAAAACCACAGAAAAAAAGCGACTCTCTTAGGATTCCACTTTATCTGTGCCTGGTGCCCATCACCCGTGAAGAACCTCCAGCTCTCTGGGTGGAAATCTCCAGTATTTCCTAAGACAGGGACTCTCAAAGTGGGAGTTTTCCTTTGGAAAGCATATGAAAATCAGCTCCCTGACAGTGTATTCCTTGATGAAATATGCAGCCTTTTCCAGGGCAATATGTGACATCTGTTCCACTGCAGTTAAAAATCCTTCCAGATTAAGGCAATAATGCAGAAAGCTGCCAAATGGGAGATCCATATCCAGTTATAATTTTGAAAATCTCTACCTCACTTATCAGTGTAAGCAAAGTATCTGATTTTTAAGATGGATATTTGGAATTACACCACATATGTCAGAGTTCTGAGCGTGCTTCCCCCTGCTGCTGGGGTTTGCCAGCCTGGGCTCTGGGCCAGCTGAGCTGGTGGCCTTGTTAAAGGGGTCATTGAAGCCTGGGCCATGTTCACCCCTCTTCTCTGGAGCTTCCCTTAAGCTGAGCTCCTGCCCTTGATCTCTGCCTGAGCTACACCACAGCTTTGCTGCAGCCATGCTCGTGCCTGATCCTGACCCCCACCCACCAGCTGATGTCCTGCCCGGCCTCAGCCCGGCCGTGGTGCCTGATGCTCTGGGCTGGGGCTGCCAGAAAAGGTATGAGTTGAAACATGAAATCTTCTGAAAGAAGAGGAGAATGATGTTTCCTGTCTAAGGGAGACACTTTGACTAAATTGTTTAATTTGATCTGAATTCCTACATTCCATGAAGAAATTATTTAGACTGAAAATTTTGTTCCAGTTGTCATTACAAGCAATAGCTATGTGCATCTACAGTAGCACTTTGTTGAAATCAAGAGCCTGCTTTTGAACCAAAATCTCCTTCTGGCACCTACTTAATGCTTCGATTTTCATCACTGAGTGATAACGGACCATGCAAACTGGTCTCCTGGATGAAGCTAAACCAGAAGATGGGCTTTAACTGCTAGTGGCTTTCCAATTCATGAGAACAGACTAGAACTAGTCTGAAATAAACCTCCTTGAAATGTCTATAGCATGAACATTAGGGTCTCAGTATTGGGTCCACCCAAAATCACCCAGTTAAAGGAACCTTGAAATTACCTTTTAAACAATGTATAAATATTAGTCTTATATCTCATTTTTATAAGCAAATACTACTTGTGCTATCTGAATTCTCAGTTGGCTAATACAAAGAGCAAAGACACTGTCTCTGAAGATACAGTCGTTTTTGCAAGTCATTGAGTCATTTCGTTCAGAACATTTTATCTCAGCACGTTGAGGTTGCCTGTATCTTGTCAGTTTTGACCCAGTGATGACTTCTTACATCACGTATTTCACATTTCTGGTATGTACATGAATAGAATCACAAAATGAAAATTTTCTGAGGTAACAGAAATGCAGATGGCACCATATTCAAAGGTCTGTAAAACCTGAGTCATTTACTTTGCATCAGAAGAAATAATTTCTGTAAGAAAACTTGGTATAATTGGGGCTGTAAATAATTAGACAAATTAAGTGATTTAGACCTTTTTACAAATGCAACACAAGGGAGTCAATCTGATGATTAATGTAGACATAAGAATCTTGAAGCTAACAGCTATACATGTGGGTTCCATGACCACCTACAGACTGCTTCTCAGATGGTGCATCTGTGTCTTCTGTAGAGGTGCACAGGATTCCTGGGGAAAGGTACGATGTGAAGGGTACAATGTGAAGGGAGGCAAATGTAGTAAAACTTATCACAAAATTAGATATTTGAAGAAAATTATAGCTCGACATCTCATACGAAGCATAAAGCGTAACTGCCCTTCCAATGGGAACAGGAACGTAATGGAAAGTCAGCACCGACTCTGTCAGAGCCGACCATGAAACCTCGTCTCACTGCAGCAAACGGGATATTTGATGGGCAGTCTTCCCTCTCCTGTCCTGTGTTGGTAGTTGCTTGGGGGTGACCTCCTGAGATCCTGAAGGGGTACGCAGTTTGAGCTTTCACATCTACCATCCAGCACACACTCAACAAGCCCAGTAATTATAAAGCAGAAGTACTGTGACATCTCTTACTCCATACTATCACTGAATTCTAAGCAGCCACACAATAGAGATTATGATAGAAAAAGGAGACAAAGTCAGGAAGCAAGGCATGAAGAACAGACAGATACAATATTAAAGACAAAAGTACAGCATCACTTCCTTCACCTTTCCAGACAGAGAAGCTTTTCATCTCAGAAGATATTTGATTCTGCATCACATTGGTTTGCAGTTTGATATCCTTTTTCTTGACTAGTCCAATTTCAACCTCTGCAAGATATAATTGGCCAGAGCTCTGCTTCTGTGCTTGAAACTTCAATTCAATAACCTCTCTCCTATTGTATTCCACAGAGACCCAGAACTAATGTGTGCTCAGGATATAAGAAGAATGATTCTCTGGGAGAACTGAAGTTCAATTCCTTTCCTTCATTTCAATAAACTGAGGTTGACTTTTAAATTGGCAGGCCTGCCAAAGGAGATTTTTTATCACAATTAGAAGCTGAGACATGTAGCGGTCTTACAGAATTTTTTTCCCACATTTCTGGCCATGTATCAGTGAGAAAAGGCAGAGTAGAGGGAACACAACCAAAAATATTTTCACAGATACTCATGCTGATTAAAAAAATGAATTTATTTCAGTTGTGTTTGTTTCTCTCAAATAAGCAAGTAATCCGGTTCTGATCAAGCAGATTCTCACAGAAAGCAAATTTTGGAAACTCATGAGGATTCATGGAAAGCAAAATTTACAGAGATGAGGAAATCAGCCAGACAGGAATCAGAGTGATCGCAACTGGTACTGCAAACACATACAGCCACTTTATGGGAATATCAGAGACAATTATAGTAGCGCCCTGTGCAAGGCTTCAGACATGCCAGTGTGCTACTGCTCAAAGGAATGCTGCCTTAGACAAACTCTTGGTCAAACCCAACAAGTGTCAAGAAATGTCATTTTTTGTAATTATTTAGAACTGAGTTTCTCTTGCTTGAAAGACCCCAGCCCCAGAAAGCTCTAATTGTTTCATTTATATCGGGCTTTATTCTTTATGTTTATCCAAATCTTATATAGTCTTTGTGTTTCTGTTTATCCAAATGAGAACCAACTACCTTCTGACCCAAGAAAGCCATCTCTCCAGACACCATAGCCAGGAATACCGAGTATTTAATGCACAAGGAAAAAAAAGACCCAAGAAAGACAGTGAGTACAGATGCAAAGAGGAACCGCAGTTGGAAGATGCCTGGGGTACCAGGGCAGCAGTAGTGGGAAAGAGAAAGAATAGTATTTTGAGTGAAAGTAAAAGGGTTCACTTCCACACAAGCAGTTTTCTCTCATTAACGTTTATTTTTACCAATCGATAGCAGTTCAGAAAGAGAAAACTGGAGGAACTCTGTGCCATCTGGAGCATTTCTGAATAGGAGTTTCATAAATCGTTAAACAACACTTTTACCTCTGTGTGTATGTTCCCAGGAGGGGATTGCAGTGGCTGAGGCAATGTATGTTTGAAACCTTTGTAATTAAAATCTCATCAACTTCACCCCGCATTTCACCATCTTCCATAAGACAGCTCCGCTTGACAGACCTTGGCAGTGTCACAGCAATATTTCAAAGGGTCACTGAGGAACCTCTTCGTACATCTGCATAAACAGGTAACATGGTTTTCTGTCTCCCTGCATGGGTCATTCGTGTTGTGAGTCACAACCCAGAGCATATAGCAGCACTACCAGGTTCACCACTCTTCAGAGATGGAGGTAGGATGGGGCTGGTGCTGGGAACCACAGTCCTGCCCCACCAGGATGACACCCACCTGATGCTGCTCTGTCACCCTGGAGGCATCCAAGAGCCATTCCAAGAGGACAACCAGTGCAGGTTCCTTTTCCCTGCAGACCCCGCAAAGAAAAAGGCAAGTTTCAGAGTAGTCCTTGCCCCACCACTAAGGTTAGCAAAACTACTCACTGCCTTCAGCCCAGAGTGGCAGCTTCACTGCAAATACAGAACTCTCTTGTCATTATATAAAAATCTGGTTTATTTTTCCAACTGATTATTTTTAAGTATTTTGTGAGTGAAATTCATCTCTGAATTAAGCAGCAGAATTAAGAAACCTTGGCTTTCCACAGAGAAGCGACCTGCCTCTCAATGGTCTCCAGCCAGCACAACAGCACCACACTCTCAGCAGCAACCTTATAACCTTGCCATGCTCCTGCCTACCAACAGAAGAAAGGACAGCAAGTCCTGAGCTAGTTTCAAGCTGCAAAAATACTTGAGCTCACCCTGCAAACTGTCACTGTGCAGGGACATTAATTGCTGTCTCTCCTCTAGCCAGAGAGTGGATAGAGGTCAGGTGTCATGATATCCATATGAATACATCATCTTCGAGATCTCCCCATCAAAAATGAAACTTCTCGATGTTTGCTGGGGAGGAAAGACCAACAGACTAAAATATTAGATGGATGGAAGAAAAGACTAATGGATGCTGAAACTGTGTGGTCTCTTTACCTTTGAAAAGCAGACTGATGTGGCATAGCACACATGACAACCCAAAAACATCTGGTGGCTGAAGTTGTCAGATTGCTATTCCAGCACCCTAGGTTGAAAGCAGGTACAGAAGTCAGTCACTTTTCTTAGAGAGGTTCTCCTCATAAACTTAAAAAGAAGAAAAGCATCTTCATTTATGGCCTGCCATAGCCTTGTAACAAGCTCTTACAGACTCAGTGCAGGAGAGAACATCAGCTTGATAATGGCAATGCAACCGCCAGTGTCTCAGTCAGCCCTGATGCTTCATCCTGGTGGGACTGCCAAATATGAAGCTCCCTGCAGCTGTCCCTCCAAGGTGCACAGTTGTTGGGTTTTTTTCAATCATTCCACTGATTTATAATTGCTCCAAGCAACAATGATCTTATGTTAGCTGTCTATTCTTGCTTTCACTAGCCAGTTTTCTCTTTGCCTTTGCAGGCTGTGAGACCTTCTTGTGTCTGTCTCAAAGTAAGTTTGCAATTTTCAGAGCAGGAATAATTCTACTTTTTTTTTTTTTTTTCTTTCATGGCACAAGACAAACTAGAGCACATGGCAAACCATCCTGACTGGGTTGCTTCAAGGCTTTCTCTCCAGCAAAGCCCACTGTGGCATAGCAAGACAAAGCCTGGCCCAGGTGCAGCAGGAGGCTCTGGCTTGTGGAGGTAAGCCAGGGGGAAAAGGACCATCTCAGGGCAGGAACCTCTGCAAGGTCTGGCAGTGGCTCAGCAAATCTTCCTTACTCTTCTTTTAAAAGAACATTTCTAAATGTGCTGCCTTTAGGCCAAAGAAATTCCCAGAACAAACATGAATTTTTCAGGAGGGTAGAATGTGTCTACTGCTGTTCTCTAAGACACAAAGGAGACAAAAAAGACAATTTTCTGAATTCAAATAAGATATTTTTAGTACAAACTTCCAGCAACGTATGCACACAAACACACACAAATGTACAACATATAAATACATAAACATGTATATGTGATTCCCACCACTGTGGCTTTGACAAAGCCTGCCTTATCGTTAATCACCACAGAAGCCACCTTCATGTTCCTGTTATTAATAATTTACGCTAATCACTTGAGCTGGAGGTAAGGCACTTTCTCTCCCAAGAACGTGCTAAGTGACAAAGGGAAAATAAAAAAAAAAAACAAGAAAAACTTGCTTTGCTTGTTAGTGAAACCCCTGTTGATGCAATGGCCTTGCTTCCTTGTCGTGCTTACTACCTGAAAGGACTACAGAGTCATTAGCAGGCTGCTAGGTAGGGCCAGGGAGTGGAAAATGATGCATGGTACCCTCAGGCCCAATTGCCTGTGCCACCATTAAGGTGAAAAGAAAACCCATGCACTCATCCTGCATCTAAAATGACAGCCTTATCCCCTACAATGTATAAACATGATTAAGAAAATAAATGCACTCTTTCCTCAGTAACTGAACATTAGATCTTAACCAAGATCCTGCTGAACCGAGAGAAGTGCTCTTCATTTCCAGCTGTGGATCAGGCTCTAACCGCTTGTGCAGGCTCCTGGTTTTGCAACCCCCCCCCTCTCTGCACGGATGGCCAGATGTGAGCGCCCATGCCAGCAGCATGCAGGAAATTCAGCCCTTGCCACTTGTGGGAGACACAGGAGTGAGGACAGGATGGGACAGAGTGTTTTGAAGTAGCTGCAGGCTGACATAGCCATTCTGTCTGTATTCTCGTCTATAGGTCCATGTACATATACTCTGGACATTTCCACTCCAATACGAATAGGACCTGTACATTGCATCAACCATTCCTAAAGCCTGAGGGCTTAGCAGGCTGCACACTCCTAAGAGATGTTAGCAATACTTTGTGAAAATAAGGAAAATATTTAAACCTCTGTTACAAGGCTTTCTTGTCTGATCTCTGTTTCTTCTAGATACTTCCATTTGGTATTGCTGCACAAGAGGGGATCCAGCCATTTGGAAGTGGACATAACCAAATGCAATAACTGAGGCACTAGTCTTTTTACTGATGTACATCACTAACATTTCCCTTCAACCAACAGTTCATACACATCTGGGGGATTATGCAGTTTTTTAGCTAATGTACTACTAACCAATAAAAACACTAACCAAATCCACTCGAGCCAATTCATTCTCACATCTGGACAGAAAGTATTTGAGTGACATGAACAAACCTGTTCTCAGCTTTTCAGAAAACTGGTTTGGAAAGGACCTCAGGGGACCCTCCAACCCATTCCAATGCCCTAAGCTCCACCCCAGGCCAAAGTTAGAAAAATTCCATAGTTGGGGTCAAACTAGGTTTTATGCATCAAGAAAATGATCCAAACATCCAGAACTGACCAACAATTTATCTGACTGTTTTCTTCTGATTGGATGTTTTCAACATCCAGCACAAGCATAAATTTTCCTCTCTTCAGGCAGGTAAATATTTCCTTGCAATAGGGCCATGAAAAACAGGTCCTCTGTGAGTCATTTTATCTCAGGCAATTTCTCATAATTGGACTGCATGGAACCGACTACTCCTGTTATTGGTGTGATATCAGATAATAAAATAAATAATTTGCCACTTTTGTAAGCAGAAGTGAACCAAAACAGATTTATAGCACTGGGATTTGGAAATGCTTGTTACTTGCTTGTTTTCCATTTTATGTCTTCTCCAGAGATTAAACAAAAACATCACTAAGTATCTGTCTGCAAAGAGGTGCAGGGGAAACAACAGTATGTATGAAATAAAGACTTCAGAGGGGAATTTCAATCAGCATATTATCAGGATATTCTGACAGAGTTTAAAATCTCCAGAGGTAAAAACAGTTACTAGAGCTCATACAGCTGTTTGATGCTGATCTGTGATTGCTCTTTACCTGACAAAAAGCAAGAAAGGGAAAAAAATGGATGAACAATTTTAGAAGAAATTAAAGGACATGAAAGAGAGAATGGAAAGAAGAGGAAGGTGCATCAAGGAGGGAAAAACATAATAAGCACTAGTGGTGGGAAGCTAAAAGAAAATGCCTTAAAATAAGAAAGAAGGTACATACATTTTATACTGAGAATGATGAAACCTGAGAACACATTACTGCAAATTCTCCATTTTGTGATATTCTTTCTAAAACAGCATGTCTTAGTAAAACCTATGTGTGATTTGGGTTCAGAATGAGAGTAATGGATTCAACTTTAGTATGTGCTCAAAAAAAGATACAGAAATAAAAGTACGTAAATAAGCATAAGCTTGAGCATACAGAGTCCCCTCCATCTGCAGAGCCTCGACAAGGCAGAGTCCCTCAAGGAAGAGGATAAAGTGCTGATGGAGAAGAAAACAGAATTGGCTGCAGGGTAGATATAAGGTTGGACATGGCAGTGCCAGGTGCCCATGAAGGGGACTGCTCCCCATGCAGGTGCCAAAGTAAGGTGAATCCAAACTCAGGCTTGGGGAGATCCATCTCCTCCTGGCTGTGAGGCTGTCAGGAGCACCCCAAGTGGTGCAGGGCACATAGCAGCACCCAGGAAATCTTCTCTGCAGAAAATAATGGTGGTCATGAAGAACTTGAAATCAGGAAAGCTTTCCAAGTGACAGCATTATTGAGGAAAGCAGCCTCCATGGCTGCCTGAACCTTGCACTGGAGGTCTGAGGCCACCCACACCTCCACTGATTCCACAGGACATGAGCACCCACATCTCAGTGGAGACCAACCCTGGGTGGTTCAGGGAGCTCCCTGCCCCATGCAAGCTCAGCTCTGTCCCCCCTTCTCTGGCATTTTCTGTGCAGCAAGGAGAGGACACGGCAGGGCAGAAGCTCATCCCCTCTTACTTGCCACCTCCTGGAGGGGGGAGTTCCTTTCCATATGCTGTATATGATGCATAGGAAAAATTATATGCCTTTCCTGAGCATCAGTAGTTGGATGCTAATGGTAAATTGTACAATGCCCGTCAGACTGTCACTTGCCTCCTCTGCTGTTCTCCCGACAGGCCACTCAAGATATATTAAAGTCACTAACTCAGTGGATTTGCTTTGAACAAATTGCATTTAGAAGTTTCTCATTAGTTCAGAGATATGAAATGGTGGACTGAAGGTTTCAAAACTGTTAAGTACCACTGTGAGAAAGATACTTGGCTTATGCCTCAGTCTGACTCTATCTCCCATGGTACTTTACACCTATTTTTGAGTAGTATATACTGGCACAGAATTAAATGCTAAAATCTTACGAAATGGGAAAATTTCTTCTTTTATGAATTCCTTGAGCACCGTGTAAACCATGGAAAGAACAAAAATACAGTATTGAATAGTTCCCAAATTAAACACACTGACAGTAAAAAAAAAAATTTAAAAAAATCTTACCCAGGAAAAGCAATTTTAGAAAATCTTGGTTTTTAGAAAGCCTCCTAAAATGCACGTTACATTTTAAATACAACAAAGAATTATTACTAAAGAAATCATCACTCAAATATATCTGAAATGTTACAGACTCCAGAAGGAAACTAGAAAAGAAGAAAAATCAGGAAAAAGAAAATCAGTAACTGAAGCTGAATTTTTAAAACACATGACAGCCTCAGACTTTTCATTGAGTGTGAATTCAAGAACTTTAAACATGAATTAAGAAAAGATACTGAGATCACAGTCTATTTGGAAGCTACACACAAAACAGAAATGTGTTTGAAAAAAATTGGCATTCAGAGGCACTAAAATCATCCAGTTACTGCCATCACTCACTGAGAAACATGACGTTCCATCACATGAGTCATCTCTGCAAGGAAATGGGCACAAAATGTACTGTGAAGCGCACTGAGAAGCCACAAATGCAGGACCCAGAGACAGAGGGAGAGTTTCTGATGTGGGACAACAGTGTGACAGTGGCTGGTATCAGCTGCGATAGTGCCTCTGGCTTGGCACATGGGACAGACCACAGTGAGGAGGTGTAAGTGCTGCTGACACCTCCCTGGAGGAGACCCGCTCCAGGAGGGAAGGAGAAGACATGGAGACAATTTCCAAGCTGCTCTGTGGGTTTTTTTAGCACTCAGTAAAACCAATTGCTGCAGCAATTGGACCCTTACAGTGTAGTTCAGCTTGTATAAAACAAGGGAATTTTACAGATCCACTCTGCTCTTTCTGGTGCCTACAAACCCATGGCAGCAAGGGGCACTTCAGGGCATCTTAGATCCCCTCATACAGCTGTAACTCTCTGCAGAGGGTGTTGGGTGAGGGTGTACCAAGCCTTCAGCATCAACTGCCTGAGTAAAATTGCTACTGAGCCCATCAGCACCTGGACACCAGGCAAGGCAGCTCACACCAAAGTCATGATTTCTTCCTGGAGGTGTTCTTCAGCCTGGCTGTTCAGGTGGGCACAAATCCTCCCACTGCTCATGTGGCTGTAAATCTTTTCTATCTTTTCCACCTGGTGTGGAGTCCACAACCCTCCAGAAATGATGTCCACTGCACATAAGGACCTGCTAGCCTCACTCATTGCCAAGATGGCAGTGTGAAACTTCTCCAATTGAAGCTTTTGTTTCTGGACATCCCCAGAAGCAGCACACCCAAAACTGCATACACTGGCCCCAAACGACAGCTGATACTCCTTCATGGTAGCCCCTTTTTCCTTGCATGTCCCAGCTAATGCCCCTAAACCCTCATACCCAAGGGCCCCAAACACGGAACTCATTTAGGAAAACACCAGGTCAAAAACTTCCTACAGCACCAAGTACAGACAGCTTGTCCCATGCAATCTTCCATCACTGGTGCAGCTACGTCCAATTCAGTGCCATTCTCAA
This sequence comes from Columba livia, assembly GCF_036013475.1. NCBI lineage: Eukaryota > Metazoa > Chordata > Aves > Columbiformes > Columbidae > Columba > Columba livia. The sequence goes on from NC_088604.1 coordinate 16,431,662, forward strand.
CCTGTTCCTGTCACTGTATATCACATGCCCTTTGCTGCAGACAGCTGTTATTTTTTTCTAAGACTGTCTTGAAGTCTTCCTCCACAATTTCAAGAGCTGTGATTTTCTTTATCTTATTTTTTTTCTTTTCATAATCAGACTGGGAAATTGATGGGGATTTTTTTCCTCTCCACTTTTAGAAGTCAGGATCGTGTTTTGCTTGCAAACAAAGCAGCTGAATAATCTTACAGTCAACTTCTTTACTTAAGGGAACATTTTTAACTTGTTCACTTTAAGGGCTTTGCAATGAAAGTCCTTGATTAGCTAAAGAACGTGTGCTAATTAGTATTTCATTATGAACTTCCTGTGCTGATCTTTCCTTTGAAAGTATTAAAAAACTTAGCCTGACTCTCATCATCTTTGTGGTCATTTGAAAACAGTGGCCTGCTTTGTGATGGCACAGGGAAGAGCCATGCGAAATTTGGTTGTAAATCTTCTCCAGACACAACCAAGGCTGTGTCAAAGAAGCATCCATATGGAAAGCATCCAGGTAAAAGAGATTTGGTTTAGCTTGGCGTCTTCACTTTAAACAGGTATTGAACAAATAGTTTGTACAAGAGTCTAGAGAACGGCAAAATTGGAGTAAAGAACAAGTTCCAGCTGTGCAGCCTGTTGTGATGGAAAGCGATCACATTTGGTCCTGCAGGTGGAAGTTTGCCTCCATCACCTCACAACAAAACCCCCAAACAGCACAAGTGACATACGATCTGTGATCATAGTGACTTTTGATCCCTCAACGTGAAAGGGTGATACAAATTCACAAAAGAAAGTCAAGGAGCAGCAGATAAGGGAGGTTGTCTCAAACTTACCTACAGGAGTGTTCAAAAGCCCGAAGACACTGATGAAAGAGAAGTGAGCTTTCGCCTTGTCAGAGGCAGAGAACAGCCAGCCGAGCCACAGAAACGGCTTGAAGAAGCACAGTGAAGCAGATCGTATCCAGATCCCGTGTGTCCTTGTCAGGTTCCCTCGAAAAACAGATGTGTCTCAGCAGGCAGTGTGCATCACATCCCCCGTCCTGTGATGTCCCAACAGCTGAGCACATGGGAAAGTTACGGATTTCCTAATCACAAAGGGCACGTGTGGAATGTGACAATGGTAAGATCAAGAGCTAGGCTCTTTTTTGAGTCATTCATCAGCTCAGATGTGAGTTGTCAGCCTTTTGAAGGTTTTCCACAAAAGCTACCACACAGAGTCTGTGCTCTTTATCAGTTCTCCAACTAGCAGTAGAGATGTGTCAGCCCCGCTATTTTCATTTATTAAAACTTCCTGCCTAATTTGACAAACTGGAGGAAAGTTCTAGATATAACTGAACATTAATTAATCTCCTTGAATTCTCCCAAACCTCCAGTTCAGAGTAGTACGTACTGCAAAACATAAAATGAGAATGATTCTCTCTCGTTTAAGATACCTAATGAGATCCTGCTTCTGTCTTTCCCTGAACTCAAACCCAGGTCACTTCCCTGGTCTCTGAAGCACCGGAGACCTCTGAAGGTTCTGTCCAGACCCCCAGTTATACATCCTCTGATTTTAATAAATTAGCTGGAACACAACCAGGAAATTAAGAAGGTTTTTAGGATAGGTCCAGATCCTCACCATTTCTACTTACATCCTACTCAGAGACTCATATCCTGCTTGGAAATCAGGGGCTTATGGCCTTTGGTGATGAAAAAGGTGGAGCACTGAAATCCAGAAGGTCCTGTGTCTCATGAGGAGGAGGGTAACAGCAGCTGGCATTGCCAGGGCTGAAGCTGTGGCAACGTTTCCCGATGTCGTCCTCCAAGGAAGCCACTGTCCATGCCTGAGATCATTCCTAGCAGAAGTCAGGGCTTGCTCAGATCTGCAGGCTGAGCTGCTCTTAGGAGGGGTCCCTGTCCCATTTCAGTCAAATCACTCTGGGTTGGTCCAAAGAGTTTAAACAGTGAGACCTAGGATTCACCAGCCCAAGCTCCCTGCAAAGTCAACAGAGACAAAACATTTCTGTATGGCAGCTCAGTCTCCTGAGGTCCAAGTCTGGACATGCCTGCTTTCCCCTTTGCCTTGTGAGTCTGAGGTGTCTGCACTCCTGAGATGGACGGCTTAGGAGGAGGTGAACAAGATGAAGCTGGACATAAGACTTTTCCAGGCTATTAGGCTCAGCTACACACACAGCTGAGCCCAGTTTGGAGGGACTGGAAACATCAGTCAGGGAAGTGTCTGCAAGCAGCTGCCAGGTTAACTGCTTCATCTGGCACAGCCTCCAGGAAAGTGGATGGGTGCACCATCCTCAGCAAGTGTCTGAAGGAGAAGCAGCTGTTCAAGACATTCTGCTTGAGCAGAGGCAGCGTCCCTGCAACAGGGCCTGGAGATAAGGGAGAGGAGTGTGAGCAGCTCTGCTGCACCAGCAGCCCATGGGGAAACTTTCCAAGGTCACACGGCAGATAGTTGCCCAGCTGGCACATGGGGTACCCATGGGCCTGGGACCCAGTGCCTGTGCCTCACTGGTGCTGCAGGCTGAGCTGGCCCATTTATTCTGCATGCAGCTGGTGTGTGAGGTGCTGAGAGATCCTAGGTACCCACTGCAGTCAGTGGAGGTGCAGCACATATGGTCAATAGAGCCCTGAGGAGCATGCAGCCCAGGCCTGGGTAGACATGTATGTTTGATCAACTAAACTGCAGCCTTGAGTCCACTGCAGGCTCCACTCTCTCCATTAGAAGCACCAAATCATAAAATGTCCCACGTTGGAGGGGACCTCTGGAGGTCACCTACTCTGGCCTCCTGCTCATAGTGGGGGCAGCTGGAACACATTGACTACTGAGGCGCCTGATCAGTTGACTGTTGAGGCTGGAGATCTGCAACTTCCCCAGGTAGCTATTGTCTATTATGATAACATGTAAGCATTAGTATCTGGTGCCAGTGAGGTGGCAAAACTGACCTACGGAAGACCTATGCCCACCCAGAGAGGCAGCTGGAGGCCAGGCAGGATATCTCAGCTACCAACATGTTCAGATGGCTGAATACAACCACAGGTGTCCGAACACGGAGCCAATCTCTCCAGTGGTGTGAAAGAGTACTAGAAGATGGTGTCATGGTGGGGTTAAGCAATCACACCAGCAATGGTCTTCCACATGTCCTCCTGCACCTGCCAGACTCTGGAGTTCTGCTGAGTTCAGTATTCAGTTTTGCCAAGCCAGGCTCTGTGAACCCAGCGTGACTGTGACTATCACAATATAATCAGATGCCACCATTTAAAAAAAATATATATAAAAAAATAAAATAATTAGAGGTTTATAAAAATCAAGACGTACTCTCTACTTCATTCTCCAGCAACCTGCGGGTTGCCCCAGACCAGCTAGGGATTAAAGACTATAAACACATAGAACCCTGAAATCACCCTGCCATGGGCAGCTAACGAGTTGTGCTGCTTCCCTCATCTTGAGGCTTGAGAGAGCTTTTCTGTCATCCCATGCAGTTACTCCAAACATCATTGTTTTGCTAGGAAAGAGCCAGAGTGCTTTCATGCCTCAATGGGAATGAAACTAAATGCATTTCAAAGTGGTTCACAAGACCATGTTAAAAGCTTTGGTGGTCACATAAGACCAGGTCTACACTCTTGTACAGAAATATATAACTAGAGCAAAATTCACACATGGCTATTTAGGCCAGTATGAGAGAAAGTCTATTCATGACTATCAAAATGAGGCAATCAGCTGAAATCAGTGGGAATTGTGCTCTAGTACTGCTGTGCAGGGATGAAAAATTATAGGCATGGTAGAAATCTGTAGTGCATTTGATGTGAGGAAGCTGAAGCACAACTCTAGCACAACTAGCACAACTCTAGCACAACAATTAGCACAACTCTAATCCTCTTCAACATTCTTTTTAATAAAAGTACATCGGTATTTTCTTTTCACAAACCTGTTGTGCAAAGAGTACTAAAGAGATCTGTCATGTGAGGAGTGTCCAGCGACTTTAGGCCCAGGGAGGTGGTGGACTCACCATCCCTGGAGGTTTTTAAACTGAGATTGGACATGGCACTTAGTGCCATGATCTAGTAAATGGACTGGAGTTGGACCAAGGGTTGGACTTGATGATCTCTGAGGTCTTTTCCAACCCAGTCAATTCTGTGTGTGTGTGTGACCACCAGCAACTTAGATACTTTGCGTAACTTTTGACAGTAATACATAACTAAAGAGAGAAAGGAATACCAGGTGTTAACGTGTGTAGCTGCACTAATTTCAATGAATTACAGCACTAACTCCAGGCTTCAATTCAACGCACACCATTTTTTAGTGAACTGGATGCAGAAAATAAACAAGCCTTTTCTATAGGTTTTAGTAAGACTAACTATCCAGGTTCCAGCTTTCCTAAACCATTTACTCCAAGACAAAAGGCAGGGAGTAAAAATACGAAATTTCAGTCTAACAGCAGCAAACTGAAAAGGGAGTTCAAAATGGGAACACCTGGACAACCTTCTTTGTCCACAAACTTGTGCCCTAGGTATAATACTCTGGCCCTGAAACTGAAGCTGAAGAAGATTTTATTACAAATGCAGCTGCATTTATAATTAGACAGTAAAAAATAGTAGGAAAAAATAGCATAGGAACAATTTTGTATGGGGACTGCATGACCTAATAGCTCTTTTTCAACTCTGATATCAATGTTTTTGTGCTCTAGTTTCCTTCATCAAATGATTGGGGGCTGGTTTTAAAGTCATTAAGAAACTGGGAACATACCAGTTTTGTTTCAGAATCACAAAGAAGTGGCACAGATAAGAAAAGAGACAGAGATTTTACTCCTACCTAAACTGATCATGCATTGTTTAAACCTGACTGCTGCAGTGGCCATGCCTGCTTTGCTGCTAGACGGGAGAAGGGAATCAGACCCTGTATGACATTTCCAGACAGCAAGTTACAGACGAAACTTGTAGAAGTGGCAGTTCTTTGTGTTTCCATACCAACCCAAGCTGCCGTTGTCAGTAATTAAAATTGACTCCATAGTTTTACTAGAATGCCAGGAGCTGCCTTCTCAGATGATGGAGGCAAGGCAGAAGCCCCAATATCTGCAAAAGTAATATATTTATGTGTGCAGCTCAATCATTCCCATAGCAGCATTCAGCATTCATACACGGCATCCTAGCCCTTGTCACTCACAGCACCGTTTCAGCATCAGTTTGAACAGTAATGAGAAATGCAATCTAGAAGACTTTAACCCAATTCCCTCAGCAGGCTCTGAACTTTGTAAATGAGTGCTACTGCTGACACAGGGTTCTCCTGCCCAGGCCATCCCAGGTGTGTCCTCCTCCATGCACGGTGTACTGCCCGCCGCAGGTGTGAAATGTGAGAAAACAACAGCCTTTCTCCAGACCAGGTTCACCTAGAGCCCAGCAGCCACAGAGGTCAGGGGTCTTGCTGGTGAGAAGGTGCATCCTGTGAGCCCTAAAAGCTGGACAGAAAAGCCCATTGAGATGGCCTTGCCAGGCTCCCACATGGTTTTACAGTGGTTCGTGCCACTCGAGCTGGCACCCCTGAGCTGCAGCCCCCAAAGCAATTGTCTCTACCAGAGATCACATAGCGTGGACAGGGGGTGCAGGCTGCAGCAAGTGCTGCTGGTGTTGGGGAGGGGAAAGTTATAGCCCTCCAACCTTCCCCAGCCTTCTGCTCCTACAAAAAGCTCCCTAACAAAGTATTTGTCAGGCAAAGTATGTCTACATCATCAGTAAAGAGGACAGGGGAGAAAGTCCAGCACTAAGCCCCCAACCAACCAGTGCTGCTTCAGCCAGCTCTTTTCTGGCTCTGTCCTGGACCTTCCCCACCAGCTGTCTGCAAAGCAGTATTTGGGCGTGCATGCTGAGATGGTTCATTCCAGGACTTCTCCCTAATGTGACTGACCAGACTGCACGGTGTTTGGCTCCCTCCACCTCACAAGGTCTTCAGTCCTATCTCAGGCGGCTTTGCAACCTCACATGCCCTCATGCTAAGTATCAGCAAAACACACCACCCAGATCATGTGAAAAAAACACTGCTATGTGGGCTGCAGCACTTTACTCATTTTCCTTTAGACAAGTGGAACTAGAAAAACACTGTAAAGTAATAATAATGTTTTTATGGCCAACATCCTACTCGCGGGCCCCAGTGGAGAGCCAGAGCCAAGCGCTGTTTAGTGTAGATGCAGCCAGTCTGCTCCTGAGGGAGCAGAACAGACGTGAACCAGTCTGTGCTCCTTGGCCTCCCACCCCACGATCAGTCCCTGACTCTCTTTTATTTAGTAGTAGGGACGTATCCATAGAGAGCATCCAAAACCAGCCCTGTCACCAAAAACTCCTTAACTTAATAGAAAAGGAAATTATTTTGCTTCTCGGAGACAGATGACATTTTCCAACTGGCTAAGCGTAAATTGAAATTCTTCTCTTAGGAGCATAGCCTACCAGCAGCTAGCATGTCCAGCAAAACAGATTCTCATTAGTTGCTCTGAAAGTTGTTAGGAAAGACAAAATAAAGTGTTATATTAATAAAAGATATTTTCCTAACATTTACCCTGGAAATATAGCTGGTAAAAGCAAAAGAAGAACCTGCGTTTCATTGTAGTAAATCAAATAAGGCAGGAAAATGTAACACTGATTATTTGTATCCTTAGAATGAATGGAAATATAAAATGCATACGTACACACGTGTATCATAAACTCAGTAACAGCATCAAAACTATATGCAGAAAGGCATATACTGTTGCTTGGTAATAAGGGTAATAGTCATGACTAGCATGATGCCTCCTACCAAAAATATCTGTGACAAAACTATACCTTCTGTGATGAATTCTTGAGGGGGCTTCTATGGAAACTGTTGACTACAACAAAAAGGTTCAACTGGAAGTGTCTGGGTTTAAAATCTTTTTAAACACAGTTTGAAACAAAATTTTGTTTTCTTTCTGGCAATCAGCTTTCATTTTCTGTTTGCTCATTTCCTCTGATTCAGACAACAAATTCCTGGGAAGTCCTAATTTTTACCCCAGAAAGCCCCAAAATTCCAGCTCAGGAGTCACTCACAGTCCAGAGTCCCTGGGGCTGTGATTCAGTAACCCATCCTCCAGACTGAACCACTCAGTTCCATGAGTATTATTGTTCGCCACTTCTAGCTCTTCTTTCATGCTGAAAGAACACTCTGGAACAAGCTCCAACCACATTTTCCAGGAATGTCTGTACAAGCAGCACTACGTGGTATGAGCTTTCAGGGCATGTGAACAAGAAGGCTCCCAATCCTTTGGAAGCAAAGTCATATTTAGAAGTCTCCCCAATAATTTCTTGAAGCTCGTTATACAGTGCTATCAATAGTAGAAATCCTGCCAGGAGTCAGGATACGTTTCAAAATGAGGTTGTATTGCTTGGGCATTGTATTAGGGTTGTATTGCTGTGCTGCTGCGTCTGACTGCTTCCTTTCCCTCCTGCTTGAAACCTGATAAGATCACAGTGGGAAATGGAGCATGGGATGGATAAACAATGGCGTTACTTGGTGAGAAATGCACACAGGAATAGAGGAAATCCTACATTAACTTACGAAGGTTACTTTTTAAATAAGACTTTAAGCAAACACAAAGTCCTAGTCACAAGGGTAGCCTGACATGAGCCAGACACGAGCCCTTAAGTTTGTGTGTGTTGTAAAGGGGCATTTAACCCTCAATTTAAAAGGTGTCTTACAAGTGCTAAAGGCAAAATCCACATCCAGACCTCGGGTGCAAAGGGCTTAATGCTGATAAGCATTAAACTACAACTACAATGTGCTCATACAGACTAGTCAGGAACCTCGCTGGCTTCTTCACTGCAGCATCACGCCTCTGTCCACATGCATGTGTTTTGGAAGTCCCCTCAGATTGCTAAACATGCTCTACACATGCAGGAGGGACCTTGGCAGCCTCCAGCAACAAGGTGACACTGCTGCCTGTGCCCCTCAAGCCATGCACAGCATGTGCACTGCACCAGGGGACTGGTTGCAAGGATGGGGTGGGCTGCAGAGCCAGAAATCTGTGCAAACAGGGCGTCACCTCAAAACCCACCCCATGAGCAAGAGTTCCACATGGGGAAAAACATATGCAGGAAAGAAGAGGGAGGTATGTTAGCACCCCCACCTCAGCCCGTCTGGCGAAGGGGTCATCAGGACAGTTCACGGTTTTACCACAAAGTGCATGCTCAGGTGTTTTGTTATTATAGAAATCCTGTGCCACTCACCATGTGAGCCGCAGCACAGCTTTTCCAAAGCAAGCTGTCTGGAAAGATGCCTGGCTCTCTCCCTGCAAAAGGTTCAAACTGTTTTTAAGGGACATACTCCAGGGACATTTCACACATGTCACATCAATCCTGCCATTTCACTGGTTCTTGGCTTCTCATTATTACAATCATTCACTCTTTGTAAGAGGGACAGCCTCCAGAGCTGCTGAAAGACAAAGCTACAACAAGGAGCAAAAGGCACGTCTGACGCAGGCTGCCCTCGAGGATTTGATCCATTCCAGAAAGATTCCAGAAGCACAGTGGTGGGACAATGACACCAGGGTTTGTGCATGGATGGGGTTCCATGGGCCAAACGAAGGCATTGTCCCTGCAGTAGACACCACAAACTCCTTTTACAGTCAATGGAGAGAAACTTATCTTGACCCATGTGAACACTGAAGATCTTTTGAATTAATTGGTCTGTAAAGTTAAGATGGGCACAGAGAAATTCAGGTCTTCATTCAAATGCCTGTGCACATATGTCTGGATACGTGAGCTGAGCACCTTAAGTTAGGTGAGCCCAAACTCATCTCATGCAACCTTGGACTTAATATTACAGATTTCAACAAAACAGGGCAGGATTCAAACACCTCTCTGTAGGCACCCATGTGCCAAACACGCTTTTCTTTCACCTTAGGGAGAGTTACAAGTCACAGAGCCAGGTATTACCATGCCAGTTTTCTCTGACCAGGTAAAATTCAGGCCAGCAAAGCCTGCCCAGCAATTGGAAAGCAGCTGTCTCTGCAATGTGTGATGGACATAGGAAAGAGAGGGGAACCCTGATTCTTGACACCCCCACTCAGAAAGCCCAGTGCAGCAGAATGCATCCATAGACTCATAGAATAGTTTGGGTTGGAAGGGACCCTCGAAGGTCACTTAGTCCAACCCTGCTGCCATAAGCAGGGATGTCTTCAACTAGATCGGGTTGCTCATATTGCACTCAGCAGCAGCAAGCGTCAGCAACACTGTTGGACGTGGCTGAGCCTGCCCAAATGCTGGCAACACAACCCACCTGTCTGGTAGAAGTGGAGAGGTAACAGCATGAAAAAATTAAAGATATGGCTTCAAAACCTCAGCATCTGCTCTGAAGGAGTTAAACCTGATCTCTGTGTCTCTCTGACCTGTCAATAGTGATAAAATTGCCTTCTTTCCTCCTGCGTTTTTCTATACACTGCTACACAGTAGGATTCCAACATGCAGACACAGCTTCTCTAGGGCTTTATACGTTTTGTCATGGTTGACTGCATTTTTCAGAGCTCTTCCTTTTACCTTCATTAAACTTGAATAAAAAAGGGACTATTAAAAAATGTAAAAGACTCATTTTTCAAAATCAACCCTAGCCTTCAATTTTTCAAGTCTAAAGCACCATTTCTTTCATTTGGTTTAATCCCAGCTGCAAAAGAAAGGAAGAAACCCTGTTGCAGACTAACGAAGAACATATATGCCTCAAGACCAAAGAGGACGGCCCAACAGAACCACCTGCCCAATTGGCCAAGCTGGCTCTCTGTGGTTAGCAGTGGGAAGAAGACATCCCAACAGAGACATTTGAAACAAAAGCCAAACTCGTGTGGTCTAAGACACCCTCCGCAGAGCCCTTTCTTTCCCTGACTGGCATTAGGTGCCTGAGGTTAAATCCTACAGTCAGCTGTATAAACATGCCCTCATGTGCACTAAATTTTTTCGCAGCTGTGATCAACTTTTAAAAGAGCATTTGGCCAGATTTTCAGGAATTGGGGCCAGAGCAACCAGATATCCTCCAATCAGACAAGATGGAAATTTTGAGTTAGGTTTGGTTTCACAACTAAACACTCATTTGCAAGGTGGACCTTGTCTCTCAGGCTCCCAAGTCACTTAGGCTATTATTAAAACATTACCAAAGAATAAAAGCCCCATATTTTAAATAGCCCAGTGCACGAGGATGGACACAGACTGTTGGAAAAATACAATACTCTCCTCACATCAATGGGACAGGCAATGACATTTGGCTTGGGTAGCCAGCCAGCTCAATCTTTCTTGAAGCTTTGAGGCACTTGTATAGGTGCCTGAAATGACAGCTTGGGGTTCTCTGGATGGTGTCCAAGGAGCACAGATAAACAGAAAATGCAGGGGACTTTGCCAGGAAACTGGAACATCTCTGAAGTTAAAAAGACCATTGTCAATAGGCTTGGGGATGCACTTGAACTTTCTGCTTTAAAAAAAACCTCTTTTCCACTAGGCCTATTAATTCCTGTTGCTGCAAACAAAAATACACCAGTGTGAGTGTAAGATGTCAAACTAGCCAACACAATGTTTTTAAACTCATGGTTACAACCACCAGAACAGCTGCTTTGTCTAATAATTTACTTCAAGCAGAGAAGAGCATAGCAGCATTCCTGTCTTGGCATATCATGTAACACAGCAAAAGCCTTCAACGGCTTTTAAGCTCTTTTTTTTTTTGCTGTGAAGCATTCAAAGCAAAGTGATCAAAGAGCAGGAAATATATGACACCTGCTCATTCTCTATAGCTAATGGAAACTGAGGGTTGGTTTGTATTGTCATTGGCTTCTGCTCGTTTCCTGCTCCAGCCCAAAAAAGCAAGTTTTTAAAGACTGCTTAGGAGGAAGAATCAGTTCAGATGCTTCAGACCTAAAATCAGATCTGCAGCTGACCCTCCTTGAATTAAAGTGGATATCCCTCATTACTGGAAACATCACCCAATGCTGTAAAAACTGTCTTTAAAGGCTGTTCTCTTTGTCTAAGCTCTCTGCATACATTTTAATTCTCACAGAAGAACTGTACAGTCAATATTTTTTGTTAACCTTACTTTTTAAGGCAGAGAAATGGAGGCAGGAAAGCAAAACATCTTCCCCCAAGCACATAGGGATGTCTGGGCCCAGATTTATCCCACCTGTATCAGGGGACTAGGTGCTTTCCCTAGCAAGCAGAGGGAGATGGGGAGCTCCACAGCATGACTCAGCTCTCCCAAGGCATGGACCACCTTGCAAATTGCTCATCTTTTTCCGTCACCATAATAACACCCAGAAGTGGGCAAGGTGCTTAACCAAGGGCCCCTGTTAAGTGCTTGAAACTGGGATCACTGGAGAACTGTGGCGGAGCTGAACACAGCCTAAAGTTGCTTTTAAAATGCCACACTATTTAGCTGGACTGTTCACTTTGCTTTCTGTGGCCATTAAATTGGAAGCCCATATCAAAATACTCCATTTCAAATGCCAGGGGTTTGTTATTTGGTGGTTTTCATTCATCTCACAGAAACTCTAACTATTCTACAGACCTTGATGAGCCCAAGCAGGTACACTTTGTGCAGATCATGACTCCTGGTCCCCTCACTAACCTAATCTTTGTGCATACAAAATTGCCCTTGCTAGTGGTAATGATCTTCTCTTCTTCTTGGAGCATCTGGGAATACTTTCCTTTAGCTTCTTTGTGAAAGCTGAATTATGTTGGAGAAATATTTGTGAAGCACTTTGTTAGACTCTATCTAATGAAGCACATTATCAAACAATCTTTTTAAATCGAAAAGACAAATAGCAGAGTTTTCCTGAGCACCAAACTCACTGTTGTACATTTGATGAGCTCCTACTGTGGGTTGTAAATTAGAAATACATTTCCAAAAATAGGGGGTAAAAAAATATTTTTGAAAAGAGGATTTCTTAAACATGACCAATGGAAGTTATAAAATTTCTCGCTGTTTGAAGGAAAATTAGAGCTTAGATCTCCCAGCTGCCACTAATTCACTCATAACAAAGCATGATCAATTATTGCTATAAACAAAGCATGTTCCAAAACAATTGTAGCTGAGGCAATAAAACCACCCATTAGAACAGACACATTGGACAGGCTCCAGTCAGTCTCATTTAGGTGAGTAATTTAGGCAAAGCTCCACTGCAATTTTAGGCATCTGGTCCAGGAGAGGTGGGGAAAGAGGATGGTTCAGGCAGCCTGATACACCCTTCTGGAGTCTTCTTCTGGAGCCAGCAGAGAAGGGCAGATGCCACTGAAGATGTGAGGGGGATGCAGACAGCCCTGCACTGGTGTCTTTCTTGGCTTTGTGTGGCAGGGGGATGTGGTCCCGCCACACCACAGCCCAGCAGGTCAAGGAACCACCTGGAAGATGCCACAACGCAGATAGTGGGCAACACGCAGCCTCAACAAGACTCAGCTCTACATTACCTGCTCTAAGCTATCAGGTGGCAGGTGGGGAGCTGGTGCCACCTTCCTCCACAGACCCCACACCAGGGAGGTCTCTGAGGGCAGATGACTACCTCTGCACACTACACATGGCCAGAGCGTGTCCCACCAGCAAATTCTTCCTGTGGTTTCCCTGTCATAACTTCAGCTAGTACTTTCCCAGACAGCATCCGGGCATGGCTTGAGGATGGCATGGACCATGACAGGGAACAGACAGAACATTTTGCAGAGTAAGGCTGTATAGCTGTATAGATGCAAGCTGTTCTGGCCTAGTTGTCCTCAACACAGAAGAATGGTCCCTGGCCCATTTATTTGTTCAGATGTAACAACACCTGAAGCAGGGTATAGCAGCCCAGACCCCTTCCTCCCAAAAAGGCACCTAACCCCAAGGCTTGAGTGAGACGTCTTCTAATCTGGTCCTCAGCTGAATTTATGACACTTGCCTGCATGACTACAGAGTGGATTAATTTTGGCAGAAGTAGTGGCAAAGTGCAGTCACCCAGGATACTCCATGGCCTAGCAGTTAGGACACTTAAAAATTATTTATGTAAGTACAATATCACGTAGCTTCACCACAAATGAAGTTCCTGGAAGAATGACTCAAGCACTACAGTATAATGTTAAGATTGGTAGCTATCACCACCCTAAACCACAGGCTAACTACACAGTTTCATCTAACTATTCAGGCTTCTCTGGTGTCAGTTCAGGTGACTCTTTGCCCGGCCCTGGACCGCAACTACATGAGAGGTGACCTGCTTGTGAGAACAGGCACACCTATATGCACGTAAGCAAAATATGTTTGTCACTCAAGGAGGTCCAGGAAGTCCTGGACAGGTTTTTCTGAATCTTGGATGGGGTTCAGAGTGATGGGATCCCTGCCAAGATGACAGGAGGAGCTTTTCCTTGGACAGTCCTCAAAATACAGATGAAGTCAGATATTATTATTAAACATAGAGCTGACATATAAGTCTCTGATACTGACCAGCAACAGGTGGCAACAAGAAGGAGTAAGAAATATGGGAAGCACGCCCTGTTTCCACCCCTCCAGCTCCTTCAGCAGTCAGCAGTTCAGAGACTTTTTGGCTTGGGGCATGGCATCTGGGTGTTGTGCTTGAATGACACAACTGACTGTATCTTCAAGCTTCTCTTTGCTTTTTACCTCCACAGTATTTTTTCATTACTTCCGTTATTTAACCATGTGTATGCATGAAACGTTCTTCCTTTTGCTTGTTTGAAATTTCCTGCTAATAATGCCTTATATTCTGATTATACTTGTATTATAAAAAATAGTGAATAATAATAATTCATTCACCTCCTCTAACCATTTGACATCACCCCTTGCCATCTCTTCTTGGTGTGGAAAGTCTAGTCTATTAAGTATTTCCTGCTATAGAAGCTGTTTCATATTTCTGATTAACACTCTTCTCTACAACGTGTCATGTTCTCCTGTATCTTTGTTCAAAATGGAGTCACCAGGATGTACACAGCATCCTGTGGATTCATGATGTAGAATGATTGTTTTGGTTGTTGTCTTTTCCTTTATTTTTATTTAAACTATAAAACTCAGTGTATTAAAGAATGTCTGAATAAAGCTGAGCTCTCAAATGAGTTCAAAACAGGGCTCACACTTTGAATATTGAGGCCATTGTGTGTGTGTCCATTTTTCCACAGGCATAATTTAAAGTTTTGAAAGCTTGACTCAAAACCATCGGTATGATGAATCAAATGTCACTTTGAGATGGATTTTTGAGAAGAATCTTTTATCAGGAATTCCTGCACATAATTTACCAAAGAGAAGTCGTATCATTTTTGAGAAGATTAGTTTGTTTAACATCAGGATTTACTCCATAAAAATAAATACCTTATTTCACGGATCTCCTTCCTGGACACATTCCAGCTTGCAGCTGCTGACTTCAAAGGCGAAAATAAATGTTGGCTGTTTGGCTGGGTGTTCTTGTGGGTCCAGGACATGTGGCACTTATCTCTGCTGTGGGTTGATACTCAGGTCCAGCCCAGCCTGAGGTGCAGCCTCTCCAGTGTCTCTGCAAATCCAAGCTAACTGGCAAACTTTGCACAGAGTCCTGAGCTCTGTGGAGTAGAGAGGGTGCAGGGCTCAAACTCAGCCAGCGAGGAGCTGGGGCTGCAGGAGTAAAACCCACTATGCTGGGTTCAGTGTGGGCACAGCGCACCCCAACCATGTGCACCCTCCACACGTGCTCATGGCTTGGGCAGAGAGCACGTGGAACGTGGGGCTCATGGTGGTCAAATCTGGCAGTAGACCATTACTTCATCTACCAGTATGACCACAGTGACTGGAAACTTCTTGGACATCACACAAAGCTTGTTCAACTTAAGAGAAAATTTTTTAGCATTTGAACAACTCATGCTTATGACCAACTGCAAAACTGGTAACTGAAACCCAAACCATCACACCTGTGGAGACCTGCCGCAAAGGGTGGTTTGCATTCACACAAAATAAGGTCTGTTGTCCCTGTCACAAACAGAAACCATCCTGGCCCCCTAAACAAGTGAGGTTCAGTTTGCAGAGCTGCAGGTAAAGGGAAGGAAAGGAGGAATTCCTGTCCTTATCAATGAGCATATATGATCAAAGACCTTCTGAAAACCCTTAAGCACTGACTATCACAGCAGTTTTTCTTGTGGTAGGCCTCCCTTTGGAAACCAGTCTCTCACAGTCAGGTGTTGCATAAATGCTGATTACATTGACTTGAATTTGCTTGCTCCTTGCTTTTGTGTACTACTCACCAGATAGCTGCACACACATGTTTAGATTCATCTTTTAGTTCACACTCTTCAGCTCTGCCAGTTCCCAAATAGCAGCAGTATTGCAGGTCCTGCTACAGCAGGTCAAAATTTTGGGATGTTATTTTTTTGTTATCCAGGCTATTTTTAAAACATTATATTTGGAGAACAGGAAGTATCTGATTTGTGAAATTTAAATTAATCTAGGACCCACACCCTGGCTGTCAGTGTCCTTTTGGGGAAAAAAAATAGGATAATTCAACAGAACCTTTTATTTCAGATGCCATTTACTAAAATGCAACATTCACATTGTCTGTAAATAGCAGCCAGCGGAAACTTGTGAAAGATTAAGTTTCAATTACAGCTGACATTTCCGAAGCACTGAGTGATAGAAAAGCCATTCATATCCCCAAACCCAGACAGTCATCTCACATCTCCTCTTCCTGGGCATCATCTGTTCAAAGGGTCATCACTGGCAAAAGCCACTGAAAGGATACAATCACTGACATTTTTGTGCTTCGGCAATCATGGGACTCATCAACTTCAGAGTCAAATAAGGAGAGCAATCACACAGCACTCCCGGCAGCTTGCAGGATGTTCTAGTGTTAAGTACATATTGAAACTAGTGTGATTTCAAGAGAGATATTTGTACTGTATGGGCAAGAGAGCCGTATTTATACTCTTCCCCATTACTTACTGGAGAGGAAATGGGGAAAGGAGAGAAAGGAAAGGAGCTCACCAACAGGTACTAGTGGTTTGGGTAATAAAAGGTCTGTCTGGATGTCTGAGTGTTGTTTTTTTTCATCTCTCACAGACCTCCTACGAGTCTCGGGCAAGCTGTTTATGTTGAGTTTAACAGAGGACTAGAGGAAGGATTAGATAGAGATGGGTGGCTTTGGTTCTTGTTCTTCTGGGCTTCTCAGGCTCTTGTGAGAAGGAACCACCAGAGATCTACATGGGTATTGAAAGCATCCACGTAGGGTAACTTCTTAGGGGTCTTTGAGGCTACTTTCCAGTGCAATACATGCAAGTCTTAGCTAGTCAACCAAAAAAAAAAAAAAGGTTGGGCTGTGCAGCTAAAATGGAGAGATCAGACTGATCAGACTGGTAAACTGAGAGGCCAGCGAGTCTGCAGCGGTGTGCTGAGCTCGGATGGGCTGTCTGAGCATCCCCATCCCCAAATTCCCCTCCTGCTGTCTCCCCATAGAGCCTGGGGAGAAACACCTGGGTGGGTTTCACAGCTTGTGCCTACCCCGGTGCCACAGGCAGCTGAGCTGGTTGGGTGACAGCCTGTTTGAGACATCTATACCAACTGCAGTGTAGATGAGCCCTTGAGTTGGTCACTTGCGGCTAGGATTGTCTATTGATTATAGCCAATATAACCAGTAGCATCTCGCACAAGAGGGTCTTGGCCTGACACTGGGACTGCCAGATGCTGCCAAAATGTCCATTTGAAATAACTCTGGTAATAAGAACATGGTATACCTGAAGGTGTAGTCTGAGCATTTCTTGTACCTCTGCAAGCCATTTGGGAAATGAGACCCTTCCAAGGAATGGAGTCCTTTTTCCTTGCGAATGCAGTCATATGAGTCACAAAAATGTTATCTAAAACTGCCTATAGTGGAGCAGGTTTGTGCTATCCGCAATATAACTAAAAATAAAATTTAAAAAAATATACAGGACGAAGACTGGATGCCAGGAATTTTCTTGTAATGTGCCCTCAGCTGGACTAAGCAGCTTCTAATTCCAGTGATTTAAATGGCTTTGAGGGGCAAGCTTTAGGGTTAGGTAAAGGGCTATTCTTAATCTGACTTACTTGAATATTCACAGCACACATCTGCCTCACAGCTGCAACAAAATATTTATCTTCATCCTTGTGACAGGAGAATTATAAGGTCAATTGAAAAAAAGGCATACATGTGTAACATTCATCTCTCCTTTGCCTTGAAAAACAATGAATATCCTAAAACTCCAAAGCACTATCCATGAATTTAGCTAAACCATCTCTTGACAAGCAGAAATGTTACAAAACAACACTGATATGGGAACAGGAGCTGAACTCCCTCATTTTGGAAAGAGATCTTATTGGGGGAGAGGTCTTCTCAGAGACCAAATCTCTCCCAGTTTAGGCTATTCTGTATTATTAACACTATTCAGACCATCACTAAAATGGTCTGACCCCTGCGTCCAACACAGCCACTTAGGCATCTCATCTCTCAAATACCTGACAATGCTTGGCATTATTGAAATGCATTTCCCAGCTATATGAAGTCCCTCAAATCATCTTAATATTTATGAATTGCATTAATCCTTGCATTGATGAGTATTTCCTACCCTTTTCTTTGTCTCTCCAATTTCCTCCCTGATAGCATTTAGCACTATTCAGATTACTTTGTACATAAATGTTAAGTGCTCATAATGTACACAGCAGGGCTATTACCACCAGATCCTTTTTCCAAGAGAGAGACTGATCTACAGCCGCAACTGACAGTTCTCCCTCTGACACCACCTTTATTATCATGGTAAAGTGCCTTTCATCCCAGGATGCTTTTAAAGAAAGAGGCCTGACCCAAATGCCGTCGGAGTTGATGGGCAGCTTTGCACTCTGTGAAGGGCAAGACCCAGGAGCCCCTCTACATCCACATCCGATGTCAGGATGAAATACAGATGGGCTATGAATCACCCTCCCATGAGCAGGCTTCAATGGCAGGAAAATCAGATTGCCTGGATGTGTTTCAGTCAACCTACTGATAGAAACAATCAAAAGATCAGGACCTCCAGGCTTGCCATGTCCCGGGCTGGTTAATATTCTGTGCATAGTCATTGCTTTCCATGAACTTTGGATGCAGCACTGCTACTAACATGCATCTGTGGGGCTTCGAGCACCTGCTCTGAGGGGAGAAGGAAGGTGGTGGGGTAGATGATGAACATGACCTTAAAGGCCAGGGAGATATTTAATACCCATGTAAGACAGATAAAAATCAAAAGGCAAAATCAACTCCCATTTGCTTTTTATTCTCATGAAGGGTCTTCTAAAGCTAAAGTGATCTTGCTGAGGCTCTGGTCTGGGACTCAGACCAGATGTGAGGCTTAAGGCCACTGAACGACCCAGTTTACTTGTGCTGTTTCTTCTTCTGTAAAACCTCCACAGTGGCTCCTTTAAAAAATGTGTTTAAGAATACAATTCTTACATGAATATCGACAAAAAATACCTCTTTACGGGCAAGCAAGCCGATTCACTGGAAGGTCTATGATCAGTGGCATCTTGGGCCTTTTCCTCTGATAATTTGAGTGTGAATACACTGAGCACTTACTTGTTTATTTCTTTTTAATCAGTCATTAGCAAGTATTTGGAAACAAAATGAACAACATTTCCTACCTTAGGCTGACTTTTTTTTTATATCAAATTCATAGCCCGGTCCTTTTCACTAATACAACAATTCCTTTTATTGTAGAGACATATGTAGCTTGTTGTGATACCATTAGGAAAGGGGCTCACTGAAGATCATGATGCAGTCGTTGCCAAGGTACAAGAGACTTGTGACCTCAGCTTTTCTCCAATTAGGAGCCCAATGGGCGTATTTACCATACATAGCAAAATAAATGAGCTTCAAATACAACCCACAGCTAACTGAATAATATTGGAAAAACTGTTCCTAGACACTGTATTCATATGATACAAATAGCAGGAATCCATTTCAATAGCTGAATGTCAAGCAGTACATCTATTCTTGCAATTTAACTATTTTTCAAAAACATTCACCTCTTCTCTGTGAACAAAAGAATCATTTTTAGCACGATCCTCATGTGTGACCTAAACCACTTACTTGTCATCTTGACCCATGAAACCAGAATTTTCCAAACTTTTCAAAATGGAGTCATCATTAGTTTATACAGCACCTCACTTTATACATTCCTGCACTCTTGTAACCAGTATCTCACACCTCTATTTCCCCACTTTGACTTAAATCAAGAAAAATTGACAATTTCTTTCCAGTCGGAGGAACACAGTGCATTACCAGAAAAATAAATCTACCTGATTTCACTGGACCCTTCCATTAAAGCCTGTAGTCCTTTCTCCAGAGATGTCAGCACAGATACAAAACAAGTGATATCAACCAAAAATCCCTTATCAACATGCTCAAATTTACTAGTCTAGCCTCCAAACTGTGGCAATAATAGATTAAATGTCAGGAAGAAGTTCACCCTTATTGTTACCCCCTCAGATGAGAAAACAGAGCATTGCAGGCTTATAAATTTGTCATTAGCCACAGTTGAAGGCGAGCTGTGTGAGTTCCTCGCCAGTGCCCACCTGAACAATACATGAGCAGAAGAGGCTGTTGGTGGCACACAGCTTGCAAGCAAATGGCATTTCTTTAACGAGTCTCTGTCGGACACACACAGTGTTACACAAATACAAGCATTTGAGATACTTCACTTTCCTGCTTTGTGCATCTAGCAGAAGCTATGAGGATGTATAATTTATTGTCTGTCCATCTGTGGCACCAAGGAGTGCTGTTAATCACCCAGGAGGGCACTGTGCCTGCATTCCTCCTACAGCATCCTGCTCCCTGACAAGATGCAATGCCCCAGGGCTGAACCTCAGCGAGTGAGAAAGACAACCGGCTCTCAAACAGGGCAACATCTCCAGTGTAGGAGCAGCAGGCACAGCCTTGTTCTCCACCATACTCTCTCCCTAACCAGCAGCTGCCCACCTCAGTAGCTGAAAATGTGTTCAAAAGTCTAAGTAGACGCAGGAATACTGCAAGGCCATATTCCTAGTATTCTGGTGTCCGGGCAGTGTGTAGGAACACCAGATGGGCCATGCTGGGCAGGTAAAATGACCCCAATAGGATATTGCTTAGGTAGAGCATGCAAATCTTCCCACTTTCTCTGATCCGTTCTCTGTGTTCTACTCCTAGCATTCACAAATGTTACGTTAGGGATTTTACACAGTAAAGCCCTACTCTACTGAATGTCCTCTGTTTGCTTATGGTCCTGGCGAATGGTAGTTCTTTCTTCAGTTTATTCACTGCCTTGATCACTGCCCAGTGCTAAATCTTCTTCATCTGGCAAAGTGACCACTAAGCCCTGCCCTGTCCTTGCCGTTCTTAAACCAGCTTTCAGCCTGTAACAGGACTTTCCTCCAGTCCTGTGGCAACTTACTGCCTCAAGGAACGTTTGATGTTCATCCAAGAATCCACCCAATCAAATATATGATATTCACTGGATCCTCTCTATCCATGTGCTTCCTGACACTTTTTCAAAACTGCAGCAGGATGGTGGGACAGGATTCCCTTCCTAGAAAGTGTGACAAGTCCTTCCCAGCTCAGAAGGAGTGCTCAGAAAACTTGTTCTTTCTTATGAAGTCCACAGTCTAAGGAGAGATGGAAGCAAGGTTCATTGGTTCATCATCTTCATGAGCCCCTCTACAGTCTCTTGGGTTACTGGGAATTAGACTAATGGTTCTGTCACGATGGTGGTTTGTAAAGAGAAGTTACAAACCGTGGACAGCAGTATCTAATTAATCTATTTGATCTAATGCTTCCCATGTATTTCCTTCACATTGATTTCACTCCCCTGATCCATGGGCCCCGAGATAAGTATCCAATGGGGGAAATGGGAATGTCTCCAACATCTTCAGCAATGAGTTCATCAAGAATTCGCTGAGCTGTTCTGCTCTGTCACACCATCCCTGAAGTCCCATTTATCAGTGAGGCCCATTTTATATTTTCCCACTAATTCCTTACCTTTCTTTAGAAGTACCTAAGGAACTTTTTAGTTTGGGCTTGAGTCTCTTTTGTGAGGTGTTTTCAATTTTTTTTTTCAGCCCTCTTATTTTCCTATTTACATTCAATCTCACGTATTTGATGGGCTTTGCTATTACCCTTATGTGGAAAACAGTTCTGTCCTTCTCGGACATTCATCATCTTCTTCTGAGGGTCACCCTGTGCTTTATTAGACTATTATGTTTTCTGTTTGATTTGCAGCACACATTTCACCTGGACTTCTAGCTTTTCAGATAGTTTTTTCTTTTTGGTTTGTTCTGTGTGGTGTTTTTGACTGATTGCTACCTTTTAATGTTACCCCGTGTTTCCAAATTTAATATCTGGATGATGGATTAATTTGGTCTGCTCTCTCCTGCCACAATGTTAAAACTATTTATATTGTTATAGCTGCTCTAATTATCTCTCCTGGTAATGACTCCCAGGTAAGACCCTGTGTACCACTGAAGACCAAATACAGACTGATGACTTTCCTTGTGCATCCTGGGACTAAGCTGTTGCAGGAAGCCTTTGTTTTAAACCCAGACATTTTATCTCTGCACCTTGTTCTTGTGGGGCACTGATCCAGTCCACACATGAATAGTCAAATTCCCCTGCTTTTACTACCTGTCCTAAATTTGTGGCATTTCAAATCTCACTTAGCACCTGCTGATCACTGTTGTCATCCTGCCCATGGCAGTACAACGGCACGATTGTGCCTTTATTGTTGGAGTATGTGATTTCCATCAACAATGACCCTATTGTAGTTCGCTTTTCCCATAATAATTTTATGCTGTCTCACTTTACATAATCCTTCATATAGTGTGCCACTCCCTCAGCTGTACATCTAACACTAACATTTCTATAAACCTTATGGCTTTGGAAACTCTGTCCCACTGTTTATCTCCCACCACATCCTTGAGATCCTGCTGTGTCAGAGCTGCCAGGCATCTTAGCTACTTCATCTTAATTTTTTATGCTTTTAGCAATGGTGTAAAAACAATTGCAAACGGTGTCCTCACTCTGCCACTTGATATTGCACACGTGCAATAACCTGCTTCTCTAATTGATAACAATTGTGCTGTTCATATCCCCCCTGGTCTCCTCAGAGGTGCATTCAAAGGAAGACAGCTATAGCTACTTGGAGCTCATGTCAGTCCAGGTTCTTTTGTGCCTATTGACTTTCCTACAGCTTCGAGAGCAAACACTCCTCTTTCAGTTTTCAGACTGTTTCCTTATGTGCATCATGGTTTCATTCACACAACGGGATGTTGGTCCTCTGCCAGTCTCTCAGTAAACATTAAATGAGCTCTTAGACTTCAGTCTCCTGCGTAGCATGTGAATTTAGCCTCCCACACTTCCACAGGTGACTGGTACCAATGCAGACCACAACTGCTGACTTTTTGCAGGTAACCCATCTAGGCATACTAAAATGTGCCTGGGACACAGAAAACAATTTACTGCACATCACAAGCCACTGGCACATCTAATGTGTGACTGATATGCCTAATAATTAGATCTTCCATTACCAGCACCTGTTTCTTTCTCTCTTTTAATACGGTTGCTGTGGCAGCAAAGAAAGACGACACTGTGAAACCACCTGGAGGGTGGCCAGAGCCTAATGAGGAGATCCTTCCTCACCTGCAGACACGCTGCTTCTTTGAGACTGATGTTCACAGCTGGTCCTCAGGGATACCAACCTCTCCATCAGATCTTCAGGGACAATTACAGAGATGAAGGAGAGAGAAAAAGAGATATTCGTCCCAATCAACCTGTGTTCAGCTGGATGGATGGTTCTCCTAAATTCCCCTTTGTTGTCACTGGAAAGAGATGGGCCCTTCCAGAGGGAGGCAGGGCAGCATTTTAGCCTGGAATCTCTCCGCAGTGAAGCCACCTCCCCATGAGCACGCTGGGAGGGAGCCAGCCCAGCCCCCCTTGCTGCTTTTCTGGGGTGATGTGAACCCATCACTCATCAGTGCTGGCTCCTGTAGGTAGTCTGCAGGTGTCCCACATTAGCCAAAGCAAAAGAGATGAAAAGAAGAAATAACTAACAAATACACCAGTTGTCTCCTTTGGTTTTGCCGATGTACGATAGCTTCCTTCTTAACTGTTAGATTACAGGATTTACATGCCACGGAGTAAAGTCAGTGTATAAATAACAATAAAAATGATAGAAAATACTCCTTCCTACATGTCCCAAAATGTATACAAACTGATCTGAACATGCATCTGAACAGATGTGTTTTCACCAGAATCCTATGTCAATCAGCTGAATACATTGCTTGCAACCAGAGCTGCCTTTTTCATCATGAATAACCTTGAAAATTTTCTGATCATGTTTTTCAGAGAAAAATAATGAGTTGACTACATATAAATATCCATGAAAAAACAGACTCAGCCATAAATTTCATGATGGGGGAAAAATCTTTTCCCAATCAGCTCTAACATTTACTACGTCACAGGCAGAGACATAATTTTCAATTTCTCCCTGAGGCATTGTAAAGAGTGTCATCATGCACTGCTTCATTTTTTAGCTCCAAAAATTCAAGACACAAAAATGGCAGAAGCAGTGGCCTTTGTGAATGATAAGATTTGCTTCCCTATAAAACTTAGTTATTACCAGGTATTTCCAGAAAGGTGCTATCACTGTATCATGCAATTATATGACTTTATGGTGATGGCAGACTAGTTTACAAGAAGAACATATGGAAAATACAGCAGCAGATCAATTAATTTGAAGACGTTTTTTATTAAAGCAGCGAGGCTAGCGTGACAGTTCTCCAGCCTTTGAGATTATCCATGTTTCATAAATATCACAGTGCAAACATTTTCTGACAGATTCTGTTTCAGCTTGGTAATACTCTCCATAAATCTGTGCCCAAACTCCAGCCTGCACCAAGATCTTGAAATCTGACAGCAAGGGCTGGGTAAACCACAAGAGTTTAGATGGAAGAGAAGAATTGTCAAATTACAGGAAGATCTCCAAACACTGCATATTTCATGCTCCAACCAATACCACGTTTCTACAGCATCTTTTCCTCATTTGCCTTATTAATGTTGCGGCGTTGTTTTTAGTTCTCACTTAAGCTAAGCTGATTTTTGTGGTCTTAGATCCCTGCTGCAATAGAAAACACATAAAGTAACATGGTTGGGAGAAAATATTGCTAGGAATATTATTAAATAAGTGAAAATGCATTATTTAGTTTTAAATAATATCATTTAATTCCTGAAGTAGCTATTTGGTAGAGATGAAGCTACACTGCATAAAGACTAAATGAATTTTTTGCCTTCTAATATATCCCTATTGTGTGGAAGGCAAATTAAAATTCTGGAAATAAATGACATTTAAGCAAAAAGAAGGTTATGCTTATAGAGACTATAATTAACTAATCTAAGAAATTCTGAAATACTTTTTAGAAACAGGAAAAAAATTAAATTCTTTCTCTGTTAATTCATAGAAAAAACTTCACATAAAAGTTTCTCTCAGAATTTTGGGTTTTTCCATACCAAGGAAAAGAAAGACAAAAATGTCCATTTTCTTTAAAAAATTCCTATTTTTCTCTCTACCACCTGAACTCATGCCCATTGCAGCTGGTGTAAAGGCAGAGGATGGAAGGATGGAGGGAGCCAGAACGACAACTGTTTTGGCAAGTGTAGCTTTTTTTCTTTTCAGCATTTGCAATAGCTGTGAGGACTCTTGGTCTTCCATTTGGTCTAAACCCTTGTCTGAAGAATTTTGCTTCCATCTTCAAGGCCTTCAGAGCTACCCTGGGAGCAGAAACTGAGCTGCCCCTGGCCAGAGCCAGCTCTGATGCCCTGTTCTCATGGATACGTCCCCTTTCCTGGAGCTGGTGAGGAAGAGGAGGGCAATTGGGGAGGAAGGAGCCCTGTCTGTCTGTGTTCAGCCGTGGGAGCCTGGCAGAGGTGAGGAGCCGGCTGACAGCTGGCTCGGGCTTTGGGTTGCTCCAGTTCCTGCTCTCCTGCTCTCTGCACAGCACCTCTAATTAGTTAAATCTAAGTGTTTCAAGGTTAGTATTGGCCCTAAACCAGGGAAAATAAACAAAGAAATTTGATCAGATGCTTAAACCTTCAGTTCATTGTTGTTTTATGCCAGAGAAATAAGAAATTGCTGTCACTTTCAAGAGAAAACATGAGCAATAAATTAAGCAAGCTTCTGTCTAGCTATCTAACTGTCACCTGGCATTTATTAATAAAGGACAAGTTTGTTGTCTTACGTGATTTTTCCCAGAGATCTGGCCAGCTGGTTGGTAGCAGTTCCAGTTGCAGACGTGTCTTGCACTTGCCAGCTAGATTAGCTCCTTCCCAGCATTTCTGGGCAACCACACAAGTTTATCTTGACTACGTCAATGCAGATATTAGCATTAGTTGGTGACGTGGTTAGACAGCCCCACCAAGCAACCAAGCCCTGGGTAGCCATCAGGGCCTTGCTGGGGCCAGCGAAGGTCCTCACCCATCAGCCATAGGGCAAGAGGGTGTTTCATGACCATTCTTCTCCAGAAGATGGTACCCAAAGAGGAGCAGCAGTGTGTCCATGCAGCATGGTGGAAAGAGTCAGGCAGCACCATCATGTGAAACCTCACCACAAGGTGTTGTAACTACAGGGGTAGGAAGTTGTTATAGGCTGTTTTGAGCACTCCAAGCAGTTTTTAAGGTGCTGCTTTTCCAAACTAACAAAAGGCAGAGCTTTCTGGGGTGAGAGACAGAAGCTGCTTTGCCATGAGGATCAGTGACCTGGAATCTGCCCTGTCCCAAACAGGCCATGAGAATTTCACTGCTGAGATTCTCCCCTTGTGGCACAGACATGTCATCAGAAGCATTCAGTTTTATCAACTGATGAAAGGCCAGAAATGCACAATAATACAACCCAGCTATTTCTGACTCCTTCGGCTTCACCAAGATGTAAAACTGAGGGTCTCTATGGAAACAGTGGGATTCATCATAGGAAATTAATTTGGATGGCTCAGTCCTTTCAGGTGACTTGGTGTTAGAGATATACCAAGTATTTACTTCTCTGGTTTTATTCAGAATGGAGGGGCAAGCTGCCCCAGAAAGAGCGCCATACAATCTGCTGCTCTCTGGTGTCCCACAGGCCCCCAAAGATCAGGTGAAGACAGTCATCATCAGCCACTTGAGGTTAGAGGTCTCTCCCCATCTCACATTCGTGTCCTGTTCTGCTGCAAGGATGGAGTTACAAGGTCTCCCCCATACAGACCAAGGGCTTCTCCTCTT
Source organism: Columba livia (assembly GCF_036013475.1). Lineage (NCBI taxonomy): Eukaryota > Metazoa > Chordata > Aves > Columbiformes > Columbidae > Columba > Columba livia. The sequence goes on from NC_088604.1 coordinate 16,457,898, forward strand.
CTGGCCACCAGCAGGCCATTCCTGGAGTGAGATGCTCCATAGCATGGAACGGAGGGACAGACTGAAGTCCTACATGCCTATTTGGATGAAGGCACAAGTGGCTTTACCCATCAGACATTTACTGATGCAACCTGTTTGCTGTCACAAATAGACACAACGCCCAGAGGACCACGTGAACGAACTCAGCTGCCCAGACAGCAACACCTGAGAAGAGAGGGACACAGGTTGCATCATGTCTCACCAAATAGCCTTCTGAATATCTTCACATGAGTGAGGTCCAACAGAGCCAGGACAGCTTTTGACACAGGGAGTCATGACTGGAGGGTGTGCAGAAAAGTCAGCCCTCAGCTCTTGTTGACTTTCAACCTGATTCAGACACATAAATGTGCTTCGCACTGCTGGAAAGTCTCCCTTTTCAAGTGTACTTAACAAATAATAATTATTTAGTTTTGCTCAACTATTCAGAGCTGATTATGCCTTCTTATCAATAACAAAGAAAGGAGTTGTGCACATTTTTATGTATACGCAGTACAAAATATCATCAAGCAGATGTAGGTGTATAGATGCTATTTGTGAGATGCACCAGCTGGCTCTGCTGCCCCTTAAATGCAAGGTACCTTGCAGTCTTCATAAAGGTTATGTATGTAACAGTTTGAAAGCAGAAATATGATGTTTAAAGGTGAAAGTAGGCATGAAATGGTGGGATGGATTTTGAAACAGCATCTGAGTTAGGTTTTTTTTTGAGAAATGAGAAGGAAGGTGAGTTGGCTTAAAATATAGTTTGTTTTTTTAAAAAAAGAAACCTATTGAGAGACTTCTCATTATGAGATGGGACAAATTTTCAAAACAAGAGATGCCTGAGTTTCATCTTTAAAACATATCTATGGTTACAATTCAGAAAATGCATTTGCATTGGAGCAGTAGGCACAACAGCGCTGAGCCTGCTTTCCTGTAAAGGCATTTATGTGTGAACTGACTTTTGGTTGACTTGTACACTTTGCAGTTAAATATAGAAAGCCTCTTCTTTAAATACTAGAGGAAATATTTCCAAGAATATATATGTTCTTTCAGTGCCTAAGGTCCAGTTTCAAAGGTGATCTAAACATCTCCAAGGCTGAGGCTAAGTGATAATGAGAATTGAATGCTGAACAGTCTGTTTCACATTTCAAAGCAGGACTCGGGCACTTCCAAATATCCTGCTTTAATCCCCATTGACTTGCATTGTTTCTGCTGCTCCATTCTGGGCAGTACAAGGCTTTTGTAGAAACATGAGTCAGTCTCACAGAACTGAAAATGTGAGACTTGTATTCTGTAAGCTTGTAAACACAAGGATTGTCTTATGCCTGCACTTCACACCCTAGATTTCAATGGAAACAAGACAACATTCCTCTAATAATTACTCCAGCAAAAGTAGGGCTTAAGAATTAGTGCCTTGGTTGTCACTATAGTTGGTGCATAATCCTTACATCTTCTGTATGGTTATGTAAATAAACTCTAGGTGTGGCAGGGAAATGCAAACAAAGAACAACTGTTTCATTGCCTCCCTGGCTGGGTGATGGAACAACTGATACTGGGAAATAAAAGATGTGACTGATGATGATCTGAGGCGTATTATAAATGTAGACTGCAATAAGTCGGGGTAGGGCGAAATGAAAAGACCACCTCTTGTATAGTTGGAAATTATAAAGTCAGTCTATAAAGTAACTACTGTGCTTATATAGCTGTGCATCTCTCATATGTAAGTGAGAGTGAGAGAAAAAATGTGGCATCCAGCTCCGAGCTTACTGCTGCAGCACACGGAGGAGCCGCCCAGGAGAGACCTGCGTCCGCACATCACAGAGGAACAAGAAAGCTTTAACAAGGGTGGGTCAGATCTGTGAAGCAAGTTTGGCCAGCAGTGAGTTCCCAGGAACCTTGAGCAATTTATCTCGTCTCAGTGACAGGTTTATTCATTTATAACCTTTTAGAAACAAGGTGGCGCTTAACAAATAGTCAGAAAAACTCCTTTGTCTCTTAAGTTTTGCATGTACATTGCTGTCCTGTGCTGCTTTCAGAAAATAACCAAGACAGACATTTTATCTGGGGAATAACACATTTTCTTGCATGTGGAGGTATGTCAGGCCTCCATTTATCACAGAGTAAACAACACAGAAAATCCATTTGAAAGCTACTGCTTTCAGATGAGGATCTCTGCTATCTGCTAGATGAAATTCAAAAAACATTAAAAACTGGCAGGTCTCATCAATGGTGAATATTGGACCAATATATTGGAGTTACTTTAAGGGTTTCTTTCTTATTTCTGTTTCAAGTTTTTCATTTAAATAATCATTTCCCTGAAAGCATTTTTTATTTATCAGATGAAAGCAAATGTTCACAAGTGAAATAACAGCTGAGGTTGGCAGACACATCCTGAGATCATCTAGTCCAGCTCCTCAGGTCAGAGTCAGCCAGAGCAGGTTTCACAGAGCTGTGTCTGGTTGGCCTTTGGATATCTCCAAGGATGGAGACTCCACGACCTCTCCAGGCAGCCTTGTGCCAAAGTCTGAGCACCCCCACAGGAAATAAGTGTTTTCATGTGTTCACATTATCTTTTTCTTTTTCTTTTTCTTTTTCTTCTTCTTTTTCTTTCTCTTTTCTTTTTCTTTTTCTTTTTCTTTTTCTTTTTCTTTTTCTTTTTGTTTCTCTTTTTCTTTTTCTTTTTCTTTTTCTTTTTCTTTTTCTTTTTGTTTCTCTTTTTCTTTTTCTTTTTCTTTTTCTTTTTCTTTTTCTTTCTCTTTTCTTTTTCTTTTTCTTTTTCTTTTTCTTTTTCTTTTTCTTTTTCTTTTTCTTTTTCTTTCTCTTTTTCTTTCTCTTTTCTTTTTCTTTCTCTTTTTCTTTTTCTTTTTCTTTTTCTTTTTCTTTTTCTTTTTCTTTTTCTTTCTCTTTTTCTTTTTCTTTCTCTTTTCTTTTTCTTTTTCTTTCTCTTTTTCTTTTTCTTTTTCTTTCTCTTTTTCTTTTTCTTTTTCTTTTTCTTTTTCTTTTTCTTTTTCTTTTTCTTTTTCTTTCTCTTTTCTTTTTCTTTTTTTTTTTTTTAATTTGTGCCCTGTGCCTCTTGTCCTGTCAGTGGGCACTACAGAGAAGAATCTGGCTCCCTTTTTTTACTCTCTTCCATCAGGTATTTATGCACACTGATGAGATCCCCCTCGATTCTCCTCTAGGCTGAACAGTCCCAGCTCTCTCAGCCTTTCCTCACAGAAGAGATGCCCCAGACTCTTCTTTATCTTCCTGGCTTTGTGCTGGACTCACTCCAGTATGTCCATGTCTCCTTTGTACTAGGGAGCCCAGAACTGGACCCAGCACTCCTAATGTGTTCCCACTGCTCTCTGGGCCAGCCAGTTTTCAATCCATCTCACTGCACACTTGTCTAATCTGCACCTTGTCGGCTCGCCTATGAGTATGTCATGGGAGACACTGTCAAAATCCCTACCAAAGTCGGAGTAAACAAGGTAAACACTGCTCTCTCCTCATCCACCAGGTTAGTCATCTCATCATAGAAGGCTGTCAGGTTGGTCACATGTTATTTCCCCTTTGTAAACTCATGCTGACTATTCCTGATAACCTTGTTCTTTGTGTGTTTGGAAATAGTTTCCAGGAGCATTTTCTTCTTCACCTTTGCAATGACTGAGGTGAGGCTGACTGGCCTGTAGTTCCCTTGGTCTTTCTTCTTGCCCTTCTTGAAGGTAGGAGTGGTATTTGCTCTCTCCTGGTCTTTGGGAATCTTTCCCAGTCACTGTGGTGGCATTGCTGTGTCATATGGAAGTTAAAATCTGAACCTGTTGCAATCCTGATACCCCTGGATATAGCGCTTATCTCCCCAGGAAAGGAAGAGAAAGGGATGCCTTTTCAGAAAATGGTGCCCATCCCATTCCTGAGACAGGGACTAAAGTTTATTGCCCTGGCTTGTTATTTCTGTAAATGTACCATTTTGATATTAAATATTTCAGGTTTTGATATTACTCCCAAAAGTTGCAATTTTCGGTAGAACAAAATCTTTTTTTCCAAACAAACTGTAATACGAAAGCTAGTCTGATGACTGAGAGATACTAGAGCACAGAGACGCTCTGAAATCAGAAGAAAAATGCATCAACACCAAGGAGACTACCAGCAATGACTACTGTGCATTCATTGTTTTAATATTCACTCCCTCGATCCCAACAACCGGCAGGTAGTGGCGGGGCCCATGACAGGTTGCACTGCTGGCTCCATAAGCTGTTTTCTTCTCCTGTGCTGTGTGCAGTCAAAATACTGAAATACCACTCACCCACCCCCAACAATCCCACCCGCCCCACATGAGATGCCCTTTGGTGGCAGCCATTGTGGCACCGGTCCTTCCCCAGTCCATTGGGGTCTGGGGGCAGGGAGAGGCATGGGAAGCGTGGGTAATTCTCTGCCATGGGACAAAAAGATCTACAAGAGCAGGTATAAATTATGTTTGACATCACTTTCTACTGCATGGAAAAGACATGCAGACCTTAGGAAAAAGCTCTTTTAATATATGCATTATTAATAGAAAGCTAGCACAAAGTAATAGCACTTTCTGCTACAACTGTTGTCTGCAGATGGATGAAAGACCCGCAGAGAAGCACGAGCCCTAGATGAGAGGCATGATTGATTCTTATAAACTCATGAATAATTCTAGTTTTTCATTTGAAAATTGCACTTACACACACTCCTCTCCCAACGCATTTTCAAAATGCACAAACTCGCTGAGAGTCCATGTTCAAATGCTTTTCTCATTGAATACCAAAGTGCAAATGGTAACTTTTCTATACACCATTCCACCTAAACCTTCTGACTATACAAATGATATCACATGAACAGTTTCTCTCCTGAATTTTAGTGTTTCCAGACAGGTGCAAGATGAGCAGGGCCCAGATAAACTCAAAGAGTAAGGGAATTTCTTTTGCATTATTTTTATTCTTTTTACTTCAATGACAGCTTAATCCACCAAGGATGTAAAGAACAACTTTTAACCCCCCTCAGCAAATACCCAGATGCCAACATGAGCACGTAGGTGAAATCGCAGCCTCACTTAAGCAGTGTGCTTCACAGAGGAGAAGCTGATCCCGAACAGGTACAACAGTAGTAAGTGAAGAGCTACTCGAGCTGAGCAGCCACCTCAGCAAGCACTGTCCCCACTGGGAAGTTGAGGCACTGTGCGGGGCTGAGACCTGCCCCAGACAAACCTGGGAGTAGCTCCTGCTTTAGGGTCACATACCAGTTCCTGCTGCTTCTTCCAGGCCAGGCTTTTTCCATGCAGAGTCACCTGGCACTACAGCTTTCAGCCCTTTTTATTTGTTCTGCGTCACCTGTTGTTTCTGCCTGTAGACAGGGAACCACAAAGGCTGTTGTAACATGCAGCTGTGTTGCTGGTTTTGTGTGTGATTCACCAGAAACCAGTACATTCCCTCTCACTCTTGCACCACCTAACTTGTGTTTCCACCATCGAGCTGCAAAGGCTGCTGCAGGATGAAAGCTGCATTTAAGCAGCGACAGACATTTCTCAGGAGTACCCCCCAGAGAAACTCTGGTTGAATCAGGCCATAGAAGAGTGAATATTTTTTCCTCACCAAGAGCAAGGCTGTCCAAGGGAGCTCATGGCTTGGGTCATTTGACTCAAATAGTCATTTGACTATTTTTGGATTTGTCATTAACTAAAAGAGATGAAAAATCACTCAGTTCCCAAACCAACAGCTGTGCATCAGCCTTTCAGTCAAAGTGAATAGGCAAAAAACTATTCTGATTTGAATTTTTAGGTCAAGCTGTACCAGGACTTCATAAACTGCTCACAGGTGCTGAATTTTTTATAGTGGTATTTTCAAGAGAATGGTCATTAGGTTGCACCGTGTTTGTTCTGGCAGATAGTGCTGTTTCCATGGCATGCAAAAGAGGAGAAGCTCATTGGAAACATTTTTTTTTTAAAGTATAAGGGAGATAAGGCCATTGTAATAACAATCCCACATCTGCTCATCACATGGTCCCTTCTTCCCTTTCTTGCATGTATACAGAGCAACCCCTGCTGTATTAGCAATTCTTGCTGTCTGGGAGGTATTTTCTTTGCAGAAGAATACTTATTTATTTATAGGAATATTCTCAGCGTGTACACAGCTTAATCTCTTAACATCTTGTGAAATGCAAGCAAAGGAAAAAATTCCAGGAGTTAGTTGCAATGATGCCAAACTCTGTGCTCGTGGGATGCACTTTGCCACTCCTGAAGGCAATGGGAAGCATTCCTCCTTGTCTGGTGGCAGAATGATTCTCTCCCAGGCTCTGCTGCTCTGTCAACAGGGAAAGCAGCTGGCAACCTGTTCGTTTTTCCGAGGAAAGAAAGAGCAAACATCCCTCTTTGAGCCCGTCTGGTGGAGATGCATGTGGTGCAAAGCCGTGCTCCATTTTGTTTGTTTGTTTTCTAGTTTTCATTTGCGCATTGAGTCCCAATTTGTGTAACAACTGTTCAGGCTCAGATCTGTTTTGCAAATTGTGGTGAAGTGAACAGCAGTGGCAGATTTGTCTCAGCTGTTTTTGTTGAGTGTAGTTGAATGCAAGACAGAGGGCTTTGGAAAGAAAAGACAAAATGAGAGGGCCGTTTCGAGTTGCAAGTCTCTTGGCAATGTTATCAAACCCTGCACAAAGAGTAATTCTCACGGAACTGTGTGGTTTATGGCTGCACCTATCTAAAAAAGCTGGGAAGCCAACTCTTGTGGTGGTATAAAATATTTCCTCCAAACATGGTCATTACAAATCAAACCCACTGACAGCCCAGTATTAGCATCCACAGCAGAAGTCACTCCCAGCACCTAAAGCCAGGGCTCCTGTGGGACCGGAGCATCGCTCAGGACCATGTAGCATCACGCAGCCTGCAAATGAGCAGCCCTCACCCCGGGATGGGGAAAGAGGCCAGTTCCCCTTATCCCTTCCAGACACAGTATCGTAAAGTGCATGGAGCACAACACATAAATGTGTTACTCCTTCCCTTTTTTTTTTCTTAACACCTTTTTTTGAGGCTTCCTTCTTGCAAATCATGACCAAGTCTGATGTCCTCCCCTAGATATAACAGTGATTCTTTTATGATACCACAGCTGCAGGGTGCAGGGACCGGCAGACACAGCTACTTCAAAACAATGATCTCAGGACAAACAACACAGACTTGTTCTCCAAAGTCTTCTGGCTGGAGCTAAGATTTCTCTGGGTTCAATTCCCAGAACAGTGAGAATCTCTCTCCAAAATTACAGCCACCAGAAACTAAGAGAGGCCACCTTTCTCATAAGAACACCTTAAAGGTCCTGCAATTAGTGAGTAGATAGCTATTCAAATTGCCCCACACTAATCCGGGCACTGAATTGTGCCTGAATATTCCCTTACTCCTCCAAGGTTGGTAGATGAGGGGCTGCAACAAAAAAAATCAGGAAACAAAGGGCCTTTCCCAGGACAGCAAACATACAACGCCATTACAGCTCCCACAATAACAGAGGCCTTGCATCCTTTCCTTTGTATTTCATTCACTGCTTGCAAGCACCAGTGAGTGCCATCAGAACAAAATGATGAGAACAGCCTCATATCCTCCAGCTTCTGCAGGGAGGGCAGCCTCTTTGAAGCTTCTGCGGTCACTGCTTGACTTGCATTATTGAACAACCTCAAGGATGACTGCCAGCCAATGCACCACCCTCCTGCGGTATCAGGCTGGTTCATCTGTGTGTAGCGTATGCGTATTTACATAATAAATGAGACATACCAAAGCATAATATATTGATGCTATATTGCAAGCCACCTGCGCATTATCATTCCAGTATCCTCTTCAGCAGGAAATGAGTTCCACACCTCCACTGAGCAGAAATATGAAAATTAATTGATAAGATACAAAAGGATCATTGGGAACCCAAATGTGTGGAGAACTGTTCAGCCGAAATTAAACCTCATATCTTTGGAGAAAAGAGATTTATCATTTCAGGATCTTTCAGCCAGGTTTAGGGGTTTATTAGTGATTGCTCCTTGATCGAGTAACTGAAAGCAAGGTGTATTTCACTGCGTATGGGCACAGAACTGCAAGTCAGCCAAGATAATTTTCTGAGTTATAGCGATATATATGCATATATACATATGTTTGTGTGCATGTATAGATACATAGAGCAATGCCTATAAATCACCTGGAGTGATAAAAAGGTTAGATCAGAAATACCATTATGGAAATGTTGAACTCGCAGAAGAGAGCTGTTCTGTCTTCATCTCCTGTTCTCTTTGAAATGGCAGGACTGGCCTACCTTGACCTCTGTACATTATACATTCATTTTTTTGAATGTCAAAAGCACAAGAGAAATACATGCTGCATTAATATTAATACTAATATCCTCGTTCTCGAGCCAGCCCAGGCAGCCAAGGAGCATGGTGCTAGTGCAGGGAGCATACTAACCCACTGCTTTGTTAATTCAGGATCAAAGCCAAAGCCAAAGCCTACGCTGTGCCGTCTATTGTTCTCTGGCTGATTCCCTCCAGAAGTGACCCTGCTCCAGCAGTGCCCCAAGCCCACCCCCAGGGTGGGGGACACACATCTAGCAGCTGTGTGTGACCTGGCCGACTGGGCTGAGTCCTGGTCAGCAGCTGAGCAGCATCACAGCAGCATCTCTAGCATCTCTGCATCTCCACCCCATGGTATAGCCACCTTGCTCAGCTGGAGGGCTGTCAAAAAGCCAGGAAAGGCAAGAGGGTTTGTCATCTGTCAATGGAGTTTATCCCCTGCCAAGCAAACTGCTCTTGAAATAATAAAAAATAGATCTTTGCCCTTAGTGCAGAAAAATTATTCCTGTTACTACTTCTGAATTTGGGATTGAAACAGTGATACCATAACAGCCAAGCAAGCCACTGACACTGCAGTCTCTCCTTCTGACCAGGTCTTCACTTATTTTTCAAATGATCACATTTTCTCAACTAATTCCATGTATAGCCAAAATGTTTTTCCCTTACCATCATCAGTACTTGGGTTTTCAGGAGGATCGATAAGCAGTGGTTATGTACAGTCAAATCAATGAAATCCAATTTCTAAGAAGTGTCCCGCCCTTCCACAGCCCTATAAAACCCTCACAGAGAGGAAATCTGCACTGCAGTCAACAAGAGCAAGGATTTCCGCCATCCAGCCCCTGTGCTTTCCACCACCACCAAATCACGAGGTGGAGGGCCATGCAGAGCCTGCATTGGACACAGATACTTGATAAATATCATAGTATGAGTGAGAACAGGAAGTTTTCTGCTCCTTCCACCAACACAACAATGTCAGAAGTCCCAGGTGCCCTACAATGAGTATCCCTACCTCCACCACGTTAAATGGTCAGCTAACTGGAATTGATCAAGTCTACAAAAACCTCTCCTTGTCCTTGTCTTGTCTATGGAGTGAAGCTTTAATTCCCCTCCTCAGCCTCCTTTTTGGGTGGCCACCACTCCCAGCATGGCCTTGGTAGATAATCTGTGTTCAGCCTGCAAGGTCTGTACTGCACGGCACCAAGCATGTTCTTAGTGCTTAATGAATACTAATTAATGGGATGTGTAGAATGGCAAAATTATTAAAATGAGGTATTTTCTCTCACTGAGGAATGATTAATATCTTGGACAGATGTGAGTGTTGTGCTTTCTTAGCGGTACATTGCGTGGCAGATAGGCACAACACACAAACAGCACCCCCTCGGAATACTAATTAGTTCTTTTGAATGCAATTCATTAAGAAGACAATATTCTGAATTCCACACAACTAATGTTACAATTAAAACATTTGAATAGCTCTCATGGTAAATTCCATAGCCAAGTGCTCATCCATGCCTACACACTCAGAGAAAACAGAGCTGGAGATAAATCCTCTTAAGATATTTTAGATCTTCAGCCAAAAAGAACCAACATGGGAGAATGAATGGAGGATCTGCCTCCAAAGCCAGGAACACGCTGTGCCCAGTGGGATTTTGTGCTGATTGCATTGATTGTGTTATCACGTTTTTCATGTTTGGCTCCCAAACGTGCAGGGTGGCAGCTGGCAGGATTTTCCAGTATCACATTGAGGATAACTCCCAGTAGCATCCAAGCCACACACAGAAGCACACACTGGGATCCCACCAGGTCCTGCTCAGTATAACTTTAAAATCTAGTTCTCAGTAAAACGCTGGCCACCTTCTTCCCTGTAGCTGTGTTGGCTGACAAGACTACCACAAGGAGATGCTGGTCACCACTTCCACTAGAGCCTTTTTACTTGCTAGACCTACTGCTCAAGTGACCGTCTTATTTTATGGGCCACTGGCAGCCTGTCCAAAGCTGCAGAAATCTCCAGGAGAAGACATGATACATGTCCAAAGAGGACACAGACATAGCTGCTACCTCAGTGAGAGAGAGACATGTCCCTCCCAAAACAACCCATCCCCAAAGCAGAAGAGCAGCAGAAAGCAAGAGCACCAGACCATATGACTCTTCCTTTCCAAAGACGTATCATCCAGCTGTATTTAACCAGGTACACAAAATGGGTAAACAGAGAGTCCTTGGCTCCATACAGGCTGTGAACACTTTGGGTAGAAAAATCCCCCTTTTGTTTAAAGGTGGTTCTGACTGCCTGGCACAGAGGTGTCATGTCCTGATGGGACCATCCCAGCAGAGCCCCAGCACAGCTCCAGCGACTGGTGCTGGGGGCAGCTGTGGACTTCGGCCACAGGACGAGCCAACATCGTGGGGCAGGAGAAGAGGCGAGGAGGGGAAAAGTGCTGGCGGGGATGAGCGGCTGGGTACAACGAGACTTATTTTATTTGCCACCGTTAAACTACATGGGAGATGGCACTGTACAAAGAAGCACTGTTTCCCAGGAAGAGCTACCATCTGATATTTTCCATGGAAAAAATTTTCTGAATAATTCAAAATCAAAATTCGTTGTCTCATTTCATCTCCAGATGCCCTTTTCTCTTCCCATTGCACTGACGATAGAACAGAGCAGGACAGGACAGGGTGGAATATATTTTTCACCTTATTAGATGAAATTGCCTGCATTCATGGCACTGTCTGATGTTTCCCACCAGAAAGATTTCAGCATTTCTGTTCTGCAAAACATTTCAAAATTCCAACTTTTCACACCAATTAAGGACAGAGACAAATTTAACGATGCTGGAATATCCTGCAATACTAACCATTTCAGTGGTTTGCAGTTACGGTGATGGGTTTGTGCAGTATTGCATCCAACCTCTGGCTCCATGATTCTTAGAACTGGTGAATTTCAATGATAGGTTTAAATACAAAGAAATCCAAAACTGACTGCTGGCAAATCTAAGCGAGGTTTTCTCTGGGATTGCGAATTGCCTGTGATGCTTCTAGAAATAAAAGACATACAGTATACCCAATTTATAAAAACAAACCAACAAAACAAGGGCTATGCATTCAATATTCATCTTGCTCTAGTCATCACAAACTGTTTCCAAACACATCATCCATATGCCGTTCTCTACCCCGTTTAAAGGCATGCTGCTTTGTCAATGCTAGTTTTACATTAATAGTTACTAATGGCTTTTTCTCTCATTCTCAAATTGACTCAAGATCTTCGATATCTTGACAGGTTACTTGAAATTACCGTTCAAGTCATCTCACATTTGTCACACATTTATGTCACAGATATTGGACTTTTCAGCTGAATTTTTCAATTTGGTGTCAGAGAAAACCGAATTGCTATTGACACACAACGGGAAACATCCTGCTCCCAGGACACAAAATGCCAAATGTTACCACGGGGGGCACCTGGGGGGCTTGGTGGACAAAAAAATGAAAAATTAGTTGTCACAAACCTTGCAGACAGTCCTGAGAAAAAAGAAAACAGTCTGCTGCTGCTTTTTGATGTTCACACCAAGTGTTTCCTTGCCCGAACTTTTGTTAGTTGAACACAATAAGGCTGCAGGTTTTCTTTGGTCCCAGCAAGTTTTCTATTACACTTGGAAGACTTAATTCTGGGCTTCAGGTCTGTGCTCCTTAGACATAATCAGTTTTGCATCTGTTTGGCCAATTTGTTGGAGATGTAAGATGGTTGGCAGCAGTCATTTAATTATAGTCTAGCCTTAAAAATACAGAATAAATATGTAATCATTTGTCTAATAAGTAAAGCACACATTATAGTTGTTTCTGTACATTTAAAAAACAGAGCATCCACTTGGAAAAAATCATGAGCAAGGAGCTGATCTTCACGCAGAGCTTTTTAAATAAAATTACTGGTTGTAAGTCTTGTATATGCTTTTGTGTTCAGTTGTGCATTCATTTATTAAACTGCCTCTTTGATGGATGGATGGCCACGCAGAAGATGCGCAAAGCAATGTCAGAGTCTGTGCAATAATTTTTAAATCACACGGTGTCACAGGGAGTCATCTCCAATAGCAAAGGCTCTGTGCAGGATGATGACAGTCCTGAAGAAGACACTCTAATACCGAGCCTGTCATGAGCAACACAGTATCACATTTCTTCATGCCCTTTTTCCCTGCCAGTGAATATACTGAAAGCACCAATCGATGAAGACTGGTGGCAGTGTCTTATGGAGAGCAGTTCAATAACCAGGCATCATCCCCCAGAGGTCAAACAAAAGCCTGAAAGAGTTTCACACACACTGTTGGTCAAGTCAAGATTAGTGGTTAGGCTCTCTTGTTGTCTTGGACTGTGGAGATCATATCCTTGCTGCTCTCCCAGCACAGTCAGTCAAAAGAAAATAGCTACCACACAGTGGCAAATCTGTAAGTTACTCCAGGTACAGTCCCCCTCTATGTGACCTTCACCAAGAGCTCCATTCCAGCCCCATCAGTGGGGAACAGGAGTAGTAACACCACACAAGTCAATAAATTAATCATGGAATACAATTACTGAGTCAGATGTGTGCATTTCTTCATTGATATCGACTGCAGAGAACCTGAAGATAATGAGTAATAAATTCCAGGATCCCCTGGCAGCAATGGCTTGAGCAGATGCCAGGCCCTACTCCCCACAAGGCCATTTCCATACCGAGCCAGTGCTGAGCTGCTCCTGCTCAGCCTGAGCACCTCAGGACCCATTTGAAGGTTCACCACTATGTCCATGGCTCTCTGCTACTCCCTTCTGCTGCCTGGCAGTGTGAACACAGGAAAAACAGTTTGGGGGTAACCCCTGCTGCTACCCAGGTTTCAGGGGTGACTTGGGCACAACAGTTAATGGTCACTGTTAAAAGGCAAAGCCACTACTGAAAACCCAGCTCTCACTCCTTCACTTCTAAGCTAAAGTGTCAGCAGCTGATTATTATGAATATTTTCACAAAGGATTTAGTTTCATGGTATCCTGATGAGTAGCAGTATGGCAGGCTGTCATGGGGGGAGCCCATGGGCATGTGGCTGGATGGAATTCTCTCAAGGAGGATTATGGCTGGCATCTTGATGAGAGACCTGTTCATGCACGGAATGCAGCCAGTATCCTCAGCTTCCACCTATTTTATTGTAATTATAGGGACATATGGTCGTGTTTCATAATTAAATTCCACAAATTAAGGGTGTTCAGAGTTGGCTGCTTAGAATGAAACAATCAGGATCTTATGTGAGTTTGCATTTCTATTCATTTATTTACAAATATTTGTAAGCTGGTTGATCCAACAGCGACAAGACAACTTTATACCTTCAAAACCCATTGTCACTGGGGACCTCAGGGCCCCTGGTGAATCTAAACAAAATTAATTTCCCAGCACCGTTCCATTGGCAGAATATGATTTTTCTACAGTTGAGGAGACTGTAATACAAAGAGAGAGTGTTTTGTTTCAGTCTTGTAATAGGAACTCCAGCAGGGAAAATTTAGGTCAAAGTGTTTTTGCCAAAAGAGGAGAGAAGAGTCCACAAGAATTATAAAAAAAAATACTTCGATTCATATTTTTAGAATTCCTGTTTTTAAATGAGAATGATACTTTTCCTGCTAACATATTACCTAAACATCATAAGACTTCTTACTACAAATAAGTACTGCATGCATGGTTGTAACTACTTGGATTTATGGAGGATCAGTGATTAGACTTTCCCAAGTAACAGAAATCCTAGAAAAGCTTACAGATGTCTTAGGCCATGAAGGTTTTGCTTTGCTTTTGTTTTGGTTTTTCTTCAAGTATATGCTGTTTTGGGATATTAATGATATAGTATGTGATACGTAGAAATAAATCTGGAAATAACAGAAAGGAATTATGAGGTCCTGAATTTTATCTTAATACCCAAAAGGATTCCTGGAGAATGAAGCAGTGGAATAATTCCACAGGTAAGCAGTCTCCCATTACCTTCCAAATTTAATTACTGCCTTGGATGTAACACTGGAAAAACAAACAGTAGTAAAAAACCCTGCCCTGTCAACAAATCATTTCTATTTCTGAGTTGCAGGATTATTTGATAAGTTTTTATTTTTGATATAGACTGAGTAAAAGACTCTACACACTGCTGCTTTTCAGTGGCTTCTCACAAATGTCTTCAGTTTCAAACAGAATATTCTGCTTTCATGGCTCAGCATTCAAATATATTCTCAACTGACATTATATGAAAGTGTGCCACAGAAAAAGAAAAGAAATCTGCTCCAAGAAACTAACAAAACACTTTTAGTTACTGTAGAATCCAAAGAAAATTCCAGATGTTTTTAAAAATGGGGGGTTTTCTCCTCTTTATAGAGACCTTTATACAATAGTTAGGAGCCAAAAGGAATTGTTCAGGAAAAACAAAACCAGACAAAACAAAACAACAATACTCTAGGAGTCTGTTTAAATATATATGTAAAACAGGTTGTCTTATTATACTCATTTAGTTAGAGGAAAAATCCAGTGGCATTTGTTTGGCATTTCCTGATTATTGTCCTTGCTAATACATATATTAAAGGGATAATTGCACTTAAAATTGTCTGTCTGCAGAATCATGGAAAAATTCAAGCTGGAAGGGACTTCTACAGGTCCCCATCCAACCTCCTGCTCAAAGCAGGACTAGCTTCAAAGTCCCTCGTATTTAAGGTTTTATTGCCTTATTTATCCACTCTGGATCAGTGACAGTGGTGCTTATCCTGTAATGTTTTGAGTAGAACCAGAGTGGCCAAAGATGCCATTTTCGGGCAGTCTCTGAAAGTAGATTGCATAAATCCATCCTAATTGTGAATTTTGCTCCTGCCTGGTCCCTGATCTTCCTCCAGTGGGACTCCTCAGTGGGTACAACCTGAGCCTGCCCATGGGCTCTACGGACCCACCTTGACACTGTTGGGTGGCCATGGGGCACATGAAGGCCACACAGGGCCCATAGCAGACCAAGACACCACCAGCCCAAGCCACTACCAACTACCGTGAGCCCGACTAACCCAAGGATGGGTTGGGCCCAACACACAGCAAGACACCAGGCAGCAGTGAGCCGATATGCATGTGCCTGCTCCCAGACCTGCTCTTCCCCCCTCCATGGAGGCACAGACATGGGACAGTGCTCCTTGAGGCAGAGCTTTGCCCTCACTAAATTACATCCAGGCTTATTAAATCCAAATTATTGTTCTTAATACTGCGGCAGACTGAAACAAAGCAGTAGCACTACAGAGGTAAGACTAGCTGAGCTATATCTCCCAGTCTCCAGTGGGATTTATTATGGCCATTTACTCTGGTCTTTTTAAGCCCAGCTCTAATTCCCTCCTTTCTGCAGCTAAACAAACTGCATTCTCCCAGCACACACAGAAAAACATTTTCATGAGCAGCAAGTGCCATGTAAGCCAAGCAATTCCAGCACTAGCAGCAGAAAGGGATTACACAGCTATACAGAAAACAGTGTAATAGAAATTTAATTCTGCTGCCTTAAGGATTTACAAAGTTCATTTGTCCGTGGAGAAAAATAACATCAGAGAGTAAAAGCATGAGCGACCGAGAGCAATGGCTTATGCACATCCCTTGCTTTTGCTCTAGCAGATATGACTTGGAGATTTCACACACCTCTCCCTGTGCGGTGGCTTCTCCTGGCTCCCAGCAATGCCACGCAGGTAAGAAAACACGGAGGAAATAGTGACAAGATTGAAAAGTAAATGAGGGAGAGAGGATCCCATGTTATGTAACATTGCATTTAGAGGATTAATTGGGACAGGCTGATAAGGATGAATTGAATGTGTGAGAGCTACAGTTGTTTTAATTGAGCAGCTTTTCTCCAGGGAAGAGGGCTAAGTTTAAACCATCTGTCCAATTTCAGTGTCATTTGCCAAGGAAATGATTAAATATTTTAAGATTAAATCAAAACTCTGGAAATTAAGGCAGAAGCCTAGAAATGAATGATTTTGGGGTTTGCTTTACGTGCAGTAATATGAAACTGAAGGTTGGTGAATTTCAAATACCATTTCTCCCTCTTGTGTGCACATACACACAGGCACACTTGTCCACAGCAGCCAAGTAAAAAACTGAGACACAAGGCACCTTGCAGCATCTGAATGAGTCAAAAGCCAGTGTGCAGCACAGGACCAGAAAACAAAAACAAATCAAAACAACAAAAAACCACACCAAAAACAAACAAACAAACAAAAAGTCAGAAAGGCTGGGACAGCATCTGCCACACAGGGAAAACCCAAAAAGGCACCTGGGGTGAGTGGTGCTTTGACGACAGCCTCAGCAGGTGAGCGAACATGGCACCACTGACCCCCACAAAGTCATTTTTTAGGAAGCTAAGAACACTACTGAAGTCTGATAAAGCATCTGAATTACAGCTACTAACCACAAAGATAGTTTGTGGGAAAAAAACAAGATCTGTTGCCCCAGGGCAAGTGAGGCAATAAGGGATTTCAGATGCTGGTTCATACACAAGCACCTTTTTCATCACCCCCTTAAGCAGTCCTTGCCCCATGGTGTCCATGCACCCCTTGTGTCAAGGCAAGGGGGAGGTGAGGGCACAGCAGAACAGAGCTACTGTGCCTGCAATTCCCTGAACATCTGCTGGAGTGAGCAAGGTGACCAGAGTTCCTGCTTCCCCGCCTGTTTGGGACATAGTAGAAAGATATTCCCTTTGCCACCTTACACCTGAAAAGCGTCCAGCAGCCAGGACTGGCAGCAGGCTGGCTGGGAGGACTGCCTGCCCAGAGTGGAGAAAGATTTATCTGAAAAGTCACTTAGCTACCCTGACAAATACAGAACATTTCATTTAAGCACAGCAGTCATACAGTGCACATTGCTGAATGATGCTGGTGAGAGCTTGGTTATGATTCAATTTCAGATTAAGAAGCCTAAGTTTTAGATGTCTGCATTTATGCTGAGTGTATAAACTCCCATCACAGTGGAGTTTTAGGGGTGATTTTGGTTCTCTAATCAGAGTTGCTGAGTGCCATTTGAGGGACCACAGGGTGTCTGCAGAGGGCTGGTAGGTACACCACAATGTCTGCAGAGACCTCTATTCTAGAGACCTCTATTCTAGAGACTCCCTGGGACCTCGTAGGACCTCTGAAATGGTGAAAGGCACCTGTGTTTAGGACACTGCCTCCCACCGCTAGCCAATGCAGTCTACATTGTCTAAGGAGTGATTCAGCTGAGGAGCCATCTTTCCTGCTTTAGGGTGAGCAACATCATTCCCCAGGCTCCATTGGCCAGATCTCCATTTACTATAATGCAAGTTTAGATACCAAGTGCACATATATGTATCTATATGTAGGCACCTAAACCTAGAAGTCATATTCATAACCTATATCCCACACCTTACATCTTGTTTTAAGAGATCCTCCTTTTCAGTTTCAAATACCTCTTGTGTTATGGTTGCATTGCAATTTAATTAGGGCCACATGGGAGCTGAGATTTTCCCATGAAGCCTCAAGTTACAGCTCCAAGTGCCTAAGAGACAACCCCTGCTTTTATTTCTTGTTATTATAAAGGGTGTTTCTATCCTTTCTGCCTGTGGAAGAAACCTGGACAACATGAGCAAAGCAAATCAAACCAGTGAACCCAAGGTGAGCATCATTATTATTTTCCCCTGAAATCTGATGGTTTTTAATCCAGACTGAAAAGAGGCCAAGAATTCTTGCTCCTGGTAATGCTGTAGGAGCAGGATTAATCTCAACTTTATTCAGCATTTATCTGTCCTGTCACTGAGAGCTCCTTTCATCAGCAATAAAGAGAAAAAGACACCTTCAGAGGGAGACTCATCTCAGCCAGGTGTCTAAGGCATCATATTCATGGATATAAAAATTGACTAACTCTGAACAAATCATATCTTTGCTGAGCACTGCTGCAAACTGATAACAGATAATTTTTGAATGTGTCATTTAATCATGTTTTAAGATATAAATGTTATTTAGGTGGGGCAGTCAGCTCCTTAACCTCCTTAGTTACAGAATTTTTTTTAATTTCTGTTTTTATTGTCCCTCAACAACTGGCTGCATTTCCTAACATACAGTTAATTGCTTCCATCAGCTTCCCTTTCACCCTTATTAAGCACTGATTTTTTACAGAAGTTTTTATACCAGCTCTTAATCAGAACTACTTTGTTACCGAACTTGCTTTTATGAATAAGCAAAATACTGTTTTTCTTTGACCATGCAAATAATATGTTCACATTATTATTTTTACTTCTTTGAAAAATTGCCACTTATCAAGTACCCAGAATATGCAACCACTTGTTGGACTTTCCTTCTGGTTGCACAAAATGTGTCTATCTGATGCATGATCATTTGCATCCATGAAAAAATTCAGTATCTGTTCAGTGGTTTCTCTACCCTTAAAACAACCCCACCATTGGCCTCTGTACAATAAATAAAAGGCCAGACTTCCCTTACGGAAGGTGTATTTTTAACTTATAAAACTATACTGTAAAATTTTATAAGGTATCATAATTTTAAGGACTGCCAAGGCTATTTTATTATTAACAGCATGAGTTCCTGAGCATCCTGACTGGAATGGTGAGGCGTGAGAGAGTACAGCCAAGATAACCAAATTCTTAGCATAGCAAATTTGGTGAAGAAAATGAATTTGCAAAAATACTTTTGCAAATATAGGAATTTTTAACATGAGAGTAATATTTTCCTTCTCTTATTTAAAAAAAAATAAAAATAAAGTAGGTATTATTTTGTATGCTGGAAAACATTCTTCCTGTGAAGTGAAGTCCTTTAACCATTGAATTTTTCTTCACTTCTGGCAATATTATTTATTGCTAGCCTGGGCTTTCAATTTAATGAAGGAAACAAAGGCTGTATTTCTTCCTGGTAAATTTAAAATAAATGAGAAATGTTCTGGTGGAAACAATCTCCATAGAATTATAGATCATATTTTCTTCTGCCATTACAAAATGCATTGAAAAATACAGTCCAAAATAACCCAGGCACAATCAGTTCGTGTGTCTATTTTAGAACAAGATTATTGGATATTTTTTCTTTTCTGCTGGGTTATACTTTCTACTCAAAACAGTAGCTTGCACAGGCTAAGATTAAATTTTTGCTAGAGCTATTTCAGGGGAAAACTGTAGAAAAAGGAAGAAAAATAAAACAAACTAGATTTTGTGCTTTTTTTTTTTCCCCCAGCAATTTCTATTTTATCTTCAGAGAACTTTGTTGTTGGAAGACAATAAAAGGACACAAAATCTATGTCTGTGGGGAGACCACTCTAAACTGTTGGCCATCAAGGGCACAGAAGCAAAAACACAAACCCTGATGCAGTCAATGAGGACCAAGAAGATGTCTGCGAGCTTTTCCTCAGAGGGTGGGACAGGACCATGCACTTGGTGGTGCAGTCTAAGGGCAACAGGCACCTCTTCCCAGCACCTCTTCATTAGCCATGGTCTTCATTTTTTGTAACAGTTCTGCTTAAATAATTACAGCCTAGGCTGGACCATCACTGGTGCCAGACTGGGGTAGGAGGGTGTAGGAAGGCTACAGCAAGGGAAAACAAAAGGGAACTGAGAGCACAGTTGTCTTGATTGATGGTTTTAATTCAATTTTCCAGCTCCAACTGTAAATACCTTCAGGGCACAGTTGGTGGAAAACTCCTTGACCCAGCCAGGCCTCCTGGGATGTTGTGCTGGGCAGCCACTCAAAGAAAATGGGGCTTTAGCTGGTTTTTGAGAATACACCACACATTGGATGCTGCATGAGACGCTGCCAAGGAAAATCCAAGGCCTTTTCATTTCTCCATGGCAGAAGAAACACTGTCGTCCTGCAGAAACAAGACTGGAAAGCAGGAGCTCAGGGACCCAGCACAACAGCCTTGCACTATAAGCTGAATTCAATAGTCCCACAGCTCACAGATTTTACTGATATAGCCTTTGGGGATGACTAAGAGCACTGAGGAAAGAGTAACAATATATCCTAGCAGCTCACACAGAAAGCAGCTTCCCTGGCTCCTGCTGCAGCAGCTGGAGACCATGCGGCTGGAGGGACCTTCTGTGCACCTGTGGGCTGTGGATCCCACAAGCAAATCCAAGAGGGTGTTGGCCATAAAGCAGGTTTCTGCTAAACTCCTTCCTGGACTAATCCTCTGCCAAATAAAAGCCCACAGCTGTCTTACAGCACCCTCTCATTGCTTGTCAGGTTATACCATCAGAGACCACAGGTGAATCACTCATGGCGTGGAAGCATCATAGACAGCACAGGCCACCTAAGTAAAGCTAACATGCTGCCTGTTTTCACTTGCTAAAGTAGGTTAAGCAACTCTTCTCCCAAAGTGAGAGGGGATTCATGACTACAAAATCCATGGTGTTACTGGTGTTACTGTCCCTTGTGGTATTCATGTATGTCCAACAATCAAAACTCCTCATATTTTATTCTTCTGTAGTGCAAATGCGTTGCTTTGTAATTTGTGCACATTGTTGTAGAATACCAGGTTGAACAACTGAAGTGAGTTCAGACTGAGGAGCTCTGGAAACGGTGCCACAGAAGCATCTGCACCAGATGTGAGACACCTCACTGCCCTCTGCAAGCTCACAGCTCCGCTGGCACGAGCACACAGGGATTGCACTGCAGCTCACCAAAACACCTGCCCATCTCTGCTCTGCTGGTACGTGCTTCTTCATCGCTGATCTAGGATCAATTTTATCCTGAGAATGCCACATTCTAAGATCTATTTCTATAACCCCCCGCCATTCACTTCAGCAGCTTTCAGGCAGTACATTTGTTCTTCCAAGTTTCTAAGTCCTGACTGAAAACCATGAAAAGTCTGGCTAACCTGAGAAGTGGCAGGCGAAGGGATATGGAGAAGGGAAACGAATTTTCATACGGAGAAGTTCTGCATGACTTCAAGACAAAAAATAGCCAGGGAAATACATGGCTGAAAAAGAGACACAATCAATCAACAGTCTTGAAAGAGAAGTGGAAATGGAGGCAAAAGCTTAGCATGAGTTGGGAAAGTTGTGAGTCTGGGAATTAGCGATTGTGACTGAATCTCAACACTGGTAAATGCTTTTGCTGGAGAAACTGAGACAGAAATAAGTACTGTAACTTAATTTTGGTGCCCCAGAAAACCCGTGGCAGAATCAGGACTAAACCTCCCTGGTTCCAATCCGCTTTCTTTTGCTGTGAGCCTGCTACATTTGAAAGAACCCTACCTTCTCATGCTCCCACTGGAAACAGAGAGGGCTAAAACTGCTTTCACTGAAATTAGGGACTACTTTATCACTAACTGAAGTCAGTAGGGACCCAAACTCCATTCCTAACACCTGCCTTGATAACAACAGATCCTCAATTCATCAGCTCATAATATCAAAGTATCATGCCTGAATTGAATATGTCGTCAGAGGAGGACCAGCAAAATCCACATGGTGCATGTGCTGGTGTTCACTGCCTCCTTCAAGCAGTCAACACATCTGCTGTGTGGGTTTCCTGAAAGGAAGGACATCTTCCCTCCCCAAGAAAGAAGTGGCTGTATGACTGAGGTGCCTTGATAAAGGTACCGAACATACCCACGGTTGTACCACAATAACAATGTCCTGCATGTCTTCCAAAGACCTGCAAATGAAATGGCTTTCAAAAGGATCTGAAAATGATCCATTTTTCCCCCAGTATTAGGGAGGAACATTGTTGCTGAGAACCATCTTTAGCAATACTACTTTAGATAAAACAGATTGGGCAAACAAAAATGACAATGAAAAAAATAATCAGTGTATAATGCTCCCATTTATATACTTTTTTTCAGTAAAGTTTTATGTGATGGCTTTGAAACTAAACTAGAGTGTGTCTCTCATGCATCAGAGAGGCTAAGTATAAGATACCAAGACACTTGAAAGTCAGAAATGTAGGTGATGTTGATAACATCTTTGTATAGTGAAATAATAGCATTCAGTCACTCAAGGTCTTTCATTTTTGGAACTGTCCCATATGAGTGTAACATTCATTTGTTCAAACCTGTAACGTGCTATAGAAGTTTGAAGGAAAAAAAAAAGACCCTAGGAAGAGTATTAAAAATTGCATGAAGGAGTCTTTCCCTCGGGCATTTCTTTTCAAGGTCAGAATGCCTCCCTCTTCTTTTTTCTGCTGACATGAAAACATTCAGAGAGATGACGTGACATGAAGACCCACACCTATTCCAGCTCTTTAATTTTGAAAAACCTTCATCTTTGCAGTGTTTCAAATGTGACTCTGTTTGATCCCCATGAAATTAAAAAAATATATATGTGCTGTGTTCCCTGGCATGCTTGCTGTAGGATGTAAACATAGAAAACCTCACAGGGATCAGCACAGCCTCATGAATACAAACTGCTTCAAACCTTCCTTCACCCAAACCAGAAGAAAACATTTATGACAGCTGAAAGGCATAATGAGGGTTGTGTCTTTTAGCTTTTCTCTTATTGTCCTTTTTGGCTGCAGCAAAGTGAAGATCACTCAGTGTGCAATGAGGGACCTTGACCCCCTGGATGCTGCCAGGCAGGACTGGACCTCGGCAACCGTGCGCTGCCCAGAGCAGGTGTTCCACTCTCCATCCCAAATCCCCAGACCCCGCTTCCCCCTTCACCCAGCCCTGGCTGATTCTCAACCAGCATCCATTTCCAAAGATCATTGGCAATATCAGGAGGAGAAATATGCCCCTTCAGGTTCCTCTGTCAGAAAAAGTGTGGCTATTCCCAGTGTGCCACAAGACTTTCAAAAGTCAAGCCTAAAATTCTGTGAAAATATGGTTTATAGAGCTGTGCAGGGGCAAGTGCACTAGCATAAAAGCAGAGCTCATCAATATTTTATGCCTTTCCCTTCCTCTCACCTCTAGCCTTATTTTTTTTTTTTTTTTAAAAAAAAAGCCTTTCTTATAGTTCAGACACATTTTTCATAAAAAGTTCAGTTTTCCAATGACTGAGTTTATCAAAATCACACAGTAACAAGGAATAAGATTTTGCAAGTATCAGTGTGATTTAGGTACTTAAATCATGTTCTGTAAAAATGATGAACACCCTGCTATGACAAGTCAGTAAATCTGCCATTAGGGCTCCTGTACGAACACAGAATTCCCAGGAGCAAAAAATCCCCATGAGTTTGGCACAAATTCGCTCCCCAAGTTTTCAGTTCCTCAAAACATTTTTGAGAAATTTACACCTGCAATTGTTAGACTGGAGTTTGGTACCAGCTGCCCAAACCACCCTAAGTTTAGACCAGGAGTTTGTATTTCCTGAAGCCAGCATAACTGCCTGAAGCTGGTGTAACCTCCGTGTTCTGCGCTCTGGTTAGTTGGAGAGGGTAACTGCATTCCCGGTGTGCTCTACTGGGTGACCCACAATGCCCAGTGCCCTCTCCCCTCTTGTCATGTTTGCAGGTTGATGTCCCCTTGGTTTGTGCAGATACGAGTCTTCATAGGGCTATGCTGGAGGTGGAATTATGGAAATGATCTGGGCTTTGCAAAAGGGAAAAGCTAAGTTTGTCCAAGAAAAAAAAAAAGGGAATAAAGAATATTTATCCTGGGTCATTAGACTTAATGGCACAGCCATACAAATAACAAGAGTAGAAAGGATAGAGAATCAAGTGACAGGAGTATTTTCTAGAAAAATAAATACATGAAAATACATACATGCCAATCCAACCTGAGCTCACTGGAAACCAGGAGAAGGCAGGCTCCTCTCTAGGACTTGTAGCACCTCCATCAGGTGCATCACCGCTGCTGCTGCCTGTGCGCGGAGCTCCAGCCCCACCAGCCCTGCCAGGCAGGGCCAGTTCTTGTCTGCGGGCTGCACAGGCAGCCTGAGCTCAGCCAGACCTCGGCACACACAGCCACTGGCATCTTGACTTATCTCATGTAGGGAAAATAAACATACAAAACAAACTCCACAACAAAAACACGAAGCAAAGTCCCAAAACCGGGGGAGCTTGGTTCCTATTCTATGGCAGGATTCTTTCATGGCTTGACAACATGCAAGTTCAAACTGAAGCTTTCTTCAAGGTTGGGAAATTCATAACCACACCCTTGTGCATGGACTAATAGGGCTGAGCTCCTGATGTGATCTTACCCTTGTGGGAGCATATCAGAGTGACTGTCCTCTACCTGCCCCTGCCAGGACATTGCATCTTTGAGACCATTGCCTCTCTGAAAAATTTTGCTGCAACTGGCTATTGTGTGCGTGAAGAGTTTCTTCTCTCCAAGCAGGAAGACAGATGTTCCTGCACAGACTGCAACTCTAAGCATCATTTTTGCAGGAAGACAGCCTAAAATCTTGTGCAGAACAGTCCAGTCATGCAGAGAAAGGACCTATATACCCACAGTTAGCACAGTGGACAGCTGAGCATCCAGGATCAACCCAAGGAGATCATCACCGTCTTCCTATAAAGTTCACCCAGGAGGGCCTGGACACTTCAGAGCCCTCAGGCAAATCACAGTTCCATCCAAGCTCAGCAGTTCCCAGGAATCATGAGCAAGACCAAAAGGAGCTTCCTCTAAAGTGAGAGTAATTGCTATGGCTCAGTCACCCAATGGATCTGAACACATGCCCCAAGCTGCTGCACACAAACCACGTGGACCCATGAGGACTTGGGCAAGTCTCCATACATGCTGCATACAAGGAGGAGGACCGGCAAGGGTGATGGATGAAGAGCAGCTTGTCAGTACATGATGCCATGCCCCAGGATAGCTTGGCACTGCTCAGGTACAAGTTCTGGTTTTACTGAGTGCAGTCCAGCAAATCCATTTGCTGTCATGCTAATGCTCATTTTTCACCCTCTGATATTACAAGAGCATTCTAACACAGACAGCCTCTGTGCTGTGTATATGGAAGGCTTCAGTGTTGACCTTTAAAGCTAATGGTTCTGTCTACATTTGAGATGTTTGCACTAGCACACTTAAAGCCAGAACTTAGGCTGATAAGCATGGTGAGGAAAATTGCTAGCACTCCTGGCAGGCCAACCACAGCACCAGAGTCACACCTGTGCAGTGGGCCTGCCGTGGGGACAGATCCAAGGAAGCCCTGTGATCAAGATGCTTCTCATAATTCAGTAGAGCAAGATGCTGCTGCTAGTTTTTGGGCAGCAGCAGCATCTTTCTAGCTACAGTGACAACATTCGGAAGGCAACAGGATCAAAGAATCTGCACTGGCTCAATGCTCACAGCCAGTTTCATCTCCTTCCTCATTGCACCCAGACAAGATGCTGAAGTAAACAGCTCAGCTGCCCAAGTGATGCTTTCCTGTCAAGAATATATCTCAGTGATGCACAGCCTTCCTGGGATGAGGTATCGTAACAATGAGGTTACTGTCATCAACACTATCAGACTAATTAATCTCCACTAGCAGTTGATCATATGCTCTTACCTGCTGTGTTTTTGTGTCATGATAAAATCTCGAAGCACTGTGAGCACTGTCCACCAAACACAAGAAACTGGTGTTCCAGGGAACTTTCAACCTAGTAGGAACATGCAAGAGAGGAAAATAACATTAAATTACTGTCCTGTCCCCAGTAAACCCAGCTTCTGAGCACAGTGCTCAATATCAAAATTAGGATGAGTGAACATTATCTTTTCATGTACCTTGCAGAATAGCACAGTCTTATGAAAGCAAATGGATTAAATTTCTTCATACCTTAATAATTTTGTTGGTTAGATATATGAGTGCTAATACCCTCTATTGGGCCAACACAACCTTGGAGATTAGGTGACTGCACAACTGAAGGTAAATGGGAACTTTAATTATCTGAAGAAGGGAGACCAATGCTCCTGAAGCAGAACAGTTTATGTCAAAGTCCTAAAGTGACAAAAGCAGAATTGTGGCCTTACAATCCTTACATATTTTTCACCAGATTTTCATGCAGTTGGAAGTCTTTGTATTGCATAAACCTGAGTTAGAGACAGACACAGAACAGAAAGTACTTTAAATCTGCGCAGGAAGACCTGGAAGCAAAAAATACCTGGTCAAAGCCGGGGGCGGGTGAGGAAAGGTGTTTTCCCTCAGCTTTTACTGGAACAGTTAGAATCCCAAAAGCCATTTTCAAGTAACTTCATGGAAATTTTTTCCTCCAGTAAAGAATTTGCAGACATTGCAACCTGGAATGGCTAGTATGCACTTGTCCACGATCTGCATCTAAGGAGTTGCCTATAATTATTTGATGAGTAGACAACAGTTAGGAGATGTTATTTTAGCACTAACACATGCC
Organism: Columba livia; assembly: GCF_036013475.1. Taxonomy (NCBI): domain Eukaryota; kingdom Metazoa; phylum Chordata; class Aves; order Columbiformes; family Columbidae; genus Columba; species Columba livia. The sequence continues at coordinate 16,484,451 of NC_088604.1, forward strand.
AACAACTGGAAACTGAAAACGGCAAAAAGAAACAGGCCAGGGCTGAACAGAAAAAGAAGGTCCTGCTACATTTCTAGCAGCTGTAGAACTGGTCCAGCAACCACATCTCTAGCACCAGTTTAGCCTCTAGAGACAGCACCAGTCATACCATGGTGCGGTATAGAAACACAAACATGGCAATGACCCAGAGACCCGCTAGTCTGTCTCTCTCTCCCTCCTCCAGGCAGGCTCAGGTCTCCTCTAGCAGGTCCTGAACCATCTCTAGCCATGCAAAAGCAATGTTGCTTGTAGAGGTTCTAAAGAGCTGGGGCCATGTCTGCAAGCATCTCTTCCTCTGCTAGACTAAGACAATGTTCAAGAGCAAAAAATGTCACAAGCAGGCTGGAAAGACCCAACAACACGGTCTTAGTGTGGCGTACAGGACTGCTGTGAAGAAACGGTGGCTTTGTGGCTCAAAACCAGTTGCAGGCTTAGGGCTGCAAGGACTTCATGCACCCAGCAGGAAACAAGTACCCAGCAGCATCAGCTGTGGTCAAGTCCCTACAAATCTGTAAGGGAGGTCTTAAACACTGAATCATAACAGCACAGCTTTGGCTCCCCAAAGAGCTTGGCAAACATCCACCCATCTTCAGCTTCACAGCTCCCCACCAAAAATGGAGAGGCCCTTAACTGGGTGTCCAGAGCAACTGTCCCCTGTACAGATGAAAGCAGAGCACTGTGACACTGCAACTTTTGACTTAGCAGGCAGGCAATTATTCCTCTTGTTTAATTGTATCTGATGAGTGACACTCGCAGGCCCCATGCTGTTTAAAATTTGACATATTGTTTTATTTATCGTAGCAGCTTCTACAGTTCTACAAATGGATGACACACAATCCATTATCATTTTGGAAGCATTATTATTCATGCAAACATGTCTCAGAACCTTGGACTTTTTTTAATTCCTCTTTTTTTCACATTCTTTTTACATTCGGATTGCAAATTCCTTATCTTGCCAATGAGATTTCCTCCTCCTCACCAATCCAAAATAAATTAGAGGACAAGCTGCTATCTCTAAAAGCTTTATAAATAAAACATACAGCACAGACACACACAAAGGCTACAATTTTAGAGTACTTTTGTATCCTGGATGGATTTAGAGATGTCACTGCAAATGCACAGATGCTGCCAGTCACGGGAGCCTAACAAGTGCTGTGCAGTTTGACATCCCGTCAGGTTGTGGTCCTTTGTGGCAGCTGAGGCTTCCCAGGGCAGAAAGTAACGTGCCAATTGCTTCTATCAAAGAGAGAAAAATAATGGTAACCGTACTGGCAGATTCATCAAGGGACGGAACTAAAATTACTCTTTCCTGGCTCAACTAGATAAAAATTATGACAGTTCAAAAGAATGCTAAAAGTCTTCTGGAAATGGCTAAATCATACCATTCAAAGTAGTCAGTGGAAACATTCAGTTTTTTTCTTTATTTCATAAAGGAAATATTTTTCCTTAAAAAAACGATTTCAATTTTGTTTTATTTTCTTCTCTTTCCCAACAGAAACATGTAAAATATGAAGAGAGGACAAGGAAGAAAAAAAAATAAAGTAGTTCCAAAGATAAGAAAGCCTGTTTTTCTACAAAATTGCACTGATTTTTAACTCAGTTTTAACAAAGCTGCTGTGTAGGCATCACCCATCTGCCAGAGGTGCCCGCAGGGGATGTCTGCTGGAGGGACAAGCTGCAGCAAGGTCTCCTTTCCGTGGTGTCTAACACAGCCCCAACACCAACTCAAAGCTTTCTGTGGCTTCCAGCCCTCCACACACTCAGAGGCTGAAAAGGTAGAAAAGATGAAAGAAAAGAGAAAATTGGAGAGGGAGAAAAAGACTCAGTTCCCAAGCTAACTTTACATGTTAACCCGCGTTTTGAAAAATGAGATTTTGTCTGTCAAAAGCAGTTGTGTGTCCCCCTGTGCCACCAGCACCCACTGTGGGTGAGGAGACAGCCAGCTCACTCCATCCCTGCCCAGGGACCACAGGGACCTGCCAGAGGATGCTCTGTCCCATCCTCTGCCCCATCCCAGCACGGAGCAGGGCAAGAAGCTCACGGTTCTTCTCACCAACCCTGAGCATGTCTAGGAAGAGAAGTCCCGCCACACCCATCCTGAGGTGAGGGGCCTGGGGCTGCAGAAACTTCTAGCTCACAAGTGTAATAAAAAAAAATCACATTGCTTTTTTAAGGGCTTAAAAGGGTCCTGAGGGATCAAACAGCCAGATACAATAGCCAAAACAGGTCCTGCAGACCAGTGCCCATCACAAAAGCTGTCACCCTGAGCCAGGTCATAGACATAGTTAGCATCAAGTGCCATGGTGGCCACTAAAAAGCTGATGTGGAAAAAGACCCTTGCTGGAAGTTTTACAGGGAGTGATGTATCTTAAACATTTTTGAGGTCAGGTTGACCCTGCAGGACTCAAGTGGGTCTGCACCTATAGAAAGCTCTCTATTAGACAATGCATTAACCTGGCTGGCTCTCCACAGTGATGCACAGGCAGAAACCCTGCATGTCCCTGCGCACCCGGGATGGTGTCTGAGCCCCCACAGCAGCTGGCCAAGGTGGATGGGCTGGCAAGCTGCTTGGAAAGCCCCAGCCCTGACTAATCCTCTACAGAGAGAAGCATGTGGCCTCACTGGTGTTTCCTATGAAAGAAGATACACACAAGCTTCGTATCATCTTTGTCTGCCTTGAAGTAGGGGATTTTATCACCCCCGTGGGTGTCTGGGTTCTTGAGCAACACTATGCTCCTGGCCTCAGCGAAGGCCCACAGTAAACAGAGATGACAAACACCTCCTTCCACTCCTGGTAGATTTATTAAACTCTGCATTGCCTGCATTTCCCCTATTCTTGGGTTAAGAGGAAGAATAAAGGACACTGAACTTACCTTCAACACCACCATGCAGTATCTCCACACCATTCCCCCAGTTCTTCTGCAAACCAGACAGCTCCAGCCTCCCTTCATACAAACCCTTCCGTGGTATCGGCCACGGGGGCTTATCCCACCCTATCTCTGTCGCACTTTTTGGCAACGGGGGCCTGAACCCACCCCAACTAACTCCAGGAACCTGCTTGGGTCACCTATGTGAAGAGACTGACCTTGCCCAGGTGGGCAGTCTTGTGCTTGTATTCCCACCCCACAGACACAGCCCATGCGCTGGCTCATCGTGGAATCACAGAATGGTTGGGGTTGGATGGGATCTCTGTCTGTCTAGTCCAACCTACCTGCTAAAGCAGGTTCACCAGAGCAGATCTCACAGGAATGTCTCCAGAGAATGAGACTCCACAACCTCCCTGGGCAGCCTGTTCCAGTGTTCTAGCACACTCAAAGTAAAGAAGTTTCTCCTCATATTCAAATAGAACCTCTTATGTTTCAGTCTGTGCCCATTGCCCCTCATTCTATCACTGGGCGCCACTTAAAAGAAACTGATTCCATCCTCTTGACATCCACCCTTGAGATATTTATAAACATTGATAAGCTTTATAAACATTGTTTATAACATTTATAAACATTGAGAAGCTCTCAGCTTCTCTTCTCCAGGCTGAACAGGCCCAGCTTTCTCAGTCTCATCCTGCACACCCAACTCATGTGCATGAGTTGAGCCTGTGCCTGAGCCCCCCACAGCACAGAGAGCCAGCCCTGCTCCCCAGCACCCACCCAGGGCAGCCGTGAGGAGGTGGGAGCTCAGACCAAGGGAGCAGCGTCAAGACGAAGTCCCTGGATGGGACAGAGTGCTCGCACTGTTGCTGACAGATAGTTTAAGGAGCTGCTTCTCAAAAGCCACTTTTTCCTACCCATTATTTATTGCTGCTCAATAGGGTCTTGCTGGGACACAGCTGGGGTTATGTCAGACAGGCCAGGCTGTCACACACAGGCAGACAGATACAGTGCTATGACTTAAAGACAGAGTCCAAGGGAAGGGACAAAGGAGAAAAATCAAGCTGCCATCTTAAATGTGATTTTGGCAATTCAGAGGAGTCATTTTAGGCAATTCACTGGTTAACGCATTAGCGGCACTGGCAAAAGGTCAAATCACAAATGGGTAAGAGCATTTCTCTAATGTAATCATTTATTTCTCCATTTAAACTCGAAGAGCAGCACTGAAAAGGAGAGAGAAATCAGCTTTCCATCCAAAAAAGACTTTTAAGAAACCACAAATGCCAAGAATGCCTCCTTTCCACCCTTGTCTCTTTTCATACCAGCCCAGTTCCTTAGTCTGCTACAGCTGCCAGTTCTTTAGTCGTGAGAAATATTTGCAATAGACATTGCTGACTGTTGCAGAAACACTGAAGAGTAACTGGAGATCAATTAAACAGCTTGATCCTTAAGCAGCAACACATCGAAATACAGGAAAGGCAAGTGATAACCAGCAATGGGTCAATGCAATGCACCAGCTTCATTAAAATTGATCTACCCATAAAAATAAATCCTGCTGAAGTACAGCTAGGGTTTCCTCTTATTTGCATGTGATCTTCAGCATCAGCTGGTGGTAACAAGATGACTAGACGAAGACAACAGAAAAACATGGTATTAATTATGGAGTCTCCTCCATTCTAGGTACTAAAGTACATTAAATTCTTCACCCATTCAGAGTTCAGGAGAATTCAAAGTAAGCTTTTTGGCTTGTGTTCCTCCCTCCCTCCTTCCCTCTAAGAGGACAGGAGGCAGCAACTGAAGCAGTACTCTGTGACTGGTCCCTCTGGTCCTCTGACCATGCTGCCCTAGAAGGGTCATCCTTTGCTTCAGAATCATCTTTAGCCATCTCTCTCCCTTCAGACACAATTAATTTTGTTAAAAGACATAACAGAGGAAGACTGAAATGACTGAAAGAGAGGAAGAGGCATGGGAGAGACTAGATATTATTCTTAGCTTTGACAGGTCTGTGAGGACATCTCTGGGTGGGACTATGAAATAGACAAAGCAGCAGATGGTGATGGCAGCAGATGAGAGACTTCCGCTCATCACCGTTCTCTCCACATTTGGAGGAGACATTTAGTGAGCATCCATCCCAGACATCCTGGATCTAATTTCTACATGTCCTCCCACCTGTTTCCATCAAACCTGAATCCCTCAAGAATTTTAGATGCTTTGCAAAGGCTGGGGCAGCTGCTTTCAAAAGCAAACAGGACTGAGACTGTATCTTTTGTCTAAACCACCTCACCGATGCTGTTACAGCCATCCTAATTTAGTGATCTTCACCCTACTAGACATACTCTAAGAAGGGTTGAGACCAGAAATAGGGCTACAACTGTAATGAGGTGAGACAGCACACTACTACCTGAGCTTTTGTTGACCCTGGAGGGTAGTTTCCAGGACAGAAATGCACAGATTTACTTTCCCACACAACCTTTTCCAGTTTCCAAGAGGAAGAGTTCTATTTCATACTGCCTTTTCTTTTTTTTTGTGAGATGAAACTGAACAAACCTTAATGATAGGGACATACGATGTGACAAGAAAATAAAGACCATTTCAGATGAACATTATGAACATAAATGAAAACCATTTATGTTGCTCTATCTTATTACACTAAGACTGTTGATCTCATTAAGAATATCAATTTAACAGCCCACTTCAGAAAGATCTAAATGTGCACCTGAGCTTTAAACCAAGTGCTCCAAAGACATATTAAAGCAAATAAAGATTGACAGCTTGCTGTTTTTACCCTACCAGTCAGTCAAGCACTGCTTACTTCAGCATCTACACAAAATATGGAAGAGTGACAAGGTTGTGTCTCACAGCCTCTGTATCTCTCCGAAGCACACCTATCTTTACATAGACACCTTCTTTTTATTCTTTGCTTACACAGCGTCTAGCACAATGGTGCTCTATCTTATGACAGACCTCCAAGGCACTGTCATAAAGGAAAAAAAAAAAACACAGTAATAGCCATACAAATGGTCTTTAGCATATATCAGGATCTTACTCACATCCATTAATTGATTCTTAGAAATCTTTGAATATCTTTCCAGTCTAAGGGCTGTGGCAGTATGACTTGTGCATTGTCTGCTGTGAGTCAGAAGCAAACCTGGGCTTGAACTCAGTCCTTCCTACTTGACAGAGGTTAAAATACTCAGATCAGACCCACCACTTGGCCTAGGAATCTAGGTCGAAAGAGGAGCCAGGACCTGAGAGTCAGAAGCTCTGAACTAGGTACCTATAAAGGACAATCTGGATTCATTTTCCACAGTGTACCCAGTCACAGCCCATTTAGAGAATGTACATGTGGGATTCACCCAGAAATCCCTACCCACCATGCCACCTGGTGTGTAGCTTTATGGAAGTGAGAGGACCCTAAAGACACTCTACTCTCCCACCCCTGTGCACCCGTGGTGAACCAGGAACAATGGCTTGGAGCAGGCTTTACCAAGACAGACGTGCATTTTACTGCCTGTCTGGTCAAAAGATTGCCTAAACCTGAGGTCAAAGCTTCCTCCATAACACAGCCATGTCCTGTGGGTAGGGACCACCACCATTTCTGGTTCTCCTTCTCCACATCCTAAGTAGCAGAAATTAACTCAGAGCAACAAAAGGGTTGCATTGTTTGAAGTTGTCTTCCTGGATCTCTCAAGACTAATGATTTAATTTCCTGATTACAGGAGGAAAGAAGATATTAATTACAGCTTTCTCCATTAGTGGCTGAATCATCACTGAAAAGATCCTAAAAAAAATCATGTAAGCAACCCCATCAACTCAGAGAAGTGAAGGATCCTAGCCTGCCCCTGGCAGATGTTCACATAGTTTGTTCTGGAAAACACTGGTGATGGTTGTTTATAACCTGCCAAGGTGATCTATCTGTGCTTTCCTCCCTTTCTGGTTAAAATGCTTTTCCTTCACCCACTGTAAAAATTACAACCACCCAAGCTGAGGTGCTCGCAGACAACTCCTGAAGCAACTGCTAAGGGGAGCAGTAGTATCACCATGACCTGGTGACTGCTGGCTTCAATAACAGTATTTTGCCCTCATTCATTTCCGAAATTTTCTGAATGCTTTACTATGGCAGCCTCATTCTCCATCTGGCACCTGCCTGATGGATCCTTTCTTCCAACATGTTATATCAAAAACATAAATTATTCTACTTCCTTTTTTAAGCTCTTCTTTGCCTGTTTTTCTTCTCCCATACTGCCTCTTAGACATGGACAGAGTTCCCATTAAAACTTTTAACATCCTACATTACCCTCTCCTTGAAAGTCTCCTGTGTCCCAGGGCAGAGGGACTGTCCTCACAGCAATCTGGCAGCTGATGCTAATTAAATAGCATCACTCTTGCTTTGCACCCTTCTTCCTTTGCACCAACCTGCTATATCTCATCTTAAAGCAGTCATTAGGGTCATGATCCAATTGCTGTGCTTAACAAGTCTCCTCCAGGCCCCAGCAATAGTCTGTGTGTGCACTCTGGGACATGCGAGGCAATTAGACTTCATGTGTCCCTCTAAACCAAGCTGAATTAGTCCATGTTTGCAATGGCTAAAAGCAAATACATGCACAAGACCAGAAAATAAGGAGCAGCAATTTGTTATGTAGTAGTCACTTAAGCCTGAGCCCTTGATCATGGACAAAAGAGGTCACAAGCTCTTTTTTCTGATGTTTATGTAGCACCTCACAAATGGGGTCCAGGTCCCCCGAGGCAACTGCAATTAAACACAACTCTCAGGAGGAGCAGAATTCCTCTGACAAAGTATTTCTCTGTTCCTCTCTATTACCTCCTTATCCATGAATAAATGCAGCAGGCTTATCTCTGCTACTCTGTGTTTGCTTTAATAACTAGCATGAAGCCTGTATTTATTACCCAAATCCTGTTTTTAAATCTCACTCCTAGATAAAGCAGTAATGACATGGCTGCTCTGCTCAGATAACCCTGCAGCTCTTCTTCCTTTCATGAGGAAATAAAACGACCTCTGCCATGTCCTGACCGACTTGCTGCCGTTCTGCTGTCTGACATTGTTACCAGAAACATCCTGGGTTGTCCCAAATTTCCATCCTTCCTGAGGAATCAACACCAAGATCGCAGCAATTTTCCAAAGTAGATGCACATAGAGCATGTCTATATTTACTCAAAGAGTGGAAAAGACTGCAGTTCACCCCCCCAAAAATGGCACAGCAGCATCTGGATTCTCACTGAGAGAGACACTCAAAAGTAAGAGAAAGCCATCTCACAGTAGGTATGTGAGGGTTTCATTAAGAGAGTCACTCAGGTTTGCATATACTTTGAATGTTTTAAGTAGAATAAAGAGGCTGGTAAGCAGCAGAATAAGCTCAAAGCTTTCCTTTGCTGGGAAACTACTTGGCTCAGGGAGCGATGCTCTCCCAGCAGTGCTCCTGTGCTTCCTTCCAAACCCCAGGAGGAAAGTTGTTGAGGTGAGGAAGGAAAGCTTACAAAGAGAAAAACATGTTAAAAGGGGAGAGAAGCAGGGAGATTTTCAACAGGTAAAGCCTCAAATGGCTTTTAAAGCAATTCAAAATTGTCCTCTCCTGGTTTTAATGGCCCTGGCTGCAGAGATTACAGTTCCCAGCTGCTCACTAGATTACTTCTACTTCCTCAGTGAGCAGAGCAGTCCAAAGAACATCAAAATCTGCTTCAGACAAGAACCACCTGGTTGCGTCAGACCAGGGGACCTGGCCAACCTCAGCAGCAACAGGCAGCTGCTGGAGCAGCAGAGCTGACCCCAGCGCTCCCCCACCCACAGCCATGGGCTGCTGCAGCAGTGCCGGTGGGTGCACACCTCAAAGGGATCCAGCCCACCATCATGGCTGGCCTGTGGAGAACATCTCACCAGCCCCCAGTGCCACACTCAGCCTCTTGATGTAGCCACAGATGCCTCCAATGAACATCACCCTCCACTCCACCCAGTCCCTTAGCCCCTCTGAAGATGACTGCTCCCTCCAGTCCACCAGCATAAGAGCTCATGTAATCAGTTCCTAAACCTAGTTTAGTCAAGTGATCTGGATTAGCTTTAAAAAAAAAGTATTGTTCTGGCTCAGCTTAGGTTGCTTGTTTTTTTTTTTTTTTTTTAATAACCCAGTTAATTTTGACCACTCGGAGCTGCTGGGCTTTCACACATGCAATGAGATGGACAGTTCTGGGACAACTGGTGACTTCTGGGAGGAGACCAGGGATGTGGAAGGAGCCCAATGACAGCTGGAAGCACATCACCCCCCCCCCAGATCAAGGCTCGGGGCCACAGGGGGCTCAGATGCAACACACCAAAGCAGTTGTGTTGGAAGCTGTTAATTAAACACAGTTTATTTTGGCTTTCCTTGATTCACGCTAAAACAGATTTAAAGCCAGACCAGATTAAAGCAGTGGGATTGCACTTTGCAAAAGCAGTGTCATCCATGTCACTGTGTTTAATTACAAGCAATACCAAAGAAGCTCTTTTCCCCTATCAGTTTTCTCATCAGTGCTACTTTGGGTAAGAATGTTTAATGAAAAACAACTGCATTATGAGAAAGAGCTTTTGTGGGGATTCCAAGATCAAATACTTGAATGCATCTAGAAGCCCAGCTTGGTACCAATTATAAAAACTGGGCAGTGTGACCTAAAGACTGCAAGGAAATGACATTGCCCACTGTGAGCTCCTAGGCAGCAGCTCTGTGCTAAAATTAGAGGAGCAGGAATCTTTGTTTTTAAATATGTCAGATTATAAGCTTTCAAGTAAATGCTCAGATGTTTCAACCTAGTTCATACTATATTAAGAAAACCTAACAATTTTTGCATAGGTGGTTCCGACAGAACCTGGCACATGCTGAATTTTTTCCGATAAGGTATTCTGTTGAATAAGTGATGAAAACAATTTTTGAGAAGTCAAACCCTGGGACCCACAAGCTGAAAACTGTCCTGAAATCAGGTCACTCTCTCCATGGGCAGAAGCTCGCAGTCTACATTCTCATACTGGCCACTATCCATCTTGTGCCAAGAACAAAACAGGCACTGTCCCAGACAACAGAAAGACAATCGCTCCCCTAAGGAAACCTAAAACCCAGCAGATGACGTGTTCTGGAGGCCTTTTAGGTGTTCAGCTTTGTGCGTTAGTAGAATCACTACAGTTCACAAGAAATGAACTGAAGTGTTTGAAAGGGAGAGGAAATCAAAGCTTTGATCTCTAGGATAATTTTGCACGAGCCCAGACTAAACCTTCAAACCAGGAGTTGTTTTACAGGAAACCCCTGCGGCTGAGGAGGCAGCCAGCTTCTGCTCCAAGCTCCCGTAATCACAGAATCATAGAATTACAGATTCTGCAGAAGAGCTACCAGCGGCCTGCAGCAGGGTGTGCCCATAGACATCCCACCACATCTAATGAGCAATGGTCTTTAGATTTTAACTGAGAACTCATTCTTCTATAGGATGATCTAGAAACCATATACAAAGGACAAAATTGCTGCAGAATTTAGAGAATGTCATTTAGTTTCACCATTATTTTCATCCCTATTGAACCAAGACAGACTTTTTTATGAGGGATATAGAACCCTGGAGTTCATTTATTCAGCAAACATCCCCTTACCCGTGAGGCTTTCTCTCCTACTGCAGTCATTTGCAAAGGGCATCACTTCACAGCGTGCGCTTTCGTATCTGTGTGACAGTCCATGGACAGTTACACAAAAAGATGCGGGGACAATTTATAGGTCTAATCCTACCAGATGAGTGATTGTTGTGTTGTAGGCAAAATTCAATTAGGAGAGCTTGCAAGATCAGCCTCTGTGCTTGTTAGCATGCAGCACAGGGCAGCTATGTTTTGGCTGCCTATTGACTGAGCAATCAAAAGATAATTGCTGCATCCAGCCAGGGAAGAGTCCGAAGAGCTGTGCAATTCAGGAATGGGGGAGGTTTCCAAATAAAGTCAGCCTGAAGGGGCTTGACCCACAGGATGATTACAAGGTTCCAAGTTCTCCAACAAAACTTCAGCATTACCCTTATAAGAAATCTTTCATACCTTACATTTTGTTTGCCCGCCTCTAACAATAAACAACTTAACCATCAATTTCTGCAGCTTTCACAACTGTAGTCTCCACAGATCAGGATTCTATTATTGTGTCTAAGTAAAGAGCTCCTGATAGAAACCATCTACACCAAATTGTCCAGGGGAGGCATCAGAAGCACCTCACACAAGTCACAAAAAAACCTCATGAATTTATGCATATCCTTTTTCCTCTGCTCTTCAAACTCTCAACTCTTTCCCCAAAAGTTCCTTACTTTACAAGGGAGGGGTCTAATACTTGAAGGCTATTCCAGGGGTTGATTTATTAGTGGTGTCTAAGAGAGGTGGATGAACCTGAAGGTGTGTCCCTTGTTCTTTCACCCTACTGCCTGCAATAAGTGTTTAAATTAAATTTGATTTTTAGATTGATTGGAGTTTGGTAATTTCCTTCCAAGTAACTAGGACTTGTCACAACTCCTAATGACTTAACATCATATAAGCCCCAGGAGGGTGTGGGGATGGACCTAACCCAGAGGGGAACACTTTGGTCAGTGGAAGAGCAGAGTCCAGAACAAGACTCTTGAATTTTCCCCTCTGAGCTCCAACATGCAGTTCCCTGGCTGGGGCCAATCCTGGGAGCAGTGACCTGGCATGTCCAGGCTCGATCCGGGCAGGATTATTCAGCACAAAGTTTTAACATATGCAGTCCTTTCCTACACCAACTTTCCCACCTCTTGCACAGAGGCTTTTATCAAAGTCACAAAGACACGACACAGCTCAGATGCACAAGTTTGCAGTAAACCTTGGTGCCACATTGCTAGATAACTTTAAAATGTCAATAATTATTGAAACGGTCCCAAACCAGTTAGTGACTGCTGTGAAGGGAATGATAGGTTACAGGGAGAGGAGCAGAAAGTACAAGGCAGAAAACTGAAGCATTGTAGCTAGAAACTTCCCGGAGTCTCCTCCTAGCCCAGGTGTTGCTGCTCCCAGCCCTCGGTTTCTCTGCATGCAGGAGCCAGCAAATTAAGACTTAAGCCATTGTAAAAATTTGCATCACGTCAGAAGCATTTGTTACTCTGAGGATAATGTATTCAGCACAGTCTGACAGCCAGCACTAAATGATGGCAGCCATTTCCAGTGGGACCAGAGTCTGGATTCAGCGTAAGATACAGAGGCATCACCAAGAAGACAGCCTCAACACTGGCTGCTTTGGAGCCCTGAATTTTAGCCAACAAATTGAAAGTTTCCTTGGCACTTGCAAGAGATAACCAGAGCAGAAGTAACCAGAATAAACAAGCACTTTCCACCCAGAGCTAACAACACATTATAGCTGCACTTTAGCCTGATGCTGCATGGCTACTTTCCTTAGAAAATTAAAGAATTTACGTGTTTACAGAGACTTGCATCTTCCAAATAGTTGAAAATCATCATGTTTTCATCTTCTGTGAGGGGGAGCTGAGGAAAGATTCCCAGTCACAGTGGGGCTGGACAAGCAAGGATGCACACATAAGTCCCAATTCCAAGTCCACAGGAGAAAGTTTATCCTCCCCTGGGCTGCTGACTTGCCTAACAAAGCCAAATAAACACCAGCTGCTTATGATTGTCTACAGATAATGGAGTTATTTACTAACTAAACTGCTCTGTGAACAATACTCAAGCACTTGTTTCTCTCCATCTGCTTCACTGTTTTATCCAATGTGATGAACAGGTGAGGTTGCTTTCTCTTTTTTCTGTTCGTTTCCTTTTCATAATTAACTATATTAGCTTTTTCCAGCAGCATGAGAAACACCTCCTTTTCTGTTGAAATTGTCAGTAGATTCAAGAACATAAAAACACCATATCTTGCTGGAATTACACTGACTCTAGAGAGATGATCTGGATAAAACATCTTTCCCTGATACCCTCTGTTACAGCTTAACTTTTGGGGAGATGAGGGGTTGAAGACAGGAAATGAAAATACACAGCATCTTTTTCACCTTCCATCCACCAAAAAAAAAAAAAAAGACAATACAATCAGCAAACCCAAAGTACTTCTCTGCAGATCAATAGCTGGTGAAACAAACTGCAAAGAGTCCCTGACCTCAATTGAACGACCTGCAGAATGATGCATGATCCCAAGATCTGCCATTTGACCAGGAGCGCAGTTGAGAGACTGCCTGTCCTCCCCCAAAAAGCCATCACTAGCAACCACAACCAGAATTGGATCTGAACTCAGAGGCAAGGAACTAGACTTTATTGATCTTCTTATCTGGAATTCAATGACTCAGTGAGGAGCCCAGAAACCTGAAATTATGGGCTGACTATAAGATTCTCCTCTCCTGTTATTTCCAGGCAGTGCCCCTTATAAAAACCAACCTACTGCTTTTAATTTCGTGTCTGGCTCTGCGGCTTTCTTTATAAAGCTTCACATGAATGATTAACTGGTAAACATACAATTAAATTTGAATCATTACTGTTCCAATTATTGAAATAACCTGCATTAGTTGGAATTTTATTCTTTTACTCAGTCTCATTAATGGTATCTAAATGTCAAGCAAAAAGCATCTTTGTGTGTGTGTTCATCTTACTGTCCAAATTTATTCACTGAGCAAAGGTCAGGAATTTGCTGAATTATGAACACAATAGTTTAGAGCAACTCGGTACAACTTAGTGAAAGCTGCACTCAGTTTGTTCAACCCAGTATCCTGGAAGTTCCCCCAGAAAAATATTGTGCCAGACATATTAAGTGCAAATTGCATTATAAATTCATTTATAATTAAAACTGCCATTTCTGTGCCTCCCACCAGACCCCACACTCTGCTGAGCAGATTCTTCACTCTAGCCCTTGCTGTTTCTGTATTGTTTTTAATCTTCATAACAGTTAAGTCTCCACACCCCTGGGAAATGCACGTGCTTGAGAAACTGAGGTAGGACCTACGTGGCATTTCCACAACTCTGAAACAACCAGAGCAGGAGCATGGGAGCTGCCACCTCTCCATCCATCACATCTCTCCCCCTTCCGAGGCTGCACTAACCACTCTGGCCTCAGGAGCAAATGTGAGGGCTCTCTGCAGGCTGGGCTGTTGCTCAGAGGACTCTGCCTGTCTCACTCCAGTGATGATTTAGGAAACACACTAGGGGTTTGGACCCCTCTACTCAATACCTAGAGACACCAAGAAACGATTCACCAAGGACACCTAGTCCCTCGCACTGCTCAGTGCCCATCTCTTCCTGTGCTTCTGCTGCTGTCCTCTCCTGCGAGACACATCCATATCTGTCTTAGTGCCCTCCCAGGGACAATGAGGCCCCAGTCAGCATGGTTCCACCTCCAAAAAATGACCAGCAGCTTGTCTGCTATCCCGTCACCTTGTTGACAGCGGTACCACAGTCCCTTGGTAAGCCTATACATTGTGCAGGGTAGACCCAAGATATGGGCTGTGCAGCGCACTAATCCATACCCTTCTGTCCCCCCACATCTTTGTGTGGCAAACAGCTCATTAGGGGCTGTGGTAGCCCAAATCATCACATCAGCACGTGTGAATCACTTGAAAAAACTTAAAGAACATTAATCAAGGGAGAAAAGCAGGAAAGTATGGCACATGCTATAAAACACTGCATCACCGGGAAGACACCGCTGATGCTGAGCTCAGCTCCATAGTGAAACTGGTATTTATCACCACGTAAATTCAAGCACAGACCCAGGAGTGCATAGAAACAACACTTCTCTCTTTGGTGTGATACACAGCCTAGAGCAAATCCATCCACACTGAGCATCCCTTTACTTGTCTCCCCCAGCAGAGCAGTATTTATGGCACATGCCCCATGGGACAATGCTGGTCCCAGTATGACTACATCACAGCAACACCTTGCCAGGTATCCTGCTGGGACAGGACACAGGTACAAGCTTTACTTGTAAATTTTCAGTTTAAAGCCAAGGTTATTGTACCCTTGGTTAAAAGGGCAGTAAAAGTGCAACTCAATTACCTGGTATTATAACACAGCTATTCTGAGAGGCTGCAGAAGGAAATTGGCACTGTTCTGATGGAATATTCCACATGGTTAATAGCAATTTCATGCAGTCTCAGAGAAGATAGGCAGTTATCTAGATCTGTTGAAAGGTAAGAGTGACACATAAAATGTTTTTCTTTCCTTACATAAAGTAAAACCATGTATTTTCAGGCTATATAGCTTATATTTTTAGATAAGAAGAAAGCAAAGCAAGGAAAAAAAAAAACAAAATGAACAAGACACAACAAAGTCAAGCTGAAAACTAATTGGATGCTATTCAGAAGGACAGGGGAAAAATATAGGATGAGTAGGAGATGGTAAAGCAACAAGTTAATAGAAAAGAATCAGGGCATCACCACAAATCACAAGTCTGCAATGCCCCACAAGCTTCATGTGCATCCACACCATGCAGAACGAACAAACATCCTACAACATGTTGGGGGACTGGAGATAAGTACCAACCAGGAATCAACAGCTCTAAGATCTCATCAGGAAAATCAAGTGTAGCCTTGGCTGTGTATTTCAGATGTGTACCAGCTGAAGAGACATCCCAGGAGACCAACAGGCATGATCAGTGACCAAGAAAATATGGCCTTAGAGGAAAGGTTGTGTTAACTGCTGGCTTAGGCACATAATGGGGGAGAAGGCTGAGGAGAGATGCGATAATTCCCTTTAAAGATATAAAAAGTAGCCACCAAGCAGAAAAGACTAGTTATCCTCTCTGGCAGCAAAACAAAATGTTTTAAATCAGGAGACTTAGGGTAGACAAGATGAAGGATTTTTAACAGTGAGGATAGTGAAGATCTGGATGAGGTTGCCAGGGGGTTAGGTGTAAAGTCTTTGTCTGGTGGGTGTAAGCAAAGATAACTAAGGTGAAGTCCACCCTGTCTTGGGTTAAGGGATGGTCTCTGACTTCTGCAGGCCCCTTTGTAGGGCTGGCCTCTGTGGCTGCACACAGGTATGGAACGGGACCCTGGCCCCCAGGC
This sequence comes from Columba livia, assembly GCF_036013475.1. Lineage (NCBI taxonomy): Eukaryota > Metazoa > Chordata > Aves > Columbiformes > Columbidae > Columba > Columba livia. The sequence goes on from NC_088604.1 coordinate 16,500,365, forward strand.
CTGGAGGAAAACAAACCCATGCCTGCTTTGAGTCACCCTCTCCGTTAGGACATCCAAAGACTGAGCAGCTCTCATCATACTCTGAAATGTACTCAGGACCACATGAGGATGGGCTTTGTCCTGCTTGACCAAGACTGTGAGGCAGACACTTAGGAAGAACATCCAAGGTACTTGGAAGAGATGCTCCTTTTGCCTGTTGGGCTGCAGGTGACCACCAACAGTGACCAAACGAACCTGACCTCACCAGCACACTCACTTACTTATTCATTGGGAAGAAATTAAACAACTGGGAAAAAGGAACCTAAGCAGAAAGAAGCCAACAGCACTGGAGAGGAAGTTCAGCTTGTCTAAATGCCATCAGGGCAGCACCTGAAGCTCTGAGCTGCAGAGGTCCCAGAGCATGGGCAGCAGGCAGTCCCCGTGGGAGGACCCAGGTACTTGTGCAGTGCTTGGTCCACAAACCCTTTTACCTTGTTGAACCCCCCCAAAAAATCTCAAATACCTATCTAACAGCTCCTGTCAATATTAAGTTTCCCCAAAATGGCTTGTTATTCACAGCAAGATAACTAAAGCCATAGTCATTACTTTAATTAGTGAAGGAGACCAAAAAATACAGCCAGAGCTTGCAAAACAGTCACTGTTGTTTTATTTGACATGCCTACCATGGGCATAAACCAAAAATGCCTAACCTCTGCCCATAAAATTTGTAAGCTCTCTTCTGCATATGCTGTCTATACAACACGATTTCTTTCTTACTGAGGAGAGTTGCATTAAAGTAAAAAATAAACTTCTAAAATTTTCCAGAAAGACATTTTATAACTGGTACTATAACACCCAAGGCTGCATTAAAGCTAATGATACTGGTGCACTGTCTCCAAAGAGACCAAGAATCAGAAAGGCCACCAGTTTCTTCAGCACTCTGTCATGGCAGCTTATGCCTGGACTTCAATTCAAAATTATTGTTTAGCATAGAGTAAATGTGTTTTCCTGGGCTTTTTCATTACAGTTAGTCATTCAACATCCGCTTGCCAGTAATGAAAATTGGTCTCACACTTAACCTCTTTCCTTGATGAGTCCAGCTCCAAAAAGCAAAGCAGGGGGTAGACACGGTGGATTACACCCTGGTAACTGTGGAACCCTGGGAGCACGCCTGTCTGTGCAAGGTTCTGCAGCAGCAGTGAAAGACCCAATTATGCTTGTCATTTTTTAATTAGGAAATGATATGTGATTTATAAGCCTTAGTGCAATGTGGTATTTGAACAACCAGGAGTGACATTTCAGAGCAGCATTAATGTTTTCTTCCTTTGCCTCGCCAAGTCTTTCAAGAAAGTTGTTCAGACAAAGAACAAAAGTCCTGTGTCTGGGCTTTAATCCAAACTAGTGGAGTTGTATATGTGATCTTTTCATTGTTTTTCACCTTTTTTCCCCCTCTTTTCATTTAATAAGGATACAGTTTCTTTCCTGCAGCCAGCAGTGACAACTGTGAGTGTACCTGTCTGAATTTCAGCATACATAATCAGGATCTGAGTTTCTCTTGAAAGAAAGAAAAGGAAGTTCACAAAGCCTGGAAGAGGAAAATTATGCACCCGCTAGTCCAGCCATGTCAGAGACCTTGTCCGCATGAAGGGCTGTGGCCAGCACAGACCTGTCATCCACCATCAGCAGCATGATCCTGCAGCCCCTTCCTCAGCCACATCTACTACCCACTGCTAGTCAGAGCTGTGTCCAGCATGTGCAGTCCAAGAAAATGGGGAGGTGAGGATGACACTGACATATAGTACCTGAGTAAAAAGCAGAGAAATTGTGTGGAAGGAGCTCACTCTCAGCACACAAAAGCTTTGCTCTTACCTCCTTCTACTGCATTTCAGTATCGCAGCTTACATGCAGATATATGACCACCTGGTAGCTGGTCTCCCCAGATCTGGTAAGACCTTTAAAGTAAGTCATCATCAACAATGGAAAGGCCAGGAAGGTGGTCATGGCATCTTTAGAAACTGTCCAGATACTCAACCCAGGCTCTGGGGGCTTGCAGCCCCACAGTACACACATCCCAGTGGCAGCTCAGAAAACTGTGCAGTGCACACTCAGCACTGGTGGTGGGTGCTCTGCAAGTAGCCCAGAGCATGCAGAACTAAAGCTATGAAATGATAACTGGCTGGCTGGGACACAGCCCAAATAGTGGCTGGACACTCCATATGGAGGTGTTACTACAAAAGTAAACCCTCCCCCATGCAGACAGGTCCTAAGCATAATGCAGACTCTCCAGAAGAAACATGTCTGCTCACTGGTACACACAGGCATTAAGGTTGTAAGGAAGACTGTAAGAAGGAGTAATAGAAGCCACTGAAAAAACAGGTGGGAACTTCTAAAGTGAGAACATCACAGTCTCAAAAACAAGAGCCCTGAAATATTAATACTACCCTTGCCTGCTGGGATAGACAACAGGAGAAGGCTGGCACACAGTGGTTTGGACTCTGAGGCATGAGTTGAAGCATGACTACAGATGGATAGTGGAGACTTTCCTCCATCAGTAAAGTCATAAGTGGATACAACCAGGCTAGGAATCAAGAAAGCCATTCTAGCTGCAACACATCATGACCCATGAAAACTCATGTCTGAATAGGCTAGCAAGGGCTTGGCCGCCAGCTTCAGTGGATAGGTAATTCCTTCCTCAATGACACCACCCACATATGAAGAGGTGAGTATAAATTTAAGAGCAATGTGTGGGCATGAACCATGCTACTGTGATTCTTGATCAAGGGTAACCTGAGGAACCTCCTGTGTCATCACAGAGCTTCAATTAATTTAAAAAGCCCTGGAGCATTACCCAGGGAAGTGAGCATCCAAAGGGAAAATGCCCAACAAGCTACCTACTGGAATGAAAAGCGACCATTAAGAGACAGCCGCTGAAACTGAAATTGCACTGCTGGAAACCATACTTCAACATAATCATCATATTTATATACTTAAATTAAAATATTTCTCACTCTTAAGGCTTTATCAGACCACTCACATTGAGAAGGCTTCAGGGAGGCCTTATAGCATCCCTGAAAGGGACCTAGAAGAAAGCTGGAGAGGGACTTTTTACAAGGGTCTGTAGTTACAGGACAAGGTGTAATAGCTTTAACCTGAAAGAGGGTAGATTTAGATTAGATATAAGGAAGAAATTCTTCCCCATGAGGGTGCTGATGTACTGGCACAGGCTGCCCAGAGAAGCTGTGGATGCCCCATCCTTCAGCGTGTTCAAAGTCAGGTTGGATGGGGCTTTGAGCAACCTGGTCTAGTGGAAGGTGTCCCTGCCCATAGAAGGAAGTTGGACTAGATGATCTTTAAGGTCCCAACCCAAACCATTCTGTGATTCTATGAAAAAACCTGCTAAACCTTGCACATTCAAAACCAGAATTTTTCCTTTTAATCTACATCTTTTCAAAATGACCGAAATATTAAGGTTTCCCCACCTTGGGATTTGACCTTACCTTGATGAAGATGACTTAGATAATCTAAATTAAGTTACCCCTGCAACACAATTGAGAAATACTGCCTGTGGAATACAAGTGCTTAAATATCATTAAATGACGATATAGTATGAAATTATGCCATCCTTAGAACCTGCAGCTCACATGTTCAGATTCAGAATCCAAGCCCATGTAATTCAAATCTTGCTTCTCCTTAAACTGAATAAAGCATGACCTGTGTTTGTTTATTCTGCATATTTCATTCACTGTAGCTCTCTTCCATGCAAGTCTCAAAGGCAAACTGAGTAAAATACAGAGGAAAATCATAAGATATTTGTCTTCCAGGCCAACTTGCCTTTCACCTCTTTTAATTCATTTCACTGTTTATCTCATTACTAAAGCACTCCAGAACAACCCAGAATTTTCAGTAATTCTTCAAATTTGTTTGGTTTTATCCATTACTCCACCTAATTCCAGGTGCTTCTGTTCATTTCAATAACCACAACAGAATAATTACTTCAGCTTTTGTTTTCTCTCCCACTGTGGTATCAGATGGACTTTGGAAGGGGATCACCTGCTGGGGTGAGGAGGAGGCAGGACAATCAGATAGACTCAGCTACAAGAGAGCTGGGAAGAGTTCCTGTAATGTAAAATATGTTGTATGTCCTCCTTGACCATGGTTTTCCAAAAGTAATGCCACTACTGGTATAATGAAGCATTGACTGAACACACATTGAAGGCTCCAAATAAGGCTGGCACTAGGCAACAGGACACTTACCTTAAATATTGCCACCTTTCTCAGCCGGAGGTGAGGGAACAAGAGTCTCTTACACAGCAGTAGCTGGAAGCTTTATTGGGAGCACAGGAAAGTCTGGTCCATTTTCTCCAGCTGCCTCAGGGATTTGAGCTGGCACCTGAATTTGGTTGTTTAAATTAACCCCAGGCTGCAGGGTCCCTCAGAGCTGGTCACTTCCCTGCTCCAGTCACCCATTTCCCAGGTGGGAACTGGTGACACCCAACCAGGCTCTTAATAACTCACCAGGAGCAGCTGGCTTCCCTCACCCTAAAAAACTTCTGCTTTGGGGTAGCCGAGCCACAAGGTACACATCAGGTGCCTTAGAAAGCCAAAGAGCAAACACCCAGTTATTGAACCCAAGAGGGAAGTAGTTTGACAGGCAGAGGACAAAATGCCTTGGGAGCACATTTTCTGCACCCCATGACAAGAGCTGACAGGGGGAGCAAGAGGGGGACACCTTGCATGACGACCAGCAGAGATAGGTACCAGCTGTTCACTGTGGTTGCAAACAGCCCTGCAAGCCCCGAGGAGATCTGGCTGGTGGGAAGGATGGATGGCCTGGGGTTTTAGGCTCAGGTGGAGAGCTAGCTCCAGCAGGGGTTAAGTTTCAGCTGTTCTGTGGCAGGTGGATAAAACATGGGTGGTGGGAGTCACTTCGAGTCTCTGTTTCTGGTTGTAAACAGCTTTTTTTGAGGCGGTGGGTATCATTTCTAGCCCCTTTTGCTGATTGCAAACAGCGTTTTACAGCAGACTGAACTAAGCAGGAGGAGTTTTTCCCTATACTACGGCATTCCAGTGTTGCCAAGCAGCTACAGTAGGGCACAGCCAGGCCAGCTTGGTCCTTTAATCTATGAGAGAAGCATGTTAATTTTGCAATACAGAAAAGATGTGCTTGATTGGTTTTCTAGCTCCCACCCTAGGGAAAGCTGTGCATCACCATTCTGTTTCTTCACAGATCTAATCATCTGCTTCATCTCTTTACCCTGTAAAAAGTTGCTGCAAGGAACAACCTCATAGTAAATTGCCTGCATCTTACATTTTAGATCCTCAATGTTGTCAGCAAAGTGCAGATCCTTACTCACACATCAGGCTGCCCAGAATGTTTCCCAAACATCCCAGGCTCTGCCTGCAACACTCCGTGGAAGACACTGTCCCACAGCCCCGTGCAAGCCTGGGCATCTCTGCAAACATGGAGCTTGCTAATGAAGGGTCCCCAGCTGTCGCAGGTCTAACTCCGGAGTGAGACGCAGCAGAAAGGAAGCCCAGTTTTGGAAGAGGGTGCAGCTCTGAGCAACAGATGGGAATAAAGAAGCAGTCTTTGTCCTCATCACTGGTCCCATCAGCAGAAGGCAGAAAAAATATCACAGGTTGCAGAGTTTATTTCCTCCAAGGACCTGTCAAAGACATTAGCAGCCAAGGAACAGAGGGAATTCTTCATTTGAGGTCTTATCATAGAAGGAAGTGAAGAATAAAAAATACAGCAAAAGCAGAGAATAAATAGCCTGTAGGACATTGTTAGTGCAGGAAAGCACAGATAACACATTTTTCTGTAAGTAGAAGGCCACTGTTACACTGCAGGAATGTTTTTACGAAGTTCTGTTCAGAGTCATCACATATAGGGTTAATAATGATCACAAAGTATATAAATGTTTACGTATGTTAGTAAATACGTAAGATAACATGTAAATAAGTTGTTCTTATTCATCTGATTTTACCACATGCTACTCACAACCATGACATGCTTACGAAGATCCATTCAACAAGTTAATTTTTGATACAGATTAAGCAAGACCTTAATTTAGGTCTGCCTCTCACATATGCTCTTGCAGGAGAAAGATTTTTTTCAGAGAGCTATAGGTCCTATAGGTGATCTCTGTGCACAGTTCAGGTACCAGCCTGCACAAATGGAAACACAGCCTGAGGATCCACTCCATGCAAGCTCAGGACTGCCTGCACCCACCTGGGCAAAGATGCTCCAACACCCCTTTTTTCTCCTCTTTAAGCTTCGTTTTGCAGATGCAAGCATCAATCGGAAAAAAAGAGAAAATCAACATGAACACCACACCACTTACACTCTTCATCTGCCTTGATGCCACATCAAGCAAAACGTCAGGGCAAAGCGGGAGGGAGCAAGTGCAAGGGAGAGACAAAAGGAAAACAGAGGAAATAAAGAGGAAATAAACAAAGAGGAAATAGAAAACAAAAACCATAACAGATGAGACCAGCAACAAGCAAATTCAGGAGTCACATGCTCATGAACTTCACAGGTGAAACAGTGCGAGGAGCCCATATATGACTGTGGGTTTCAGTAGTTATTATGATGTTCCTATCCCAATGGCTGTTGCATAAATGCGTTCTCTGTGCCTCTCTGTTTACCTTTGCTAAAACCAGGCTGCAGCAGACCCCAGCCCGGGACAGCAGGCAGCCTTTTAGAACTCAGCAATAGCCTGCGAGTCTCTGGAGAGCAGCTCTGACAGATGGACAGGGCTGGATTTGGCTGCGGGGCTTGCACCCCTCCTGCCTGCTGCTCACAGCCCCGCGCATTAGTGTAAGCTGCCCTCCTCTTGTTCACCACTCTTCAGCAATCACGTAACCCTGGGGATTAAGCAGCAAACAGAGTGTCTGCTCAGCAAAGGTCTGGAAAAGGTTGCGTGAGGCGCAAGAGGGAACCGGAGGACAGGCTGGACCCCAGCGTGACATGAGGGACCAGCAACCGGGTAGCAGCAAGAATCCCATTTGCAAAGCCCACAGCAGGGAGATGATGCAATTCCAGCTCTGTAAAGCTGGAATTCATCTGACCAGATGTAAATGTCAAAAGAGGAATTAGTTGCCAAAATTGCCTGTGCCATGCAGGGAAAGAAACGAGCATTGGTCAGGCACCTTCTGTCCCTCTGGAAGCTGGTGCCTGACACCAGTCAGGTGAGTTGTCTCTTCATCAACTCTAATAGGAGCCTGTGGTTAACAGCCCAGATAAAAATTTCCCTGCCACAGGCAGGGAAACTTAGATGAAACTAATCCAAGGACAACTCACATGTGGCACTTGCCTGTCCTGCTACCACGTGCCTGCTCTGTGTCAGCAGCTCTTTGCCCAAGATGAATAAATATCCCTCTGACAGTGTGATATTTAAAAATACGCATCTTCTGTACCATGTCAATGAAGACTGAGGGCACTGCCTTTATGTGATAATTAACAACGGTTTTGGGAAATTATTAATTAAGTTTTAAGGGCAATGTTATTTGTCATATACTTGTCATAATCAAGATCAACACCAAGGAAATGTGGCTTCCCTGAGGGAAATTACTCTTCTTGCAGACAGTACAGGAAACTGCTTGAGAAGTAAAGTCTTCACAGCAAGTGCCTGATTCTGAGAAAAGGTCTAGAAGATGGGGGGGGAGGGCGCTGTGGGAGTTTCTTGTGAGCTTCTAAGAAAGAACAACAATCTGTACCCAAAAGCATCATGCAAAGAGGTGGCACCCACACTGAAACCCCAGCTAAGGATGCGTTCCACTGTGCTTCACCCCTGACCTGCTGCTTCCACACCTCAGGTCCTATTCCAAGGCACAAGCACCATGAGCAGAGCTAAGGACAAAACAAAGTGTTAGCAATCTTCAGCTCTGTGGAGGGAACCACAGCCCTGCAATGCAACATGAGCCTAATAATATCTTTCAGACACATGGGTCTGGGTAACACAGATGACATGATGGTGATTCAGTTTAATTATAAACTTCCTGTTAGAAATATCAAGGTTCCACTGATGGCACTGGCAATTGTTCTTCTGACTCATCCAGCTGCTGCTGTAACTAGGCAAAACAAAACCTTTGATCCTAAAGGTATAAATAATTAAAGAAATCATTATTTTGAAAGAGTACCTGGCATTTCCTAGTTACTGGAACACCATCAAAATAAATAGCGGCATGCAGAGACAAATACAGCATTCTGCTTAGGGACAGTGCCTTTTATTACAATCTGCACACCCTAAAAGACAGTGGTAAAACACCCATCCATCCCTCATGTAGAAGAGGCAGATTAACTCCACACCCATGCAGGCTTCCAGCAAGGTTGTCCTACACAGAGGATGATTTGTTGCTAGTCAAGTGTGACTCAGAAGTTCATCCTTTCTCCAGGCCACTCTTACAGGGTCAGCAGTTCAGAAAGTCTTGCTCGTTTGACACACAGGCTCAAGTTTTCCTTCAAGTTAGTACTTTCTTAAAGCACAGACCTAAAGGCCCAAACCTCAGGAGCAAAGGAGCTCCCAGAACCAGCATTAAGGTTGCAAAAGGTCCCACAAAGCATACTGTCTTGCACAATGAATCCGATGTCCCAGACCACCACCACCCCTGTTGCCCCAGCTATCCAGGAAGAGCCTCTTGCAGGGCATGGCCTCCAGCCCCACAGAGGTGACCTACATGTGCAGAGCAGCCCATACAACATCTGGCCAGGTGGGACATGCATCTGAAGATGAAGCAACTGTACTCATCTTCAGCCCACCAGGAGGGACTGACTGCTGGTGCATACTCCTGTATCTCCCAAACCTGCATCCCTTGCCCATCCAGGCAGACGCCCTCGAGCCTTAATTGCCTGAAGTTCACTCATCACTTGTGTGGCTCCTGGCTCTGAGGAACTGAAGTTTTGATCCCCAACAGAAAAATTTAAGGGCTCTACACCTCTTTCTGGCTCAAAGCTCAACCCTTCCCCATAAAAACAGTGCTCTTATCCCCAAGACCAGGGGGAAAAGACATTCATGGTCAACAGATGGAGAGGAGGACCAATCGACCCATGCCAGCCCACAGCAAAGTGATGCTGAGCCTCTCTTCTGCCTCAGCAGAGCCTCCAGCACCAAGCGAGAAGCAGCCTCCTTACAACAAGACTCTCAAAGCAAAAAAGGTTTTCCAGGTTTGTGTTGGGTGTTCAGGGGGTATTTTGTTTGTTGGTTTGATGTTGTTTAAAAAAAATGAAATGTTTTTAACTCACTTCTCAGGAGGTCTGTAACAGGACTTGCAAAGCCTCAGGACCACGTGGGCTCCCACAGCACACAAGAGAGTATCAGCCCAAGCTCCCAGGAAACATTGGGGCAGTGTTTAGTTAATTAGGGCAGCTGTTAGTTAATTAGGGCAGGGTTTGCAAGAGCCTCACAGCCTGCTCTCACCCTCATCACTGACAACACCAAGTTGTGCCATTCACTTCAGCAAGTGCAGGATCAAGTCATTTGTGGTTCACAGTAGCCCACTTGTTCCCCTTGATGAGTCTCTTGTCTCTCTTTGGCACAAACAACTTGAAAAGCCTGTGAAGCTTGTTCCTGAGTCCTACACAGAGGTGAGACATCCTTCCCAATCTCTCTTCAGTGAACTCCAAGGTTAAGGATGGGGCAGAACAACTCCCATAATGGTACCCTTGCTAGTATGATTTCAAGGTCTATGTTTTTTTCCATCAGTCTTCTATTTTATTTAAGAACTTGATTTTGGAAGACACAAAAGGCCTGATTTGCAGAGATGCTGAGAGTGAATTGGAGGAGGAGGGGGCAACACAGATATACAGCTCTTGTGAAAATCACATCTCACGCTGTGAAAACAAAGACTGAGAAATTACCAGCACAAACTCTATTTTAAAATATCCCATGTCATAATACTCACCATTCCTGAGCAAACTTTCTGGCAAATATTTAGAGCAAGACTCACAACCTCATGCTTAGTCAAAGCACGGCAATTACCTCGGGCGGCCATAGGCACAGCACCTGCAGCACTGCAGACTGTGTTGCTTCAGCCTGTTACCATGGCACTTTTAGTTGGATTTTGCCTGTTTGCATGTGTAGGACATAAGATAAAGCTTTTCTCGTTTTAATATGTGATGAGCAAGGCACAACTGACCCCAAATAAAATGGTTTGAAGGGCTCACCTAAGACAGGGGAAACTCCGAGTTTTCACAGCCAGGCATTTGTAGCAGCCCTGAAGCACTTGTGCTGGCTGCTGGAGAGCTTTTGCTGGGTGCGTGTGGGTACAAGCCACATTCCGAGGCAGATGCTGCTGTGCCCAGGTGTGGTGTGGATGCAGCAAGGAGAGCTGAGGTTGGCACCACGCTGCAGCCAGCTCCATCCCCTGCTAGCAACCACATCTCCGGCATCACCCTGTGCTGGCACCTGTATGAACACACGCTTGGTCCTCAAAGCCACCTAGGTAACCGCAACATAGGGAACCCCCTGCACTTGTTCAGGAGATGTGGCATCTCAGTTTATAGCACAATCCATTTTAAATGAACTGCCAGCACAGTGATATGTGGTTTTCTCAGCAAGTCAGATGCACCCTTCTGATGAAGCCACTGGAAATGAGAACGACCTTCCACCTGGGTTAAATATCACCTCAGGCTTTGTTCAGCAGCAGAGGGCAGACATGCACCAACATTCAGACCTACCAAACACACCTCTAACACCTCATCCTCAATTCACTGTGGGATTGCACCAGATATAAATTATATTTATGCTCTGACTATGCTGATCTAGTTGAAGATGTCCCTGATCATTGCATTGGGGTTGGACTAGATAACCTTTTAAGGTCCCTTACAACCCAAACTGTGATTCCTGCACTGACACTATCCTGAGCTGAGAACCAACCCACATTAGAGGATTTGCAGGATGAAACAAAGCAGCCCTTCTCTGCTCTCATCACGCCCTCCCATCCACCACATTAAATCCACCTTTCCACTTGGGTTGTTTTTATCTGCTGAACGCTGGAAGGAGAGACACGACCCTGATTCCAGAGGGAAGAAGTCAAGACTCACAGACATTAGGATCTCTCCCTGCTGAGAGCACTTGTGGCTTCATTCTGGGTATTTCTTCTCTACAGAACCTCTATCACTTGTTTGCTATGGCCCCAGCATCTCAAAAAAGAGATCAGCACAGTTCAGAAGGGCACCCAGAGCAAGAAAGCACTGGCAGAGTTCTGACATTCACTAAAACACATGGCACATCTACTAGAAAACCATTCCCGTCCTCAGCTGTTCTGTTGCACAGTGAATTAAGCACATATGATGCACATCCACGTAGTCCCACATCTGTGAGGCTACAAGAGCACCCATGCTGCAAAACAGGCAGTATAATCTCTTGCCCTGAACTCAGTAAACAAGTGAATATGGATCATATTCGCATAGACAGGGACAGCCCCAGCAGCCCAGCTTTCCCCCCAGATGTGACAGTCATCTGGCACTTCACAAACAGCCGGTGCTTTGTACTGTCACCTAAATTGCTGGAGCGGCTGTTGCTTTCTTTACCAAGGAGCCCCCCTGGTGACAGCCAGATGTAGTGCTTGCAATAGGTAACACGCCATCCGGCACAAATTACTCCAAAACAAGCTTTTAGATTAAGTGTTGTGGCAGGGGCTTGACTCAAAGAGAAATAATGTTTGAGCTGGCAGAGAAACAGTGTGTGTACAGGCAAGGGGAGCACCCACCTGGCCCTTCCAGAGCCAGATGTGCCACCCCAAGGGGCACAACAGCACCCAGCCCCCCTGCTCACCTTGACACAGCCACTGGGACCCATTGTGTGATGGTGATTTTTTGGAAAGCCCATTCTTAAATGGCTTCTTCAAGCAAAACCACTCGAGCACGGTGAAAAAGTTTCCCTAAGCCGCAGAAAACTCACTCCCCCCTGGAGAGCCTGAAGAACTATGCTTGAGTGTATAGACATATTTAAACGTGTCTCAGTCTGGTTTTGCATGTGTTGTTTGGGGGTATAAGCAGTGAAACTGCATCTGCTTCTTGAATATCTCTACAGCAATATTTAACATTTTATTTGAAATATTTTTGCTTTAATGAATTTAAATGCAACCCAGCCATCCTACTATTTCATGTATAATCACAGGGATTTAGTAGCAGGAAGTACAGTATCACAGCTAAATGATGGAAAGGTGGCAAGATTAAAAAGTTATCATAAAATTAGCCTACTTAGCATAGTAAATAGCTTTTCAGTTTGACAAAGGATAACCATTTTATGGAAGTGTGTATTAAAAAATAATCCTGTTGAGCTGCCCAATGTTTGCCAGTCTTAGTTCATACACGGCAATAAACCCAGATTGGAGTAACTTTTCCAAAGTCTGTATATCTCTACATATTTACAGAATTATCAAGAGCAACTGTAATAGTTTTATCAATAGAATGACATACAATTTTCAGAAGCAGTAATTGAAACAGCAAGGTTATTGCTGAGCTTCAGTAAACCTACAGCGTGTTCTGCTTAAGTTATTATCTAATCCAATATGCAATTAATATTTCTGTTCCTTTTAGGAGTTAATTACATTTTAGTCCTCCTTATAGCTGAGGCTGCATTGAAGGTGGAAATTTACAGCCAGAGCAGACACTGACCACTTGGCCCAGCCAACATACCTCTATTGCAAAATGCTCATTTCTAATACACTCCCTGCCTCGAAACTCTGCTTCTCACGTTCGGGTAATGACTGCTCATTGCTGCACAGCTTCCCTGCCAAGTCACTGCTGTCTGCCAAATGTTCACTTTTAAAGCACAGAATTGTAGGGGTTTAATTTTTCTTTGGGGTGGGGATATCATTTTAGCATCACCCTGAAAATAAATATGAAGAAGAGATAAATTATTCCATTAAATACTAAGGAGAGGCAGAGGTGTGTGGAAATCCAGCTGTTAGCATATTCTCTGCTGCTTACAGAACAGAGATTAAACTAAAGCAGGTGGCAACTGAAGACTGCTATTTGTGTCCTGAGCTGGGAAAACACATTTTAATGTCTCTCAGAGCAGAGAACCAGATCTGGGAGGATGGAGATCCATTCAGAAGCGCTGACACAAACACACTTACTGAAAGCTCCTTCATCACATCAGAACTAAATCATTACAAAAAAGAGCACCAAGGAAGCGATAAAGTCACAAGAAACACTGCTGAAGACAAATGCTTCATCTTGATTTTGCATCACATTGGGATTTTGCTGGCTGAGTATTTCAGAGGGAAATTCTGACAAAATATTTTCATTTTAATGAAGTGGCATCTTCTGAAGAGAGGCAGGAAAGTTTTGTGCAAGCCCAGTCATGAGGCAGCTTCACCATAGACCCTGGCAATAGGGCAGCAGAAGGATGCTGGGGTAAACAGGCAGAGCAGGGTTTGGCGTTTGCTTTTTGCCTGACTCCAATCTACATGAGCTTGCAACTTCCTCTGAGCTTGGTCATTGAGTTAACACCTTGGAGAGCAATTAGGAGTTGGATTCTGACAGCTGACTGGAAGGGCAAGCAAGGTGGGCAGCTCTCTACCTAGGAGAAAGGTAGAAAAAACACCTGGTTGTGTGGCTAAAGGTGTCAGAGAAGGCCAGCAAAATGTGAAATAAATTGTCGTGTAAGTAGTCAAAGATGCAGATGAGCATCAGATAGGGATTTTGAGATAAATGGAAGAGAGTGACTGCAGCATCCTCCCCTGATGCTCCAGCCCAAGCAGAACCTTTGCAGCCGGGGATCCAGAGTTAGCTTTCTCCAGGAACACACTCAGGACATACTTACACTGCAAGAACTGGTTTGCCTAAGTATTCATCCATCTGCAAAAAATACCTGCAGGCAGCTTCCCCTAGGGCCAAACACTTCAGTTTTTAAATTACTGACGTAGCAGTGAGATTAGTTACCCCACAGTTCATCTGTATACTATAAACTGGCTTAGTTAACTAACAACCCGTTTGCTAGATCCTTGTTAAAATGAGAATCTAGCAAAAAATAAGCTCTACCACACTGCTAAGCCTGATCCAATGAGGAGCAAAGACTGCTCAAGCCACCCTGGATTATATCAGCAGCACCTCACAGTATGAGAGGCTGCTGACAGGAGTAGCAGCACCCCCTAAACCCAAAGAGAACAGAAACATAACTTGTACAGAAACTCAGCACTGCCAGTATTTGGATACCTAAGAACTGAAAACTCATCTCTGCTTTAAGATAGATCCCTAGAATACTTGGAAAATACAAATTGCTTACCAGCAACTGGCAGCAGAAACTGGCCTGGATGTTTGGGTTTTTTTCCCAGTCTGCATCTCAGAGCAACCAGCATGTATCCAGCACCCGAGTCTTCACCCTTAGGCCAAAAGAAAACAAGTGTTCAGCATCAAGCAAATGCTCCCAAGTGCTGTATGGTTAAGCATCTCCTAGAAACTCACTGTAATCTTTGTCTGATGAACAAAGCAACATTGCCTGTGGCATGAACTGCACACTGTATTATAACCAGAGAAAAAGCAGAAGAGGGATTTGGTTATTGGAAAGAACTGCAAAGCCATTTCACAAAGGTATTTTTCTCTATATATTTGAAGTTCAAAAAAAATTGCTAACAGCAGGGGGAAGACAAGATATTCATTTTAAATTCCTTCCCCCGTGATGCATCTCAGAATTTGTACTTGCAGGAAGAGGATAAGCATGCCCAGCAGGGAGGGCTTCCACACAATCCGTTCAAACTCTTCCCTCCAGCAGATTCTAAAGCACAATGTGGTGTGGGAGAAACCTAAACTCAGGAGCCAAACCCTCCATTCTGGTGGCCAGTCAGTGCCTTGGGGTCTGCTGTGCACTTGACCTTCCCTCTGGATCATTATGCCAACACTCCCAGGCGTGGGATGAAATATGGTATTCCTTCCTCCCACCCCATGTCCTACAGCCATGTCTAAGAGCAGATCCCACCACCACCATTTTTCTGCTGACCAACAATGTCAGGAAGATCTCATCACTGAAGTCTGAAATACACTCAAAAAAGATTAAACCTCTTCCTGTTTCTCTGCAGGCTCAGGAAGTAGCAATATTATCATTACATCGAAGATCAGTTGGGCATAACTTTAAAAGTAAAAGCACTGTCTGACAACAAGGGTCTGACATATACGACTTTTTTTCCTGTTAGCTTAGTCTTTCAGCCATTCTTCATGGAAAAACAGTTTTACCGCAGAAACCAAACAACCGTCTGCTGGTGGATCATAGGATCTCAGAAATGCTCCCAAGGGATGAATTCCTGACAAAAAAAGAGCTGTTCCTCAGCAAACAAGACACAAAACTGAGCTCTGCGGAACTCTCAAATCCTTCTGCTGAAACCATTCGCTTCTCATAATGATGCACAGGAAAAAAAAAAAAGGGAGGCCAAAGCACCAAGAGGTAATCAACAGCTTAAAATAAAATGAGCCATGGCCAACTGTGAAAAGTAGATTTGAAAGAGCCTGACTCCATTCATTTACTGCTTTCTGCCAGGCAAAGTTTCCGATTGCAGAGGAAGCGGTTGCCCTTTGGGGATCGCGCCAGACCCTTCATGTGCCTCCAGACTCGCAGGCACGAGCAGCCCCAACTGTTTTCTGCCCTCTTCTGTGCACAAATTGCTGTAATCGCTCCAGGAAATCTGAGAAATCTGGGGACTTTCTTTTTGTCATTACACTCTAATGTTGCAGTTGCTTCCCGAGGACAAGGCTGACATTAGGTTTCTGCTTTTACTCCTCCGCATCACCTAAGGTTTTCAAGGTTTGACATGTAACCTGAAGTGAAAATGTGTCAATTAGAGTTATAGAAGCTTTCTTACCTGAAGCCGTGCATTTTTAACAAATTACAGTAGGAAATAAAAATAAAAAGAGAAACTATGCGTGAGGTTACTGTTCTTCCATTTTATCTGCTGCTATTAAAAGCCATTAATTTTAACAGCAATAAAAAACACAGGGGGTAGCTAGGGATCAGTGCTGCATAAATTAACAACAGAGTATTGCACCCCCAAATATATCCGTTTTTACTTATCCCTCAGCATTTTTTCCTCTGCTAGCCTAATGGCTTTTCACTTGCGGCAATTACTGTGCCAGAGCCCCTGCTAGACAGCTGTTCTGGTTCATACATGGATAAAGAAATCAGCACTTTCATCACTTCGCTTCAAACCTCTCCTGGTTCTCCAAACTCCATTCCAAAACGTATCCCAAAGGGTCAGTTAAGTTTTTACTGAAACTTATTTTTCAGAGTATTAGTTTATTTTTGGAAAGCACTACAAGATTGTTATTTCCTCAATGCTTAAGAGGATCAAGTTTCAAAACAACTGGCATCTCAGCTGAATTGGAAAGTAATCCGTTTTCAGCAAACAAGTATTTTATCAAGACTTGGTCTATGCAAGCTGAGAATCTGAAAGACATTTAAACCTTTGTGAGCTGAGAATTTAAATAGGTAGGACCAGATGGGTAGCTTTTCTCTAGACTATACGTTAAAGACTCATTTGCATTATAGCAAGCAAATAAACCAAAATTAAGTAGGCATTTAGACACCAGTGGCACCAGGATAAGATTAATACCAGCCACAGCAAGGCTTATTCTCCTGTTGAATCATTTCTAATTCCCATCTAATCTCTCTCTAATGCGCCCATGTCTACACTATCTATTACCCTGTAAGAGCAATGCTTGGCTAAAAGGGGCATTTCTTCCTACCTACCATTACAAATGGTCACTTGGCCATCGCACATCCATTCCAAGCAGTCCTTCCATATTACTTTCAAAATACAGTTGCAATTCTTATCTCCCAGAATTAAGGATAATAAATTAGAGCTTTCCACCCTCATCATTTCCATGTATTGATCCCTTGCATATACTAAGAATAAAGTGGGAAGAGGTAGCTATAATATAGCTAGACCCTACTCATAGATTACAGAAGTCTTATGCTTCTTCTATATTACTAAAACACATAAACTAACAGATTTGAATATAAATTGAACACTGCTAAATCATACTTAGATCTAAACTTGTCTCAGTACATCATTACTGTCATTTATGCTCTAAACAATGAAGCCCTATACCATGAGTTCTGATGCTTTGTATCACACTTAATTTGATTAAAGCTTTGACTGCTAAGAGAAGCCAAGAAAAAGCACAAAGCCCAATTTGTCGAGAACAAAACACTGATGTAGCCAGAGACCTGCCTAACTCTAAAAACAAGCTATAAGTTTCAGTGCTTAAAAATTATATGCCTGGCTCTCTAACTCAACACATCCTTGTTCCAGTTCCCCATACATTCTTCTTGGACCTCTGCAATCACTGACCTGTTCCCAACATCAGTGCTGCAGGGGTCAAGTGATCCAGTAACACTCTTGTATCTTCTACTTCAAATTCCAGACTTTGGGGCTTGGGATTTTTAAATTATTGATGGGTTTTTTTCTCCCTAGGATAGCCTTGGAAACATGCACATCCTGCTGGCTTCAGACCCAAGGGAAGGGCAGTCACACACCATCACCTTCAGTGCAATCAAGTGCAAAGACCTGCAAGTCAGTTACTTTTATACTAAGGCAGCATCTCTCAAAGCACGCACACACACACACATATATATATACACACACTTCAAAAAAGGGAGCCCTTCAGCAGGAAAAAGCAAAGTCCAGCCTTCTTTCAAGAAAAGTTCTATAAAGTTCATTGTATATATCAACTGCACTTGAAGAAGACAGACAGACTTGCAGGACAGTCCTTGTTATTCAGGTGTTAGATTAGATCATAGAATAAACTTTTTTGTACACCAAGGCAGTAGCAAATTTGTCTATTCCATTGCTATTGAATCTCCCTGCAGATAATTTGCAGGAACTCAAATCTGAGACCATAGGGAACTCCTTCACAGACCACACATCCTAACAAAAAATAAAATTAACCATATTCATTCCTGTTGCTCCATGTTTGGTGTGGAGAAATGATGTTGTAGCACATACTTTGTTTTCACTACTGTTACGAATTAAAACAAGAACTGCACAATGCAGAAGCTAAGAATTAGCTGAATTTACTTGAAACACCATCCATTTAGCACAGTCTGAAAGTCAGAGCTAAACCTGACAATTTCACTTGACATCTATCAACTACATGACTGGGCAGCTGTTTCCTGCAGAACTAAGTCTGCAATTCAGGACATTAACACACAGCTCTGCCCAGTGGAGCACTGAAGCCAGTACAACATTGAATCCAAACAGCTCATTATTACTATTGTATGAAATACTGTTCCCAGATATTAAGGAAAAAGCAATTAAGCCCAGAAGCCAGCTGCATGTTATTTTTCAGTACCCAGAATATCCAGCTGATTAAGTTCTTCACCTTCCATACCAAGTTTATTCCTGATCTTCAACAGATTTCAAAAACAATAGTTTGATTTGTAGCACCATTTTTTATTTACATACCCAGAAAGAAGCACAAGTCCTGAAAGGTTAGGTTGGAGAAGTCTAAAGACTTAGACTTTCATTTTACAATTGCTGAGGAGTATTACAAGACTGTATTTTAAACATTAAAGTGCCAGGTTTATGTACAAACTATTAAAACAATAGTAGAAAAGGTAAACTTAAAACCTGCTAAGAAAGCAGCAAGGTCACGCAGTTGCCTCCAGAGTTTTGTTCAGAGCATTCAAGGAATTTAAGACTGGAATTTCTCAACTGCTCCTTCGCTTAAGGGGAGAACAGCAGAAGGCAGTGGTCACTGCCTGCAGCCTCCTGTCTTGCAGAAGGAAGGTGCCCGTATGTTTCACAAAGTGGAGTGGCACGTGTTGCAAGAAAACCATCTAAACATCCTATGAATTAACAGCATTGGCAAAGTCTAATAAAAACGGATTTTACTGCTGGAGCTACACTAGCCTCCCAGAAAGTACCAATATCACCACACTTTTCAAGAGTGGGATTTTAGCACAGGAATCGAGTCACACCGTGACTCAATGTATTTAACATTTCCCTGTAAACAGGGGAGCATACACACTAACTCATACAGTCTCAGTTCATTTAAAATTCTGCATCCAGGGTGAAGGAGTTGTCCGTGGGCTTTGACATGACTCCCATCCGCTGATATTCACCTACTCGCTTCTCAAAGAAATTGGTCTTGCCTTCCAGAGAGATGTTTTCCATGAAGTCAAAAGGATTCTCCACTTTGTATATCTGAAATGTGAAGGCAATTCGACAGTCACTACAGGTGCTCACATCCTGAAGACATTGAGAGCATTAGAGACCAGGTGTAAGGAGTATAATGACAACATGAGTGGGCTTACTATGCAGTGAAAAAAATAAATCTCTGCCCCAAGGCTTATCCACTGTACTCATTCCTGTCTTTTAGATGCAGCAGGCAGGAGCACAGCAATGCTTGCACACCTGTTTTTCCATAGCATCCTTTTGCTTTTCCTTCTGTGGGTCTCCAAAGAGGATCTAGCAGCAGGAGTGCTAAATGCTTTTACAAGTTATACCAGTATTGCTGCAGCCATTTTAGGATTTGCGTTTCTGGAGGAAATTGAACTTAGTATTATCTTTTCACCATGAAAGATTCAGTGTCTTAGAGCATTACCTTGTTAAATCCCAGTTCCAACATAAGCCGGTCTGCTACAAACTCTATGTACTGTTTCATTAAAGTGCAGTTCATGCCGATCAGCTTTACAGGCAGTGCCTCCGTCAAGAATTCCTGCAGATAATAGAAGCATTTTATGTACAGAAACAGGTATTCACGCTATCACCTAGGCTAATTTTATACCAAACAGCTCCCCAGCTTTCTGCTTAATTGCCATCGAGTTCCTAAACAAGAAGCAGACAATTACCTGTTCTATGAGAACAGCATTCATGATTATTTCCTTTACTCTCTCCTCTGATGGTTTGTGTATCAAGTGCTTGAACATGAGACAGGCAAAATCACAGTGCAAGCCCTGGAAAGAAGTTGCAGAAAATTATTTCCAGAACACTGATTTAATAGAGCCACCCAAATCAGTAGCACAGAATAAATAGCCCATTATCTAGGCAGCACTTTTGCTCTGACCACATTGCTTAGTTTTATCCACAGACAACTTTCTGCTGAACCAGAAGGAGGCATAAGCGAGTTCACAGCACCAGCTCTGCTTGCTCCAAATGGCAACGTATATGAGTAAGTGCAGAAGCTGGTGAGAAGCCTCAAACTGCTTTAGAGGAAGTAAAATGCTGAGTCCTTTCATTCTCTGCTGCAAGATCCATGATGACACGTGCTTACAGTTTAGCGAGCTTTATAGACCGTCTGTTTCTAAATATGATCTTGTTTTAAAAATCTAGGCTCCAGTTGAATATGATAACTTCGAGCTACTGCTAGAATTTCATTCATACCTCATCTCTGCTGATGAGTTCGTTAGAAAAAGTGAGTCCAGGCATTAATCCCCTTTTCTTCAGCCAAAAAATTGATGCAAAAGAGCCAGAAAAGAAGATTCCTTCCACCGCTGCAAAAGCTACTACACGTTCTCCTGTTAAGAAGAGACTGATAGTAATATCAGACAGAAAACTTAACGGGATGAACACCTCGAAGTTTCAAATAGAGCAGTAAACTACATCCCCTCCAAGAAGGACGAAGACATTACTGCTTAAGTGTGCTATTCCTTAAAAACTATTACAAGTAAAGGCTTCTGGTCATTAAGCAAAACTTTCAAACACAGGAGGAAGTAAAAACTAATTAGAGTAGCTGCTAAGTAACTGGTGCCAGAGCCTTCCCCCCAGGTTAACCATCCGTACCATCCTTTTTCAAAGATGGCACACTAAAAAAGAGCAGACACTTCAGCAGCTGACTTAAGGCAGTGTCTGCTCATCTTTGATTAAGTAAAGAACTCTGGCCTTGAAGAATGCTTTAATAGTAGTGAAATAATGATCTGTACCCTTCTCATCTCACCTTTGATGTGAGACATCAAGAATCGGTAAGGCAGAGGAGCTACAGCCTCCAATTGTATGTGTCTGCTGGATATAGATGGCTGGTACAGTTCTAGACACATGACAGCAATTTACCATTTGATCATATAGCCAGGCATATCAAAATCGCCACAAGTTACCATTATTCAAAATGTCAGCAGTTTTACAAAGATTCATACCAGTAGCTCATTTGCAAGATGAAAATTGCTTGGTTTTGGTTTTTGTTTTTGTTTTTTTCTTTAATCTCCAGAGTTATACCAGTATCTTACACTGGAGAGCATGTACTCTGCTTGTGACAACGATGTCTAAGAACTGTTAAGTCTAGAGAAACAGTGGTTCCTCCATCATTTTAGGGAAGGAATTTCACTATGTACTCACCATATGTTGCTTTCTTGTCCCCAATCCAGCGCATGGCCCAGTCAGCCTTCTTTTTAACACACGGTAATGTTTCAATAGCATTGAAAAGAAATTCCCTGGAAAGGATAAAGCTCATTAGGAATTGACATCAGCACAACTAGTACAATAAGCATTCACTGCCATAGATGGTCGTCTTTACTTACAAGTGCTCTGCACCTTCACCCTGATAAATAAGTCTCCTTCCCCATCTTCTTTTGCAGTCTAGCTCTACTTGTACCCATCAACTACCTTTTCATCGCTTACCCATCCCATCAACGCCAAGTTTACATGAATTCCCATTACAATACCAAGGGAAGCGCTGTTTCATCAAGCGTGGTACTTGAACAAGGCTCTCAAAACTACAGATCAACCAGCCTCCACTTTGCAGCAGCGAGGCATCACAGCTCCCAGCATAGACTGGAACTGAGCCCCTCAGAGCAGCAATGACATGGTTAGCTTTCTACAAAGCAGCAATTAGACCTATCTGGTCTGCAAGTAGCACTGCGATACTATGTGATGTTTTGCTCAACGGGGTGTTGTTCTGACAAGACAACATGAGAATAACTCTGTCCAGACCATTTAAAGCCCTGCATTTAGTTTTAAGATACAGTTTTTGTTTTATATTGCTATGAAAATTTTACTCTTTGGTTTTGTTTTTAATCAAGACCAAAAGTCACTTTTTGGCTAACACAACCTGACATTTTCCCCCCAAGCAAAAGAGTAAAATGAGTAAGGGCAGCACATGCTATGTAAAAGTGCTAGGTGTTACCTAAATACACTGAGTTTTAGAAATTACATTTTAATAAATATTATATTCTCAGAGAAGCTTCCCCACATAGCTTTCTGCTAGGTGCAGGGATCCTCCATTTAAGGGCTTACTGTAATTTAATACACCCGCCTTATTTGACTGCTCCATCTTTTATGTAGTTTCATTCCCTTATTTCAGTATTAAGTGGTTTCAGTTTCACTCTTAATCTGAGCAAGTTTTTGCTCATACTCTTCAAGAAAGATATTCTGAAGTAAAGCTGCTCTTAAGCAGCAGTGATATTTTAAACAAATATAGTTAAAATGCTAAAATTAGCGTTGAATGCAGAGAATGACTGATATGCATCATTTAAATCTCAGCACTTAAAGAGTTTTGAAACTTTCATCATCAAGCAATACAAACCTCTCTTTAGAATCCTTAATGTAGGTGTCGATAAGAAGACTGTACATTTCTGAATGTATGTTTTCCATGGCAATCTGGAAGCCATAGAAACAACGAGCTTCTGTGACTTGTACTTCTTGAGTGAACCGCTCCACCTAGAGGAAATAAATGAGTGTTGGCAAAAGCATCTAAGTTGCAGGTTAGAAGAACTGATGCTGTAACAGCCCACAGAACCCTCCTCAGATCAGTTCCAGATACGTGGATTATTAACAGCAGTAGCCCCTCACAGCATTCAAAGAGAATTGAAAAACTGCTTTGTTTCCCCGGTCCCCCATTGAGAAGAGCACTGAGAAGGCAGAAGCAAAACAAGGGCTCTGAACCAGCCAAGTGTTACTGAGAGGCAACACTCAGTGCCCCATAGGAAGTGGGCAAACTTGTGGATTACAAAAGCAGCCCCAATTTGCTAATTAGCATAAAACAGCTTTACATGTTATGAGCTGTAACACCACATGATCTAGCAAACAAACTAGATGGGACAGCAAGCACGTCAAACATGTAGCTACCTGGTTACCTTCATTTCACAAAGTGATGCTTCTGTCAGGACTGTCCATACACACTTACCAGGTTTTCATTAACGATGCCATCACTGGCTGCAAAGAAGGCAAGGACGTGAGAAATGAAGTACTTCTCCTCGGGCTTCAGGGACTCCCAGTGCTGGATGTCTTTTGAAAGATCCACCTAAAACGTTGCGAAAAGCAGCAGTGAAGTAATCGCAGAGACAGGGGCTTCAGGCAGACGGCTCGTTCCGGAGCCCCGCCAGCCCCCTCACCTCCTCCGCCGTCCAGAAGGAGGCCTCGGCCTTCTTGTACATCTGCCAGATGTCGTGGTACTGGATGGGGAAGACGACGAACCGGCGGGGGTTCTCCCGCAGCAGCGGCTCCTCCTCTTCCGCGTCCCGGGGCACCTGGAGCAGCGGAGAGCGGCTCGGGCTCGGCCGGGCGGGCTGAGGCCCCGCCGGGCTCTGGCGGGAAACTGAGGGGCGGCAGATGGCCGGGGGGGAGGGAAAGGAGAGGGGCGCGGGGGCAGCACCCGGTGGGGACTAGAAGGCAGGGACGCGGGGACAAGGGAGAGAACACCCGCGCGGGAAAGGGCAGCGGAGCGGGGGTTACTGGGGAGAGATGAGAAGGGCAGGGGCGGTGCCCGGGCGTTCCGCACTCACCGGCTTCCCGTCGCCCTCCTGGAAGATCTTGCGGGCCGCCTTGCTGGCCAGGACGCGGGCGCTGCTGAGCGCGGGGGGCTGCAGGGAGAGAGGGGCCGGGTGAAAGTGCTGCGGCGCTCCCGGGCGGGAAACGGGACCGAGGGCAGGCGAGCACTCACCGTGTTCTCCTTGTCGCTCAGCGATAGGTTCTTCAGGGGCGACAGGCCCTTTCGAGGGGACACGCTAGGCTGGTCATGGCGGGTGGCGAGCGGGACGCGAGAAGACAGCATGATGATGGTGGCAGCGGAACGGGCAGCACTGACTGGCGGGAGAGTGCAGCTCCCGCGCCGCCCCTTTATATTTCCTTCGAACTTGGCGCCAGAAAGCCCGGCTGACCACTCACAGCCCGCGCAGCGCACACCGGTGCCCGCCTCCGCGCTTCTATTGGTTATCGGGCCGGCCGGGGCCGCACCTCCCATTGTGGTGGCGGCGGCGGGAGGGAAAGACCCGCCCTTCGTTTTGGCGCCGGCGGAGCCCGGGAAACGGCGGGAGAGCGCGGAGGCCCCGCCCCCGGCAGCCCCGCGGCACCGCGGCCTTGGCGCGGAACTGAGCGCGCGGCTGGAGGGGCCGCCCGGCCCGGCAGTGGGGACTGGGAAAAGCACTGACGAGCCTTGGTCATGAAATCACAGAACTGTTCGGGTTGGAAGGGATCTTCAAAGCTTACATGATCCAACTCCCTGCAATGAGGAGGCACATCTTCAACTAGATCGGGTTGGTCAGAGCCCTGTCCAGCCTGGCCTTGAATGTCTCCAGGGATGGGGCATCTACTACCTCTCTAGGCAACCTGGGCCAGTGTCTCACCACCCTCACTGTAAAAATTTTCTTCCTCATGTCTAATCTCTCCTCCTTTAGTTTAAAACCATCAACCCTTGCCCTGTTGTAGCAGGCCCTGCTAAAATGTCTGTCCCATCTTTCTTATTGCCCCCTTTTAAGTACTGAAAGGCCACAGTGAGGTCTCCCTGATCACTTGCAGCATGGGCGGTTTCTTGTGACTGGAGGTTTAGCTGTAGGTCATTTACGTCATACCTGTTTTTAAATATCAGGGATGCGGTGGCAAAGTAGAAAACTTGTTTCCAGATATGGGAATGGCCCTAATTCAGGATCTGGAAATGCCACGTAGCCACCATCCCTGTCTCACTCTTCCCCTGTCTCTTCTGGTCCCCCCTTCCTACTGACTCATTTTCACTTTCAGCACTGATTCCTGCATTTGGAGAGAGATTTCACTTTCCTGCATTTGGAGACAGGAATTGGCTTCCTGGTGAAACTGACTCTGCATGCTACCTAGTTCCACATTTTAAATAAACAGCACAAGAAAGGGAGAACACAGGTATGAAGAGGATGAGGTGAATATTCATTTTCTTTAAAAAGTCAACATTTATTTTATATTAATTAACTTGCCTTTCTTTGAACAACATAATTCCCCTTACCCAGCTCTGCAAAGGATCTGCTCCTGTCAACTAAAAGTTTTCCCTGAAGCAGTTTTAATGAAACCAGGAGCTTAATAAGATTTGGAGGCTATTCTGCCATGTGGGATACACGATGCCCTTGAATGACAGTAAGTGGTCACTGTCATCGGAGCGCATGCTCCCAGCAACCAGGATGATGAGTTTCAGGGCCTGGCACTGTCCTGCACTTGGCTGGAAGAGAAGCAGGTAGGGCAGGAGGGCAGCAGAAGACTGACCCCTCAGGGGAGTCAGTATGGTCCTTTCAAGTGTATAATGATACAGTGTTAAGTTTACAGCCGTAATGAGTGGATTTGGAAGAAAAACAATAGTACTTCCCTCTGGCATCACCTTTGACACTGCGTATTCAAGTCGATTATTCATTTCTGCAGGTCTGTGCCAAGGCCACAAATTTGGGTCTGAGCTCTCCTCAGCTGGAACATATCAGAAATGGCTAGCACAGTAATTAGGCTTGTGGTATTTATTGGCCCTATTTAGGACATCAGACTGATGCAGGCGCCCACCCAGCAGATGTACTGTGAGACCTTCTGCACTAAATAAGCATCTCAATACACAAATCTAAATATACATCTCCATCCCAGTGAGCACCATAAAACCCCATCCTGGTAGGCAGCATGCACAGGTATGGACATGTTCCTGTTCTGTCCCAGGAATGGAGGTCCCTGGGTCAGGAGTGCCAGGCAGCTCCCAAAAGGCTCACCAGCACTCACTTAGCACCCTACTATCTCCTGCCACCTCTACAGCTGCGGGGGTAGGGGGGGAGGTTGGCAGAGGGTGACAGCAGCAGCCTCCGCACCCCAGACAAACTCATTTACCCTCCCGACAAAAGACCCCAAAGCCACCAGCCCACAAGGCCTGGGCTGCTGCCAAGGGCTGTCACAGTGCAACAGCCCTGTTATCACTGCAGCTCAGCCACTCTTCTCGGAACCATGTCTGGGGATCTAAGCCCTGCCCCAGGGACAATGGCTCTGCAGGGAGAGAAAATGTCAGGGAAAGCTCAGAGAGGGCCTGCAAGGAAGCACATTGTACCTCTGTGCTGCTGTAGCTGCAGCAAAATGGTATTTGGGAATGAGCATCCACATTAAATTTCCTATTACAGTGGTTTAACCCACTACATTTGTTCCTCTAGCCACATCCTCAAGGTTTACACGCTGTGCACAGTACCTACTAGTGGTGCCAGGGAGAAAAGCAAGCTTGAGGAGCCCTCTCCCTTTCGCAGACATCCTCCTCCATGATGCAACTGCGTTTTGGGACCAGCATTTCCAATCCAGCTCCGTTGCCAGAGCTGGGGCCGAGGCAGGAGGCTGCTGCTCTGCTGTGAGGGGCCAGCGCTCTGCAGCACAGCGGGGGTGTCAGCTGCTCCTGCCCTCTCCTTGGGTGTCTGAAAGGATGCTCTGCTCTTCTGACTTCTGCCATGAACTGGAGTGACATGTGTTTAAAAAAAATAAATCAAAAAATCAAAACTAATTACTTTAACACCTGCTTTGTTCACAGGAATTTAGACACTCAAAAGGTGAAAGTAAGAGCAGCCCGGGGCATCTGGGCGAGGCGGCTGTGGGGTGTTGCGTAAGCACGCTGTTGGCACAGGTCCCCCTCCAGACTGCCCACCCTGAGGTCCCAGCCAGAGGAATGACCCCAGCACCCACCTCCACCCATCCCCTGGCAGGTCTCAGCAGCAGCAGGCCGAGCTCAGCACCAGCCTCTGCCACAGCCGCTGCTGTTGTGGGCCCCTCAGTGCTGGCGCAGCAAAGCCCCTTCCCACCAGGCACAGCTTACAGCCCCCAAACCTCACGTCCCCCTCACACATCTGCTTCATCATGACAGGCACTGACTTGGGTCACAGCTGACCTACCTGGTGGCACTGGGTAAGGCTCAGAGCAGGGCCTTCCTTGCTCAGAGGTTTGGTTTTCTTCCATTTTAATGCAGATTGCTTACAGGACAGAGAGTGATTCCAGGTCGCTGACAGCCTCCTGTGGGAAAGCAAGATGTGCAGTTCCAGCCACCTGGATGATAAAGGAAGATCAATACTAACATGACCATCTGGACGGTCAAAGAAATAATACTAACATAATTAGATCATAGCAAAATGATCTAATTTTCTAATTTGGCCTTGGACAGATTATACAGAAGTATGGATTTTATGAGTGTAAGAAGTGATAGCTCAGGCCAGTGAGAATGGTATCTCGGGTCAGAAAACTACCCCTGTATGTATGATGTGTGAATGTCCTTGGGCCTGGTCTGTGAATGAGTGGGAATGTAACTGAAACAAAGATAACATCAGTGTGGTGTGTTTTTAATAACAATTATCAGAAAAACATCTTATGTAACATCTTAGTCCAGGTCCGTACCTGTAAATCCTGTAAATTGTCACTGACTAATAAAGAAGGCCTCAGCCTGGCTCAGCTCTCTGCTCTGCCCAGCTCTGTGCTCCTTCCTGCACAAGATCTCTGTCTGTGCGTGAATCTTTGTCCGCGTCCCAGTGTGCGTCATTTCTAATCGCCGCAGCCTCCCACCACTGCGGTAACGGTCCAGCTGATGAAAGCTGGTGAGGACAACTCCATGGGGGACCAGAGCTGTTTCATCACTATCTGAAGGCACAGCATTTGCTGCCAGTTTTCCCTGGATTTGACGAAGGTGATTTGTTTGCATGGTCTCATCCCGCCACATTCATCTGTGCCAAATCCCCACCCGTTGCTCAGTCTGACAGGGTTGATATTTGCCTAAAGCATCGTGCTGGAGGGTCCCTGCTTAGGCCTGTGAATCCTGAAGCCTGAATTCCACACATGGCAAAAACGTCTAAATACTCTAAGCATTAGCTGAGCCAAGGTAGGTTAACAGGAGGAGGCCATCAGCCAATACTGCCAAGGTGACAAGCGAGGTCTCAATAGCCACTGCTCACCAGCAGGTTTGGAGATAGCCCTGAATATTTCTCCACACACTCATTTAGCTGTGCTGAGGAGAAGGATGCTCTACATCTCCCCAGAATCAATCTAACCCATAAGGAATTAGACCAAACCTTTAACAACCTTTGAAAAACCTTTGACCAAACCAATTAGACCAAACCTTTAAAACCTTTGAACAAAAAAATTGCCCAAATAGTTTGCCTCCCTGTTTAGAGGTGGTTGCCCTCACTTGCTGCAGACTTGATAACTCCAGGAAGGACTCTGAAAACTGAGCTGCAGGGCTCAGCCTGTTGAGCCAAAGCGCTTTGACAGACTGTCTCACTGAGAAATCTAGAGCACAACAACACAAAAAACTTTACTGTCTTGATTCGAGCTGGATATTGCATTTGCCGATGCAGCCCTTTGATTTGCGGGGCTGAGAACACTGTCCTTAGCAGCCTGCTTGCCTGGTGACCAGCTTCTTTGGAGGTAATGAGCCTGTTGAAAAGGAAAGCCCTCGCATGCTTAGCATTCCCTCTGTCTCTAAGTTTTTCAAAACCATCTTTCTCATCTATTCAAGCTCTTGACGCACCATTTACAACTCTCAAGACAAAACCTGCAGCTAATACATCACCATGTACAGGATTATAATGGTGTAACTGGATGTGATGTTTTCTTGCTGTCCATGAAGTTGGGCACAGTGCTCCACACATAGTCTCACACTGTAGGAATCAGCATCAAGAGACTTCCGAGAGCTGGAAAAATCAAGCTTCCCAACCAGCTCCACTTGCTGGTCATCGGCAGTCAGTGACATGCAAGAGCACAGCTGATTTTGGTGCTTTCCTCGGGTTCTATGAGCACATCGTGGAGCTGGACACTATTCATATGTGTGCTCAAGTAGGTCATCACTCTTTCTTGCTGGTAGCACCACCTTCTGGTCTCCTGCAGCTCATTAAGCAGAAGGCAATGGCACCAGCAGAAGACTTTCAGCCTACGGTTGATTAGCCTCAAGTAGGTTTTGATCTTGGCTCCTGTGCTCTGATCCCAGAGAATGTGGCTGATCTCTTGCCACACATGGAAAATTACAGGTCATTCCTGCTCTAGCAGCCTGTCAGTCACCGTGGATGGATAATTCAGTGAACTTTCCTCGGGGTTACATTCCTCAGCACTTACTCATCCGAAACTTAGCATGGGAGGAAGGCAGCCCCAGGTCCCTGGTTTCTGGGCAGGCTTGTGGTGTTTATGTCGAGCAGGGCTCCTGCATCGCAGCGTTTCTGATACATATCACTCATTGCTACCATGCACACCAAGCTGTCTGAGCTACCCTTTCCCTCTTGCTCCAGAAAACAAGCTTGACAACTTAGCAAAGCAGCCAGGAACCCCCTTGTATTTCTGGACTGTTTCAAGGAAAACCAGCCTGGAAACACGAGGTCAATAACTGAGGAGACAAAGCCAGGATGGCAAATCATTGTTATAAACCATCTTAGTGGCAGGTAGATTGGTCATCACCCAAACCTCAGTCATTTGCAGGGAAATCCTGGGTCCTCAGTACCCTCCACCCCTGCTCTGTCTGCTCCAAGTGATCTTTCCTCCCCGGGTAGGTAAATTTTTCCCTGGAAGATGCAGATTTTCTTCAACAAAGTGGACACCTCCTACCACCAAACTTTCTGATGTGTGCTGGCATCCACACCCAAAGAAATCACCTGGTCAAAAGTGGCCTGAAAGGATCCTGCCTCTTGTCTTTGGGATAGCATGAAATTTTGGCCCTGTTCTGCTCCAGCTGACCATGACACCTGCACTCTTCCAGCAGGGCAGAGAAAACAGGGAGACTTATCATTGCACATTTTCCTAGGGTCATTTGCCAGATGCTTCCTGCAGAGCCTGAGAAGGCTCAGTATTTGTCAGAGTTCAATTGCAATTGTGCCAAAAAAGGGACTGGGGAAAGCGGGCTCCCTTCCATACTGTGTCCTGTTAACTCTGACAGGGCAAATTTCATTGTGGGGTCCAGCAGTGACCCCATGGTGACAGGACAAGGTGCAAGGGACTGTTAACTCGTCAGTTCCTGTGCACAGACAGGCAGCAGTAGGAAAGATCCCCAATACATTCACTTAAGTGAAAGATGAGATGATAGGCATATGCCTGCATATGAAGGCAGTAATTGACCTCAGAAATTGTAACCAGGGAAAAAAAGAAATCAGAAAGATAGCGGCAAGTGCCTGCAGCACTCAGGGGACCATGAAAACAGAGAAAAGTTATCTTATATTTCACTTGCATTCAAAGGGATAACCACAGGTGGATAAATTGATGCAGGTCTGATACTAAATGACATAGAGGCCTGTACGGGAATATAAGAGACAAAAAAAGATTGGCATCCATTATCCTTTTGGCAGTATTGTCACACTGATCAAATAAAATCCCCTGCTTTATAAGGGTGCACTTGATTTATTACTTTGTGACACCGAGAGGATTAAAACTGGTTAACCGATAGACTGCAGAAAGTCATTGTAGGGACATATCATTACCAACTCAGTGCCTTGAGATTGTCTGCAAAGTTTTCCCATGGTAGATGTGGTGTGTCGTGAATAATGAATGTAAAAGCAGACTGTGTTACTGTGTCCTTAGTGCTAATGAGCCTAAATGCAAGCTCAAGCTCTAGGGAAGAAAACTGAAGAACAGGCCTATGAAATGCTGGACTGTCCCTGCAGAGAGAGGCTCCTGGGTGATGACGCATAGCAGCTCCATCAGCAGCCTCCCAGGCTAACCCAGGTCAGGGGGCTAACCAGGTCCTCCACTGCAGAGGGATCACAGCTGCAGATGGCAGGGCCCCCCTTCTCCATCACATGGGGGAGCATCCATGGGGCAGCCCTGGGGGGGCTCAGTTCACGATTCAGCAGCCCAAAGGTGTCTACTGTGGGTGAAGTGTGTGGGCACTGAGGGTACTTGAGATGTCCCAAAGCATCCTGCCTACACTCACTGATCTCTAAAGGTTTTTTGTAACTCCCATGTCACCCCTGACAGCCACACAGCTCAGCCCCCCTGGAGCCTCTCAAACGGCACCAATGTCCACATTTAGGTGTCTGAGTCAAGTCATCGATACGAGAGACAGACCTCTGTCAGGATATCTAAATGCACTATCTAAAACTGAACCCACTCAGCATGCCCAGTCCCAGCAGCAAAGGGATGGAAGGGTGTTGACAGCATGGGAGCACTTCAGAAGACAGGCCTGGGGCAGACTGGAGGCTTCAAAAGCCTGCCCTGGAGCAAGGCGCTGGAGAAAGCTGTCCTCATCAGGGAAAAAACGCACAAGATCATATGGCGTGGAGTAGTAACCAGAAGGTGGATGTCAGAAAGGTGGCAATTATGCATTCCTGGGACATGGTGGATTCCTCAATTCCCAGTCATGATTTCAAGACTTCACATGACAGTTTTATTCAATCACATTACGATTTGCTCAGCAGTTACTAGCAAGTTTCGCTGAGAGTAAAAGGATTAGGATAGATTATTTGATTAGTCCTTTTGTCTGGCATCCGTCAAGATGCTCTTTCATCTCAAGCTCAAGGGCACATCAGGAGCTGAGCTCCCCTCAGCTATGCCAACACACCCAGCTGAAGAAAGGGGGAAAAAAACTCTTCAATATAAAGTTTTAACACTGAAAACATCCATAAATCACTCACCGACATTTTGTTTCAGCAGAACAAGCTGGTCTCATGCAATCTCAGCACAAAGAAATATAAAACAGGAGGCAGCTCTTAGCCAAAGAGACCCACTGTACCTGCTCCACCACATATTGCCACATCTCACATTTGGGGATTCAGTGACCTCTAGCATTTTCAGTGAAGCTAAGACAGAAATAATGTATTTAAAGGATATGGCATTTCCCACCACGCATTCCTTCTAAAACCCTTAAACTGATCCACTCTCTCTTCCTTTCCCACACCAGTCCCTGGGGAACAAGAGGGATTATTTGGGTTTTTTAACAGATAAGTTTCTGCAACTGAATGACTACTGGCGTTTCCTCCCTAGCAGGAGTTGGGAAAGATTCCACTATGTAAGCAGCCTAGATCAATCACACATGGATACGGCAAGGCGTTATTTGACCATTTACAGTTTTCCATAGTAGTTGCCTTCCCTGTGGTTGTCCCCATCTATTCTCTATTTTTTTCTATTATTTTTCAGTATTAGTTTTAAGTTCCCATCTATTCTTTTTTTCTCCAGTGCTGTCACATGAATTTCTCAAGACAAGGCAATTTGCAGCTTCTTTCCCCCAGGATCCTGTCCCCCCTGACCTTGGGCCTGGGGCTCACGGCTGAGCTGGTCCTGCTGAGCACCAGTTTCCCTCAGACACTTCCAGCCTTGTTTTCCACAAGTTGCCCCAAATCTGGAACCTAGTGCCTCAGGTCTCACCCTCACACAGACCCCAGCTCAAAAGCAGCTTTGAAAAGCAGCACATACCCAATGTCTGACACCATCCCTTCCCTGGAAATAGTCCTGACATCCCACATATACACCCCTTACTGTAAGACTTGATGTCTCCAGCTCCATGCAGTGAGAACACAGGCACAGGACAGCCTGGGCTTGAAGTGGTTTCCTAAGGTCACAGTCAAAAAATAGGATGAGACTGCTCCACAACTGCTAGGCTGTCCGTCATTTTCCTGCAGAGCTCAGAGATGTTCGGCTGCAAAGCTAATGAGTACGGACACAGACCTCAGAGCAGCAAAGCTGCACCAGGGAGAGGAGAGAGGATGAAGAGGATCTGCGCTATTTGGACTTTGTAATCCAGTCCAATAAAACCATAATACTTCTTGGCAATGTCTGAGAACTGCCACTGTTGGTGGCTTTGCAGGCTGCTTGCAGCTGCCTTGGACCACCGCTGGTGGATAAACACGTGTGTGCACACACGCAGACAGCTCCAGTGAAGATTTACATAGCCTGTGGCGGGGTTTTGTAAGGGCTGTGTCCAGTTACATAGCACAGATAGCAAGGGAAAACAAATAATTAAAAATCCTTCATCCTCTAGAGAGAAAAAAAAGGGGGGGGAGGGTATACATTTTGTCCAGAGTTATAAAGGCTCCTCTCCTTCTTTCTTCTCTCCCTGAAATTCATGCACCCTGGCACTTTTTTTTAATAGATAATGTTAAACTGGCCCAAGCTCCTACCAGAAACTGCCTGGCCATGAGCAGAACACACTCTTCCCATCTCATGCTGACAATTATCAAAATACTTTGCAAGGGAAATACCTGATATGGATATAAGCACTGGGTTAAATTTACACATCCCTACACTCAGGTTTCCATTCTCCACATCACCACCCCAGCTGATGGACCAAAGAGGTACAAGCTGCAGCCTCTTTAGCTGAGTTGAGGTGACTTCAGCCCCACCAGCTGTGAACAGGCACTACACAGCTGCTCCTGTTGCAGCCCTTCCCTCCCTTCTGGAACATCAGAATACTAGTATTTACCAAAACACAGTGGTTTGGAGTTTCTCAGTTGGTTCCTTCACAGGTCACATCATCTGCAGCTACTGGGGGAGAAGGAAATATTTCAGATCACAATAAGACACCAAACAGAATTTTCTGCTGACAACTCTGCCTTTTCCACCTCATACAAGACCAGCCTGTCTCCCGTGTCTTCACAGAGGACCGCTGCTAGGGTTTTGCTCTTCTGACCATGTTTTGAGGCCTTTCCTGCAGTCTTAACTCTTATTTTCCTCAACCAAATCATGGCCTGTAATAGTGCAGATGGGTGCTTGCCAGTGCACCAAGGAGAGCGTCTGCTAGCAGGTTCTGGGAGAGGCTATGGGACAGGGTGACATGTGGGAGCAGGGCTGGAGATCAGTAGCTTAATTCCCAAGCAATTCCCTGTTACTGCACTTATTGTTGTGTGAGAGACAAGAAGACTGTGAAGGAAAGCAAGAAACTGGTAATAGAGCTAAAATATCCCAGGAGACCGAGATCAGCCAGTTCCGTGTGGGGCTGAACCACCAGGGAGCGGGGTCCTGCATCAGCGAGGCTGGAGCAAGTGTGGGGACACACTCTGCACAGCTCCTGGAGGTGGGATACAGGCATGGGATAGCTGAGGGTGAGGGTCCCTCCACCCACCCCGGCCCTAGGCCTGCCATGGTGCTTTACCTCAGCACAAGCACTCACCACCTACCCCAAGCCTGTTATATCTTGTGTATTCAAAGCCATTCGCTTGGCACATGCAGAGAACAAGGCACTGGTTGTGCCCCATGTGTCCCATCACACTGCTTCTCCACAACACCTCTCGATACCCCATGAATAATCTATAGCAATGATCCCAAAGTCCAGAGAAAGATGTGCCATGGGAAGAAGGCAGAGGAATTAAGGCCACAACCACTTTCCCAGGTCTCTGCCATCACAAGGAATTAGTTGGCAACAAAGCAGATGTGCATTCACACACACACACGTCTAAATGCAGAGAGGAATGGTCCTCACCAAATGAGAATGAAGAGCAGGCCCTTGTTGTCTCCAACAGTAGTGCTAGCGATTAGGGAAAATATACATTAACTTCTGGCTGAATATTTCCTGCTCCCACTGCTGCCAGGAGGAAAATATGCCTTTTCCTAATATGCTCCTGCTGCTTTCATATGGAAGCACTAATAAAAACACGATGTCAGTCCAGTGTGTCCTTTCTTGCAACGCTAGAGGGGAATCAGCTTTTCTTGTCCAACTATTTGGCTACCCAGACGTCTGCGTGCTGCTCCTGGAAGCGGAGCCTGGGGCTGTGCCAGCAGCAGCATCTCTCTGATAATACACATCTGTATCGCAGCGTGTAGCAGTGGGCTTTGGGAGGTGGCTCACGTTGGCTAGCAGGAATCTGCTACCAAGCCTCTTCTCAGCCTCCGTTTGTCAATTGGTTCAACATTAAAAAAGACATATTCAATTTGCATCACCCCAAATACCTGCAGGGGAAGTCAGGGATTGTGAGGAACAGGGTCCGTAACTTTGCAGGGCCTACAACTGCTTCATTTTTCAACTCAGTCTGACTGACTGCAGCCATGAATCATGCAAAGTTTCATTAAATCAGGAAGAAAGCGGTACTGAGGTTGTCTGGCAAGCACAGGAGGAGCAATCATGGTGCAGAAGTTTATTACCCCTCTCAGTGGTGTTAAGCTGGCCCTGCTCCCATTCACCCCAGAGAGAGGTGAACAGCTATCATCTGCTCTGATGAGGTAGAACAGAAATATAGCAAACCCACAAATATTTAGCATCTGGGCACTTACACAAGCACCTGACAATGTAAAGAGTAAGCATAATTCTGCTGTTACACCAAAAAAAAGCATCTGGCTGCCTGCCTTGACCGTGGTCCAAGCCTTGAGGAGCACAGCCATCAACTCCTCCCTCCACCAAGTCTTAATCAGCCTCCAGACTCATCTAGGGCTTTTAATCCTAATTTCACAGGGTGAGCCCAGATTTCAGTGGGCAACTTGCAGTCCCCCTGCAAGCTACAGCTTGACCCGTCAAGGTGAGAGCTGGGAACAAAGCATGGCTGACTTCCAGAGGCAATGATGTGAATGTGGTTGTCTCTAGAAAACGCTGCAAAGCGTTCTCAGGGCTCTTTGAAAAGCCTCCCACAATAGCAGAACCTCAAACCAACAGGGAAAGAAAAAAATCCCACCTTGGTACAGAATAGCATCCAAGGGCAGAAGAGCAAAGAAACCTCCCTGACCAGGTATTCCTGAGGTGGTTTTTAGTCTCTGTCCCTTTTTCCCTCTGTGAAGTGACAGGACTGCCATAAACCCACAAGGACTGAGCTACCACCATCACTGCTGTGTGGGGATGTTTTAATATAATCGTTATAATGACAGAATAGTTTGTATTGGAAGGAACCTTTGAGGGTCATCTAGCCTAGCCCAGCGGGAATCTGGAGAAACATCATCTCCTAGCAGGTACCTCAGTCCCTTATTCCTCATTAGACCTCCTGCAGATTCACTTGTGCGCTTGCAGAGATGTGAGGAACACCTGCAAAAGCCAAGCAGTGCTGGTGCAAGCACTCAGCCAAACACTGGCCTCTCTCCTTTGGTCTCATGGAGATGGCTTTGTTTGAACAAGGACCACAGGACTCAGCCAGAGCCTGCTCACAACCCCTGGAAAGCCTTTCACAGCCATTGTGAGATGTGGGGACATCACCCTCCCTGGCTATTAATTACACTAAACCAGCGAAATTTAGGGCAGGGGCTAAAAGCAGCCCTGGCTGGTGCTGCTGAGGCAGGAGGAGGCACATCCCCACTGCATCCCATGTACAGTGACGCTCTGCTGGCAAACAGCGTGTGTGTGCACAGCAAAACCCACCCTGGGAGCCGCTGTCAGGCTGCAAACCTGAGATACTTCTCAAGTCTCAGGCAACGGCATGTCCCACGAGCAGAGGATTTTGTACCCAGCGCAGAGATGGTGGCTGTACCCCCTGGGGCTCTGGCACAGCCCTCCAGCTGGCAGGGCTGGCAAGGGACGTGCAAGCTGACAACCTGGTCCTCCATCTCCTCCTGCTTCCCAGGCAGCAGCCGCAGTGTCCTTGAGGGGTTACAAGAAGCAGAAGGGGACACAGACTTTATTTCATGGCCACAGACTTCAAATCTCACAGCCACAGCCAAGCGACCCAATAAAAGTAGTCACTGGTGGTGTTAACTCCAGAGGACCAGGACCTGGTGGGAGGGCAGGGCCATGCAAAAGGAGATGTCTTTGGGCTGGCTATCCCTCTCCATCACTTCTTTGGAGCTCCTGGGTCTGAACTAGGCTCCATGTCAGCAGCTATCCTGGGTACCCCAGAGCATCAGTGACACATCCTGCTTGTAAATACAGGCTTTCCCAGACACACACCACTGTCAGGTTTTCACCTTCCCCTGGTGCCGGACATTATCTGAAGCAGTAGCAAATTTCCACGGACATCTGTTTATTGAACTGTGTAGTGTCAGAGATGAAAGCACTGAGAGATGCACCCCTGAGGTCTGTTCCTGAATCCAAAAGGTAACACTTTATTTACTGTTTGAGACATGCTCATGAAAAATCATCTTATACTGAGGTGACAGAAAATAGTGACTTCTGTCTCCAAACTGGACAAACAGTTCCCTGTTTGTCGTTATCTCCTTTTCACAGGCTTCCACCGGTGACATTTTATGGCCACGTTTTTAGACAGCTTCTTCTCACTCTTTGTTCGGGACGGTGCAATCTGTTGCAATATTGTACAATCAGTTATGGTTGATTTACATTTAACATTGTAAATGAATAGATAAATAAAAAGACTCCTGACAGTTTGGGTTTATATAGAGAAAAAACATGTTGAAGTTGGGGGGATTTTGCTGGGATTTTTGGACTTAAAGACAAATAAGGCTCTAGGCAGTGAGCTGGAAAAAATAAGTTTCTAATCCAGAAAAGCTCACTGTTGCCTATTAAGCATTAAATGGCTGTGTTTCGTTCACCAGAGGGAGGGTGGAGGGTCTTCCACTCACAATCCTTTCAATATTATTATTATTATTCTTAAAATGCCTTTGAAAGTCTACTTTTGAGTCTAATGCATATTAAACAAGAGCTGGGGAAAGCTTAGACTGGTGAGCTAACAGAAGTCCCACTTCAAACTTAAATAACTTCTTTATGGGACGTTCCGGAACCAGTGTAAAAAGAAATCCTAGAAAAACATACCAAATGAAACCAAATCAAACCAAAAACAAAAAAACAACAAACAAACAAAAAGAGAGACCAAGAAATCATATCCTCCTTGTTCCCAAAGCAGACCTCTTCTGCTACAGCTACCCTCCATGTTGTCAAGAGTCCTTTGTAATCCCCTTGCTTGGAGCATGTGTAAATCTCAAGCCTACATGCATCTATTAGCAGACTCAGGTCTGTAAGCATTAAAAGGCTCATTTATGATAACATGAAAATTAAGTACATTTGGACTCAAAGAGAGCAAGAGCTTTCTTACAGGTGCCCGTACCCAATATTCAAAACTAAAAGGAATAAACCGTTGTATAACCTTTTAAAAGGCCAGACTTTCATTTTCCTGTTTTATTAAATAAAGCTAGATGAAAAGCAATAGAAATCTTCAGTAAGATCACAGAATCACAGAATGGTTTGGGCTGGAACAGACCTCTGGAGATCATCTAGTCCAACCCGCCTGCTAAACCAGCTAAGATGCCTGTCAATACCAGCCTGCGTTTGTAGCACAACGTAGATTCCTATCATGTTTCAGTATGATTAAAAATCTTTAAAACTACTATTTAGCAGTAATAGTCATGTCTGAGATTCATATAGAAATCTGAATACTACAAAAAAGCTAAAGAAAGGAATGTTATTAAGTAACAAAACTAAGTGCTGAGAAGTTCTCATGTCCCTCCAGATTATATAGATTTACCTCTTCTTTATAAAATGGTACTGAACCCAACTTAAAAGTGGGCTTTGTTCCCCTGATGCCTGAAAATGACAATTTACACTTGTAACAGCAGCACACTCTAAAAGTCATTGCACCATTCTTAAAGCTAAAAAAAATCAAGGTAACTTGAGTACAATATTAAAGCAGCTGGCGTTAATGGATTACAGGATTTGTATGCAATCGTGCTTCAGAGGCATCCAAAGCACTGCAGGAATGCGGTGGTGCTCCCTGGCAGGGACCTACCGTCTCGGTCTAGGACTTCTCCATTTCAGGAGGTGGATCACTCAGATTATGGCCTCATTTGCTTTGCTCTTGCACTGGAGAGCTAGAAACACTGCAAAAAGCAGGCAGAGGCAGTGGCTGAGGCTATAAGAATATCTCTTAGACTAAACGTCCAGCTGCCGTGCTGGGACAGGACACTCCACACCAGTCACAGCACATAGTAACTCAGGGATGAGAAAGTTACTCTCAGATGGATGGAGGAGGTATCACCACCAAGAGACGTAGGGATGGCCACAAGCACACGGTGGGGTCCAGTGCTCAGCATAGTCTGTCTGTACTTTGGGCAGTGTGGTCCAGCACATGCATATGCCCAAGGGACCAACATCAAGGTGTGGATGCTTCTCAGATCACAGCATGACCAAGAGCTACACGACTCAAGACACATCTTCAGGGGGCACAGCAGGACGCACTCTGCTGGGTGCTGTTCACAGAGCACATACCAGAAGGAAAGATAAATTTGGTCACAGGGCAGCTTAACAGTATAATGAAGAATAAAATCTGATCTTCTCACCCTAGTGGCGGAGACCCACCACCACTGGTTTTCACTGCATGATTTCTGTAGACCTCAAGAGTCTTCATCCTATTTCAATAGGTCTTCAGAAGTCAACTAAGCCCGCTGCTACAACAGGCTGAGGCTCACACCTCTAAGATAAACATCCTTTGGGGTCCCCTCAGACCAAAAGGGACCATGAAGTTGCGCTGTGTTCCACCAAACAGCTTCTGAAATGCTGCCAACTGTTGAGCAAAGGCTTTTACCGGTGCCATGGACTGACTCAGCTAAAAGCAGCATGGCATTAGACTGCCTCATAGGAAATGCACCTTCATCAGCACAAAGTGAGTCCACGCACCAGATTTTATAGCACACAATTTATAATTTCCATCCTTATTACACCAAGGTGTCAAAAGAGATCCTGAAGATGAAACAGCAACAGTTAGTATGCTAATAGACATACTCATTTTCAGCTCCGCACCCTACTCCACAGCATACAAACCACCCAGACTTGGAAAAAAATTGCAGCCTGCCTTGCTATTAGCACTCTGCAATTAAATCCTCACCTTTCCATCTCTTGCTCGGAGCACTGTTGCTAGAAATTGTACATTCCTGCCCTTACTGCCCACTTTTCTCACATTTTCACTCTTCCAGCAGACTGAGACCACTTGGTTTGTGAGGGACAGTGGTTAATTATTCCTTGCTTTACTCTACGGGTCGCTGTATCATGATAGCACAAAAAACACATTGGCACTGCTCTGTTATACGCAGGTTTTGAAACCTTCACAGTTAAATCCATTAGCCATGTGCATTTAGAGGAGACACAGTTACTTTAACTACACCTGAGCGAGAGATCCTGCAGAAACACCGTGGACATTCGCTAACAACCACCACTCTAGATCTCCGTAAAGTGAGAACTTGCTATCTGGTGATGAAGTTGTGCAGCACATTGCCAGTTAAGGGAAGTGTAGGCAGCCTCTTCTATGGCATTTGTAACTGAGGTTTTAAAGAAAAGGAAAAAAAAAAAATAGCTTTTAATTAAATAAGACAATGCTTACTTCAAAAACCAAACCTACCCACATTATTGGGACATTCAGCATTAAGTTCTTCTGAGGATGTGGGAAGCATTTGCAGGAGCCAAGGAACCATCTCTGCGCTGTTTTGCCCTTTGCAGAGCGGAGGTGACCACATCCACCCCAACAGCGGCAGGGAAGCTTAATTAACTCACAGTTACACAATGCCTTCGCAGGGAAACCATGTGTTTACAGTTTCATTTTGTAATAATTACTGTCACACACTACAGCAATGTCTCCAGGACTTTAATACTCAATCTGTGTAAGGGGCATTTCACACAACTCAGCAAAAAAATCCTTGTTATTAAGCAACCTATTATTCCCACGTAAGTATGCTCTGTTCTTAAAGATGCCCTGACATGTCTCAGAAGAAGCAGGTAGTAGGCAAAGGTTTGACTTGTTCATGACTCAGTGATATTAAATCAACTTGCTTTAACTAACTGTCTATGATGCAGTGAGCTCTATTTACCCCACTATTAAAAGAACAAAATAAAAAAAAAATAAATATAAATATAAATATATATATATATACATATATATGTTCTACTTTCGTTGCAAACAGGCCTGGTTCAGATAGCTACCTGAACACAGGAGTGGAGGAAGACAAATCATTTGGTGCCTTCGAGGCTCCAACAAATGTATTTTTCAGGACTGGTCAACAGATGTCCAAAGCTCTTTCATCACAATACTTCACTGACCCAGGTCTAGCCATTTGTCTCTCTTGGGGTCAAGGCAACTGGTCAAAAGAGCAGATGTAACAGCAAGCTTCCATATGGTCTGCTAATCAAGATCACTAAAGGCCTTCAGCAGACACATATTTTGATATCTCCTGGGCAAAACCATGCTTCCTTTTGATCACTGTTAGGTGTTATTTGAGCACTAATCCCTAGAAATACCTGAGGCACTTGACCTCCTTCTGGCAATCTCTCTCTGCAGTTTGGAAACACAGACTTGTCTGCAAGCACTACTGAATGGTTGCTGAAAACTAATCAAGACATTTCACGCCATCCTGAAAGTGGCTGAACAGGGACAAAAGACCTAGAGGAAGAAAAGGAAGGACTTTTGCAGAGATGACATCCAGGTGGTGCTGTACACAGATCTTTTAAATCAAGGGCATAGAGGGTCATTTAAAGTAATGCCTGGCATTATGGTAATAAACTGTTCAGGTCTATAGACAAGCAGAGTAGCAATAGAATAAAATTGCATATGAGATTAAAGGAAGTGAGTAACACATAGGAGACGAATCCAGCAAGAACATCATTTAGCCACATCCATATCTATGTCCAGCTTTCCATCAGCTCCAGAGTAGACTTTTCCCTTCAGTGGACCAGCTCACTGATGCTTAAAACTTCATTCAAACATGGACATTGAAGTCAAGTCCACCATGTTCTGCATGCCAGCCCTTGCTTGACCAGCCGAGCCCAGATCTCCTGTCCAGGGTCAGCCACTTGAGTAGTGGTTTGTCCTGCCAAGCTCTCTTGTTCCCACCCCAGTTAATGCACGCCAGCATGGCAGAGAGGGAACATTTCCAGCTTATGCTCCCACTGGAGCCGATGTGATTCTGGCCACCTATTTGGGACCCAGGCAGCAGTGCTTCCTGGAAAACTAGACTGTAGCCTTCCTTGCAAATCAACACAGCAGCATATGTGCTGGAGGATCCTCTCCACACTTCTCTTACCATTCCTGCACTCACCAACCAGTTCAGAGCTCAGGATTTGCCATGTTTTAGAGATGAACCTGCCCCTCAGCATACCATTCAGCACCTCTGAACCAGGAGCTGAGGTGCAGGACACAGTCCTGTCCCAGCCCTTTGGCTGGGTTGATGGATCTGCACAGGGCTGGTCCA
Organism: Columba livia; assembly: GCF_036013475.1. NCBI lineage: Eukaryota > Metazoa > Chordata > Aves > Columbiformes > Columbidae > Columba > Columba livia. The sequence continues at coordinate 16,542,458 of NC_088604.1, forward strand.
GGCCACAGATGGGCACCACAAGGGCCAGGATTGCACAGCAGTTGCCTCCTCTTCCCAGCAGGAAGGTCTTTGCCACCAGGACCCAGCAGCTTTGTGTCCGGCAAGTGATGTAACACCCTGGCAAGGTACTGGAAAGTTCTCTCAGAGAAGATGCAGTCATTGAGGTGACAAGAGCCAAAGTCTTGGATCTGTGACTCATATTTTTGGGGAGATCAAGGGAGCGATCCTGGCTTTACTCCTTTTCTTTTTTAACTTCCCAGTAGCACAGAGCTGAATGGAATACCAATCCCTGTGCTCCCAACCCTCAGGCCTGCCTTCTGGAATAGCACAGTTTAACATCATTGACTGCACACTGAAATGTACATTGTACATTAGCTACATGTTGTATAGGTTGACTTTTTTATAAAGGAAATGCTTTTAAATCTTCCCTGCCATTAGTCTCTTCAAATGTGAAATACCATAAATTGTAAGAGTTCTTTCAACTAGGAGGCTTCCTCTTGAGATAAAAGCACATGATTTTGCACTCTAAAGCCGATGAAAGGAACATCTCTTCACAACTGTTAATACCAGCACAAGGATCCCATCCTGTTCACACCGCCCTTTTCAGATAAAGCCCTGGGAAGTCCTGCCGTGCCTCTCCCTGGGGGTGATGTCCCCTCCATCCCTCCTCCACACCCTCCAGAGCTGGATATGCTTGATCATGGACCAGCTTTTAGAGATCTTTGTCACAAACCTCCCTCATCTCTGTGGCTCATTAGGAGTCTGAAAGCACCAGGAGAAGGTGGTGCACACTGTGAAGGGACCAGGCAGAATCCTATTACAGCCCCTCAGCAAGTTATTCCATGACCTGAGCCCTAAAACCTGACATTACCCAAGTGTATGCTTTTAACCCCGCTCATCTGTGAGACACAGGCTTGGCTCAAGCCTGAACTGTGCTAAGGGCACAGAGGGACAGTGAGTGTGGCCCTGCTGCCAGGGGATAACTCTGTCAGCTCCCATTGCTCAGATACGTGGCTGAATACCAGATCAGTTTTATTGCTTGCTGCCAGAACATTAACCTCTCCTACTTTTCCCCCCCGTGCAAGTTAAACCAGTTCAATTGCATCTATATTGCGTGGTCTCCCTGTCAGGCTTTCCTGCACAAATAGGGCTTGACCCTGGCTCCGTAGACATGAATAGCAGAATATTTATTTAATAGGAGGAATCCCAGTTTGGTGGTGATAAAGGGTTCGGTGCTGGAGGCAAATGAACCTAACCCTGTCAAGTCAGAGTAGTTTACGTTTGCCCTTGATCCCCCATCACCTCATTTGCAGGGCCCCAGGCAGTCAGGCTAGAACAGAACACAGAGGTGGGGGCGTAAGAGGAGGAATGTGCCTGGTCAGAGGCATTTGGGTAGCTCAGCTTGGTGATGGGGACCTGCAGCAATCCCTGATGTGCTGTTGCCTTTTGCTCTCTGAACAAACATCACCAGGCTGTGGAGGTCTGTGCTGGGCAGGCAGCTGGGGATCACTCCTGCAGCCAGGTGCCTTCTCCCACACTGGGACTGGGCAGAAACTGCTGGAGGATCAGATGCTACCCAGGCAGCAAAGCAGCTTCTGCCATCAGAAGCCAGGCCTGGTGTCACCTACACACTGCCTTGTGTCACCTGCACACTCACCTACACCCTGCATGGTGTCATCCCAGGCTTGTGCAAGTCTGCTGAGGTCCAAGCCCAGCAACCCTATGGTACATTTGATTCTGCTTAAGTCTGGAACATAGTGCCTTGCTTAGCTGAAATCCTGTAACTTGCCAGACACCAGGGATGTCAGGCTTTCTGAGGCCAGCCAGTCTTCATATATTTCAACCTTGTCCACACTGATGATGAGAAACAATCCCACAAAACTGGAACAAGAACAAAGTTTCTGCTGGGAAGGGGCAGTTCGCCTCTTGCTGATTAACTTCATACACCCACAAGATCTCTGCAGAGCTCTTTTGCTTCCCTACATCCTTGTGTTTACTCAATAGAGTTGGAAGCAGCCATCTCTAAAGGCCACCCACAAAGTCCTACCTCAAGCACCAGGACAAAGAGAGGAGAAAGACACAGCTGGGGAGCCACAGCAGGAAGCCCATCAGGGCTCTGCAGAAGGGCAGCCCGCCCGGGATGGGGTAGGGGCATGAGTTCCACAGGGCATCCCCCGTTTGGAGAGACAGCAGGGTTGGGAGTCATGGTGGAAGGGCCAGGAAAAGCCAGGCCTGAAATGAGGGAGCCGTGCCAAACTCCAAGGAACCAAGTAGGGCCATAGGGGCATTTATGCTACTGATGAGGCTGAACACTACATGGACAGCATGAATCTTCCCCCCACCTCGGTAACTACGTCCATATTGTTGTCACTGACTTGCAGTTATAGCTTGAGTTGTAAGTCACTGCTGGAAACACAGGACTAACAGGTGGACACCAACTCATCGACATGGCGCTGTGCCTCACTGGCAGGATGCTCAAGAGCTTCCCTCCTCTGCCACAGGTGACAGGGGGATTTTGGTCTTTTTTCCTCATCTGGATGTAAGCTGAGCCTTGCAGAGGGACTCAACAGAAAGGGTTTGTCTTGTCAGCACACAAGCTGCTTTTATGGGAGATACCATCATACTCCAGCTGTGTCACAGCTGCCTCTCCGACGTGCAGAGATGTTCGGGCAGGAGCCAGCTGCAGCTGCTGCTGGAGGAAGCGCTCCCACGGTGTGAGCCCTCCGCTCTCCCAAAGGAAAGACTGCAGAAAAACAGAGTGGTGGGACACACAAAATGTAAGTCTTCACTGGGCTTGGTCTTTGTTCTTGTGTTTTTGAGCAAAGCAGGGCCCTTCCCTTAAAATGTGGGAAGCAGGGAGGAAAAAAAGTGTTTATGACAATTGTTAAGAGTGCAGTAAAATCCTAGATGTGTTGAAGGGACGCTCCTAAAAAAAAAAAGGTGCTTTTATATTTAAACATCTGTTCTCAGCAGCTTTTTTGCAAATTAGATGAGTCAAACTCCAGCCCTGGGCCAGCTCCACTAATTACACAGGGGCAACCTCCACCCCTCCTCTAGTTGTGGTTTCTCTGCTGTGTCTTGCTGTAGGATGGTTCTTCAGACAGGGAACTGGCCTTCCCCACTGCAAAGCACCCACCTTTCCAGCTCATCTTATCTGGGGAAAGGGACACTCAGCACATGGCAGCACCTTGAGCAGCAACAGCGATAGTCCAGGCTTAAGAACATCAACTCCTAACCACCACCTTCTGCCTCAGTCTCTTGGACATTTCCTCTCCGTGTCTCACTGGCCTGTCTCTTGCAGTTATTTTTCTTAGGACAGCTTGTGGCAGCAAAGCAAATTCCCTCCTCCCGCTCCCGCTTTGGGTCCCCGAGCAGACAGCACTGGCTCTGGGCTCTGTTCTCAGTCCCAACCTTTTCCTGCACACTGTACTTCACAGCACATCAGGTCAGAATGAGGCTCAGAATCACAGGATGTGATTTCTCTCTGCCAAAGCAGAGGCCCAAAAAAACATCAAAATTAGAAATAAATTTTGCAGGATTTTTGTGTCAGAACTGTAGAGAACTCAAGTGAAGACAACATCTGGGAAAAGGTTTGGAAAGCCAGGTGAGACAGGCTGGCTCTGATCTGAGCAATGTACCATTGCCTTTGCTACACACAAGTTAATGCTGGAAAAGTATAAACCTGTTCACTGAAGTGTAACAGTAGTCCGGCAATTTGCAGTGGGAAAGATTAAGGTTTGCCCACTTGCTCCATGCATAGTAAATTTTATTATTTTCTTCTTAAGCATGGCAAAAGCCACATAAGCTGTTCTGAAATCTTAACAAACTTCTAATTGGCATTTACTGAGCTGCCTCAAACAAATCTACAGTAAAAATCTGTTCAAAAATCTCCAGGCTCACTTCAAACTTGCCAGCATGCCGTCATGGTGCAAGGCAGGAGTGTCCAGGTCCCAGCAGTGGTGGGACAGTGTCTGTGCTGTGGTGGGACAGCAAGGAAGATGCTGCATCTCTCCTTGTCACATCTCAGGGAAGCAGGAACCCCATGGGGAGACCTTGGGATGCCAGGACAGCACAGGAGACACCACCCTTTTAGTCACTGAGTAAGAAGGAAAGATTCATTCTGACATGATGTATTTTAACTTTGGATTTTAATCCTTTTTGTTGGTGATATAGATGTCCACCAAAAAAAACCCTGTAGCTTTCCAGAGCTCTTATGCCAAGGGACCATATCTATCTCTATTGAAGACTTGCTGAAAATAGAGCAAGTATCAGGAGAGAAAACAGAACCTAACCACATGTGGTGTGATATTTATTGTTACAAGATCAGCTTCTTCAATGAACTAATTGCAAATAGCCTGGAAAAAAATCTGGTGGGAACAAAAGCCTGAAAAAACAGAACTCCCCAGGTTCTGTTTTGGTTGCTATATCAGAGGGAGCTTGTTATTTTACCCAGCAAGCAAATCACTCGTATATTTGCTCTCTGGTGCTCCCATAATAACTACTGGTAGTGCTGCAGCTGCCCATCATGCCACACCAGGGTGGATAGGAATACAGCCTGGCCACAACACCCCTTCCCAAATGACGGTGCTGGGACCCTCTTGGCGTGCTGGGACCCTCTTGCTGTGTTGCTCCTGCCAGAGGAACCTTGTCTGCAGGGCAGAGGGTGTGTTGGTACCTGTTCTCCATCCTCCCTACCCTCTCCTCGTACTAAATCTGTGGAGTGAGATGGATGTGCCATGCTGGTCCTTGCACTGGCTAAAGCCATGAAGATCTGTCCTGTGGCCAGGGGGTTGCTTCAGAATCGAAAGCCAGAGCGCAAAGATTCCAGCAGGCAAAACACTCAAGCTCTGGATCACAGGGAAGCAACAAGTCGTTGGCTTCAGTAGAGAGAAAGTCTGGAACTACAGGGTCTCAATTTGAGTCTGAAATGAGGCATGCTATAGGGGAGGACAAGACAGGAGACAAGACAGGGGACAAGCAACTGGGCTGGAGCTGGCTGTGATTTTTCACGTGCCCTGTCCCTTCAGAGATGAAAGACTGTCAGGAGAGAGGAGAGTGACAGTCCTACCTGTAGTCTGAGGATAGGATGACACATGGGATGAGACAGAGTTGGTCTGGTTTATTCTCAAACTTGGGAAAGGAGCACTCTGAAAATAAGATCTGAAAGTCACATTTTGTCCAGGCAATTGCATGTGTCAACTCCACTTAGGTCTCTGCTCTTGGAAGTCCAGTCAAATACCACAGCAAGAGAAATCGGTGCTACTAGGTTCAATGAATAATAGCAAATTTTAAATAATCCCATGTTCCTCAAATAAACATGATGGTTTGGGGAAGACTTGGGTGTTAATATGTGTAAGTATAGATATACGTGTATGCATGCATATATATCTCTCCATAATTAATTATTTATGAGAAGAAATTATTGCTAGGTTTGAAGAGTGCTGTCTGACAGAAGTAGACAACCTTTCACGTACAATGTAAATCCTTTTCTTTCCCAGAGCAGAGGCTGAAGGTGCTAACATGGCGGGAGTCAGGGAGTAGGGAGCCACCTACCATTAACTCCAGCATCACCCTCCAGAAGAGCTCCCGGCCTCCCACAGGACCTGGAAGAAGCAGGGAGCTGGCACCATTGGCTCTCTCAATGCTGTGCTTTGGATGCGAAGGCTCCTGGCTCCTTGCCGGCCTGGCTGGGTGCCACCCAAAATTGATCCACGTGCCATATTTGGCACTTGCACTGCACAGTTCCAACTTTGCTCTTGAAGATCAGCCAAGATATTATCCACTGGCCCTTCTGGGAAATGGTGTTCAAAGCCATCATAAAGTCCATCATAAAGAGAAATTTGATAGCTGATTTTCATTGATTTTCCTGACAAGAAATGCTTACTGGGTCTTTAGCTTTTGGAAAATCTTTTATTTAATTCTCAGCAGTCCTAAAGTCTTTGCAGCAGAGAAATATCTCTAAACAGCCTGAGAGTCCTTCAGTGTCACTGCTAAGCCACAGCAGCATTTGGGGTCATGGCTGCTCAAACATCTTCCTAGCTCCAGCGGTGAACTGCTTCAAAACACACAGTGTTCGGCTCGTTTTGGCAGCTGGTTTATGGAGCTGGCGTCGCTTCCAAGTTGAGTCTGAGGGACTGCCCTAGAATGAACTGTTTCCATGGGGGCAGCCAGGAAACTTTCCAGGAGGCTCCAGTCCTTCAGAGACAGTCTGCAGGGATGGAGGAGGAGGAATTTGCTCACTTCTTTTGGGGAACTCTCTTGTCCCTGATGCCTGCAGAGCCTTCTCCCTTGGGGAGGGACGTGCCACACGTGATGAACCTCAACCTGCAGCCCCCCAAGAGTCCAAATACCACTCAGACTAGGAGAAGCTCAGAAATGTTGCCTCCTACAGATTGAGAAAACCGTCCAGGAGAAGGCAGCAAAGCCCAGTGTCCCAGCAAGCCCCAAGGAACAGCTCTGCTGAAGCCCACAGGAGCCGATAAAAACCTCTGCTCCCACCCAACTCAAAGCCCCAGCTGCCTCCTCTGCTTTCAGAGATGCTCACATCTTATCCAAAAAACAATAAGACTACAGGAATGTTCTTTCCTAGGATGAAATTATGTCGGTTGGGTTATTTCAAGGAAGCAGCTTGAGTTGAAGCTTGGGACTGAGCTCCCTCCGTGTGGTTAGTAGGGCCAAGTTCAAAACTCCCTCACTTCTCCTCCAGCTGGAACAGCCCATCACACTAATGTACATGAGATGTGCCGATGCCTGGAGCCACACAGTACATGGAGAGAGACAGGGCTGCCTTTAACCACCCAGTAAATATAACCACATGGTCACTGAGAGTGTCTTGGTCCTGCCAAGAGAAAGTTCTTCTTAAAGCATGTGCTACCAGGTCAGAGTAGAATGATGGTAGATCCTCACCTTGCATCCTTTAGCCATTTCATATGCTGCGCATTTTGTTTGGGGCTATTTAATTCCTTGTTCAGCTCGCCCATCTCCTCCACATCACTTCTTTCTCTAAGACCTGCCTCAGGTTCAGAGCATCTTCTCTGTCATCTCCCCTTCCCTGTAGCCAGGCCCTGCATATGTCACTATACCCCCAGACTTCCAGCTGATCTCTTTGTGCAGAAAATGCATCTGGCATTGCCTTCCCTCCTCTAGCCCCTCAGTTGCAAAGTCCTGGGCTTTAGCTTGGTGGTGTAGGAAGAAACAGCAGGATGAATGACTGGTAGATGCAATCATTGCAATCATTGCAATCAGTGATGAGGAGCAGTGAGAAGAGTCACACCTCTGGCCCTCTTGCTTTTATCTAGTTTGGAAGGACAGGAGCAGCAGCCCTGCAGGACCTGCTCTCCTTCCCATGCAACTGCACGCTGCAAGTATCACAGAATCACAGAATGTCAGGGATTGGAAGGGACCTCAAAAGATCATCTAGTCCAATCCCCCTGCCAGAGCAGGAACACCCAGATGAGATTACACAGGAAGGTGTCCAGGCAGGTTTTGAATGTCTCCAGAATAGGAGACTCCACAACCCCCCTGGGCAGCCTGTTCCAGTGCTCTGGCACCTTCAATGAGAAGAAGTTTCTTCTCAAATTTAAGTGGAATCTCTTGTGTTCCAGTTTGTACTCATTGCCCATCATCCTATAACCAAGAAGAGCCTGGCTCCATCCTCGTGACATTCACTCTTTGCATATTTGTAAACATTAATAAGGTCACCCCTCAGTCTCCTCCAAACTAAAGAGCCCCAGCTCCCTCAGCCTTTCCTCATAAGGGAGATGCTCCACTCCCTTAATCATCCTTGTTGCCTTGCGCTGGACTCTCTCCAGCAGTTCCCTGTCCTTCTGGAACTGAGGGGCCCAGAACTGGACACAATATTCCAGGTGTGGTCTCACCAGGGCAGAGTAGTGGGGAAGGAGAACCTCTCTCCATCTACTAACCACCCCCCTTCCAATACACCTCAGGATGCCAGGTAGGGGATGGAAACCAAGCAGCCAATTTACCCCTCCACACACTCTCATCCTCAAGGGTGAAATGACAGTCTTGTCTTTAACAGCTATTTCTTAACTTGAGCAATACCTCCCAGAGCATCCAAAAATTGTGTAAATATGTCATTCTTGGAAGCAAAGACAGAAATGACCCGCTGAGGATTGTTAGGGGATCTGCTCCATGGGCTCAGCAGGCTGCTCAGAAGGAGAGAGTGACTTCGGCCATGCAGATGGGCTGCAGAGGTGCCCAGATGTCCCACGGGGGCTGTCCCAAAACTCCACTCCTTTCACCGGTTAGTCCAAGGGCAGAAAATCTCCCTAGCCCAGGAACACTGCCAGATCTGTCACTCAATGCCCAAAACCTGCCCTAGATGACATCCTCCAAGCTGCATTTTTTTCCAAAGGTCTGTAAGACTCGTCTGCGTGAAGTGTGCTCGAACTTAGCCCAGGACTGCTGTTCCTGCTGCACGGTCCCTGAAGAAGACAGCTCCCCCCACACCCCTTCCCCAGCTCCGGGAGACAGGAGGCTCAGGAGGCCTGAGATAACAGGCTGGTTTTGAAAGTGAGATAACGGGCTGGTTTTGAAGATTTTAGAAGGATAAGCAGGGTGAAGCAGCCTGCCTGCGCTCTGGGCTCAAAAAAATGTGGTTAGAAACGTCCGTGCATCCCTCTCCCCCACCGCTGCTTCCTTCCCTTGGCCTTTGGGGCGCTGCTGGGTGGGATTCTGCGCTCCCCCCCGAAAAAATAAAAAGGTTTTGTGAGACCCGGGCTCTGAGGAGCGGCCAAGAGCCGCGCCCGCCCCGGCCGGGAGCGGCGGCGGGGCCTGGGAGCGCGTCCCGCCGCGCCCCCCCGGCACAGCCCCTTGGCGCCGGGAGCGGCGGCCATGGGCAGCGGCAGCAGCCGGCGGCGGGGCGCGGCGGCGGGGTCGGCCGGGGGCCAAGCGGTGCCCGCGGGCGGAGCGGCGGCGGAGAACCGAGAGCTGCTGGAGAAGGTGCTGGCCGAGTGCGAGGAGGCGGCGGCGCTGCCCGCCCCCGCCCGCCGAGCCCCCGCCGGCAGCGGAGTCTCCCCGCCCCGGGACGCCGGGAGCTGCGGGGACGCGGCGGCGGGAGGCGGCGGCGGGTCCCCCCCCGAGCAGGCGGTAAGTGCCCGGGACCCCGCGACCGGGCGGACGCTCCTGGAGACGCCTCCGAGACCCCACTCCCCTGGGGGTCCCCGCTGAAGCGGGCAGCCCTGGCATAGCCGGGGCGAACTGCTGCAGCCGTGGCTTCCTCACACTGTAAATGGCATTAAGTTCTTATCTTTGCTGACAAACCAGGCTCGGTCCCATTTGCTGCTGCTTTTTGAGTTTTCTCTCTGGTGCAAGGGAAATACCGTCCCGAAAAGGTCCATCCCCTTCTCCACTTTCCCTGTGCTACTGAAAGTTTCTTTTCCTGTCTTGTGGAAATAGCTCAACTGTATAAAATACGGCTCAGGCTTTTCCCTTGGCCAGGCTTGGAAACAGAGGTTTAAAAATGTGAACATAAAGCTGCTGTTTAATGTCTGCCAATTCACTGCAATTGCAGTCTGTCTCTTCCTGAACAAGCATTTCAGTCTCTTTCTGTTTAACAAATAGTGGGTTTGCCTCTGAGGGAGCAGAGATTTATCTTTCGTTTTTGCTCTCCGAAAATAACAGTAGCATCTATATCATCTGGCAATAAGGCAAAAAATCACTGGCTTCTTTCATCTTAGCTTGGCTTTGGAGGTTGTGTGCTGTTTGTTAGATAAACACTGCTCCATACAGATGCACAAAAGTTGTCAGACTAATGAATTTAAAAATAGAAATCCATATTTAGGGCCCAGGACTCTGACTTGCATGCCTCAGTTTTGCTCTTTCAGAAGTGTATTGTTTCCATTGCCAGGCTGCATGTCCATGGAGTAAGGATGACTTTAATATAAAATAATTTTGCCATTAGGAAAATTGTCAGGATTCAATATGAGAAACCCTTTTTTAGACAACTTTTAAAGAAAAGCACCAAAGAAAATAAGCTTTGGAAATCTTATCATATTTTTTATCTGCCCTTTCAATTCCAAACCCTCCTGTGGTGTGAATGGAAGTTCAGTTCAGCACCGCTTTCTCCTCTGAGGCACTCCCATTTATGAGCAGTCCTGGCTTCCTCCATCTATCTTCTATTATTGGAATAGAAGTTGCTGGTGTCCATGTTTCCTCTGTCTCCCCGTGTGAATATCATGGCTGTATCTTTAAAAATAATAATTATATCGGTTGTGAATTTTCATGTGCATAAAGTGGTATTTTAGCTCTGTTCTGAAGTGATGTATATTCTGGTTAATTACATATCAGCCAGGCAACAGACCTGCCCCATCTACAAAAATCAGTAGAGAGACAGTATGCCGTGGCAGTAGGTACTAGTGAAATAATTACAGAGGGCAAATCAGAAAGGATGAAGATGTGGCCCCTGAGGTGGCATGGGGGGGGGGTTACCATGCCCAGCTTCCTGCTGCAAACCTCCTCCTCTGGCAGAAATGATGGTGAGAAGCCTATAGCATCTCCTCAGCCACCCCAGCTTGTGTTCACACATGGGGCAAACCCAGGGCGGGGACACCATCAGGCCTTGCAGCACAGAGGTATCTGTGAGGGCCCTCAAAATTCACCCTGAAGTGAAATGAATGCTTTGAATGAATGACGTGAATGAAAGCTTGGGTCACCCAGTGTGGCCAAGTGAGTGCAGCATGTAGCTGTGCCACCCGTGAGGTGACGGCAATGCTGAGCATCTTATTTGCCTCCTCATCATGACAGTTCACATCTCTGGTTGAACCCCAACAGGTTGTTTGAAAAACAGCAAAGAATTACTAGTATGTTTCAAAGATATAAAAGATGTACAAGAGAAGTCTTAGGTATTTTCAGGGCAAACTTGAAGCTCTTCTTGGCAGCACTTCCTTTACCTGAACCTGAGTTGGTCATGGTCCTGTTGAGACAGCAGTGATGGCCTTACCTTTCTGACTCCTCGAGGCCTAAAAAGTCACTAGCCTGAGAGAAGGAGGGAGGAAACTGTTTGCAGCACCAAGTTTTGCTTGTTTACTGGATGCAATTTAGTCTTTTAGGTTGTTGTGCAAACTGCAGTCCCACCCTTCCCATGAGGCCAGTGGAGGCGGTTTCTGGAAAGGGTTACCAGCTTACTTGCATCACTAGTTCCTTGCTAGGAATTTTGAGGACAATTTTTCTCAGTCTTGCCAGCTTCTCAACCAGGCTTTGTAGTTTCTGTCTTGTGGAGGGAAATTCCTTGCTCTGCCCTGTTCGGCTGTGCAATCTGGGGGACAGGCATAGAAATTTCAGAGAAGAATGGAGGGGTTGATTGAGCAGGGCTAATGGGGAAAATATGAGGGAGGAGGAGCAAAGGCAACAAGGTGACATTACAGTCAAAAAGTGTGATGAGAAACAGCCTGTGGAGGAGCAGATTCTGGCTGGTGGGAGTTTTGCTGCTGGCCAGAAGAGAGACATTGCCTGCAGGTAGGACTCAGATCTCTGCTGTCACAGTTGGGTTTCTCTTGGCCGTGATGTGCATCAGCGTTGGCCTTTCCTACCTGAACTCCCATGCACTTTGTCATCCAGCAGCAAGCTGGCAGTGCCAATGGGTGGTCAGACCAGGTGGCAAGGGTTGGTAGAGAGGGACATGGCTGCATTTAAAGGCTTGATCCACCTCTGTTGCATTCAAATAGTGCTTGGGAGTGAGAAGGGTGAAAGCACAGCAGAACGAGCTGGGAACCAAATCCTGATGAGGAACCCAATCCCAGCTTGAAGCAGACCCCAGTACCTCCTTATCATCATCAAACATCCATTTTCAGGTTTTGCCTCGATTCCAGATGGTTGTACATGCTTTTTCCTCACATCTTTGCTAAGTACGGAAAAATTTTTAGTTGTTTTGAACGTGCTGCCAGAGCACAGAGCAGGGTGGCAGGTCTCTGTGGAAGCCAGGGGAGAGGTCGCAGCCTCAGGTATTTCCCCATTGACTTCCTGAAATGGAAAAATCAAGCAGACATGTTAGGGTCTTGCTTTTAACAGCTTTTTCCATGGCACCGTCTGTCTTTCTGACTGGAGACGGGACGTGATTACAGTAAGCTGACCTCCCCAGCCACAGTGCAGCAACAACACGGGTAGAGGGTAGAACTAACTGTCTGCCAGAGGCACAATCGTGTACTTTCAAAATATACAGGTCTTCAAAGCTCTGCCTGTTTGGGTTTTTTTTTCAGCCAGATGAATGTTGTCTCTGCAGGTTGGTGTGGCGCAGCACTGTCTCATGGCTGGCTGGTCCCAGCTGCAGACATGTAGGGGTCCTGTGGGGACATTTAATGTGACACCCCATTAGTTTCTTCTAGGAACTCAGGTTTATTTTTCTACTCTTGTTAAAATATGCTTCCCCCAACAGCAATTTAATCTTTATAATTCAATGCTGTTTGCAATTTATTTTAGCATTTTCTTCCTGTTCGCCTTAATGGTCAAAAATGCCCTGGAGTCAAGACCTTTTCCTATAGTCATGCAGGGAGCCGTGCTCCGTGGGCCAGGTGCTTCAGAAAAGGTCTTTTTTCCAGCTGAACAATTGGCACTCCTTGAACTCAAAGCAGCTAAGGGAAAACTCCAAAGTCAGATTATTTCAGATCCTACAGTTAGTGTGCAGGTGTGGCTCTAGCAGCTGAGAAGCAAAAGGTCTTCCTCTCTTTCACTTTATCTTCCATGTCTTTTTTAAAGCACCTAAAATTTCACCAGAACCCAGCAAGCAGTGACTGTGCTGTCCTCTCGGCCACTGTAACTCTCCCAGCACAGCTGTATTGCAGCTGGACTCAGAAAACTGCAGACTAGTTGGTTTTTTCCCTAACATCACTCAGCAGAGCACGGGTCGCTTTTGCCCTGAAGCCATTCCTGATCTATTATAAAAACCAAGCACAGGGCATGCGCGGAGCAGCTGGCAGCTGGTGTTTGAGTTGGCAGGAGAGGAGAAGCGTGGGAACTCCCTGCATCCCTGCCCATTTCCCGTCCACCGCCTGTTCCTCATTCCTTGGCTGGCCAGAGGATGTTGCTGCAGACCAGAGCAAGGCTGGGAGTGCTTTGCCGAGGATGCAGCTGGGGCTACATGTCCCGCTTGGTACCTTCTAGCACATTAGGTAAAACAGGGCTTTTTGGTTTGGTGTTTTGTTTTTGTTTTTTGTTTGTTTGGTTTGAGGGTTGTTTGGTTGTTTTTTTTTCCCAGCGATAACTCCAGCTGCATGTTCACGAGAGGCTGTTCTCAGCAGTGATGAGAACAGCTGGCTTAGCCACCCGCATCGTTCGCTGGCGTCGCTGGAGGGTGCTGCCCTTCTGCTGTACCAGCTCAGCCATCTGCAGCTCTGCTGCAAACTGCATCTGCGATGCACTCCGGCTGACATCACCTGACACCCTCCAGGGGAGGGGATTTTCATTTCAGCTCAGACAGGCTGTTCCCGTGTAGATGTTCCAGTGTAGCCACTGTCTAGCTCTCCTGTGTGATGGAACGACTCAGGGTCTGTATCTCTACTCCATCTCAGGGCTATGTCTCCACAGGTACACCATACCATAGCAGCTGCCTGGCATCAGACCGTGATGGTCTGCCCCACTAAGGTGCTAGGATGGTCCCTGTTATCATTTTGGCCAGGGTGAACTTGCAGTCTCCCAAATAACACTTGGGCATAGCTCAGGGGCCAACAGAGGGACCATCCTCAAGAGGGAGCTTGAATTTGGTCACCCAGTTTTGGAAATGATGTGACTTTAACAGTTGAGGCTGTAGTTGAGCAATTTCAACACAGCTCAGAAACAGCAAAGGTGCACGGCCCCATGTTGCCCTGTGGGTCCCAGGAGACAGTGTTCTCACCCAGTTCAGCCACAGCTGCCAGAGCTGACAGAAGGTGACAGACAGGGGATGAGGGCTGACAGGACCCATGAGGAACGCCATCTACAGCTCCCACCAGGTTTAGGGAGTATGAAGCTGCACCCTGGGAATGCTGTTTCCTGTGTGAAGTAGAGACAAATAATTCCTTCCTCCAGCTTTCCGCTCCACCTTGCTCCCAGGAGCCGCTGCCACAATGTAAAGGATGGCTGACCTGTGTGTGTGACAGCTGTCAAATCACTCCACCTCACATCTCATTAGGTTAAATTAATCCCAAGTACATGCTGGGTGAATTTAATATCCAAGCCTTTAAATTTGGAGGCAGTGGCAGTGTGGGGCTTTATAGCACAATAGACCCCAGCACAATATGCCCACTCTAGGAACAGGGTGGAAAACAAGGAGACACACTGCAGTCTGGATGGGTAATCAAAAGATGACTGCAAGCTGCAGAAAGGAGCAGCTGACTTCATTTATCTCTTAACAGGGCTTGGGCCAACCAGGCCAGAAACTACCCATTTAGCTGCAGGATAGGAGCCCATAATATTAAAGTGTCATGATGTGCACATCATCTTAACCCACATAAAGGGCTCATACTAATTATCTGCTGAATTTGCAACATACACATTACAGCAATTCTGAGTGAGCTGGGTGAATCAGTTTTATGATGCTTCGGACAGCCCCTACTCTGTGTCCTGCCAGTGCACAGTGTCACTTGGGCATTGTGGAGCCATACACCCTTCGCCCTTCATTAATTGGGAGCAGCTCCCAAAGAATGGAGGCTCTGATGGTGGTGGAAAGGCAGATACTGGAGGTGCCCTTTGTTTTTACTCACCACCATTTTTTCCTCATGCACCGGATTAAATGTTGGTAGAGATCTACCTACACCAATGCTGAACCCTCTTGGGAAATAAGCGTTGTTGCTGACAGAACTCTCGGCAAAGGTGGGAGCTGATTTTGCAGAGAGAGCAGATTTTGCTAACCAGAGCTGCTCTGTCCTGATGACTAATTAATTCTGTCTTCCACCCACACAACACGTATGGCTCGTAATGTGGAGGAGTCAGCCACAAGGGAAGAAAAAAAGACAACCTACTGTACAATTGAAACCCCTCCCTAAAATGATCCAAACCCATCCTTTGCCCAGAAGTCTTGGAGGCTGGGTTCTCGCTGTGGGAAGAGCAGCAACAAAGCACTCCTGAAGAACTGTGTTCCCCTTGGTGCTGAGGATGAATGATGTTCTTCACCCGGTGAAAGAAAACCGGGGCCCAGCGGGTGGTGGCGATGACAAGGACGAGGGGCTGTGTTGTGGGGTGCATTCCCAGGACAAGTCAGCCGTCAGAGCTCGGCACAGCCTCCTCTTTGCACTGCAGCTTGCTCTTGTTACTTGTGGGAGATTGCCAAGAAATGTTGCTAAATAACCAGGTGGGAGCTCTCTTCCCTCACCCTCAGCTTTCTCACAGCCTCATGTGGTGGGCTGACCCCGGCTGGATGGCAGGTGCCCACCAAAGCTGCTCTTTCACCCCCCTCCTCAGCTGGAGAGGGGAGAGAAAACATAATGAAAGGCTCGTGGGTCAAGATAAGGACAGAGAGATCACTCACCAATTACCATCATGAGCAAAAAAGGCTCAACTTGGGGAAATTATTTTAATTTATTACCAATCAAATCAGAGTAGAATAATGAGAAATAAAAACTGAATCTTAAAATGCCTTCGCCCCCCCCTCCCTTCTTCCTGGGGTTCAGCATCACTCCTGAATTCTCTGTCTGCTCCCCACAACAGTACAGGGGGATGGGGAGTGGGGGTTGTGGTCAGTTCATCGCACGTTGTCTTTGCTGCTCCTTCCTCCTCAGGGGAGGACTCCTCACACTCTTCCCTGCTTCAGTGTGGGGTCCCTCCTGTGGGAGACAGTTGTCCATGAACTTCTCTAATATGAGTCCTTCCCATGGGCTGCAGTTCTTCACAAAATGCTTCTGTGTGGGTCCCTCCCATGGGGTGCAGTCCTTCAGGAAAAGACTGCTGCAGCGTGGGTCCCACACACAGTTACAACCCCTGCCAGCAAACCTGCTCCAGCCTGGGCTCCCCTCTCCATGGGGCCACAGGTCTGCAAAGAGCCTGCTCCAGTGTGGGCTTCCCATGAGGTCACAGCCTCCTTCAGGCATCCACCTGCTCTGGTGTGGAGTCCTCACTGGGCAGCAGGTGGATCTCTGCTCCATTCTGGACCTCCATGACTGCAGGGGGACAGCTGACCTCACCAGGGTCTGCACCACGGGCTGCAGGGGAATCTCCAGTGCCTGAAGCACAGCCTGCCCTCCTTCTGCACTGACCTGGGTGTCTGCAGAGTTTCGTCTCTCACATATTCTCACTCCTCTCTCCAGATGCAGTTGCATGTGGTTTTTTTTCCCTTCTCACCTATGTTATCCCAGAGGTGCTACCACCATTGCTGATGGCCTCGGCCTTGGCCAGTGGCAGGTCTGTACTGGAGCCAGGTGGCATTGGCTCTGTCAGACATGGGGGAAGCTTCTGGCAGCTTCTCGCAGAAGCCACCCCTGTACATCCCCTGCTGCCAAAACTTTGTCATGCAAATCCAATACACCTTGTCTCCACTTGGACTCAGAAGCTGTTTCCAAAAGCAGATCAGGCTCTTCCAGAGATAATAAAGTGTTACCAAAGAACAGGTACTCTTCTGAAAAGGAGTGCTTTCTGATGGGTACCAAAAGATGTTACAAGTCTCTAATAGAGATTTAGTTGGTAATTTTAAGCAAACATCTAGGACATGAAAGACCATGGATAGCAGACACCTTTCCCAGCTCCAGAACTGGAAGCCACTTAAGGCTCGCCTGGAGGAGGCGTTGGCCCAGTGCCATGAGAGAGGTGCCTTTGCTGCTGCCCCCTCACCTGCTCAAGCGTGGGAGCCAAAGGTGACCATGGCAGCACAAAGCCCACCCAAGAAGCAGGGAAGAGCTGAACAGTTTGGTGACAAGCAGCTATCTGCCAAGCAGTGTCTGAGACCTCTGTTTAAACCTCAGTTCCCATCCATTGACATGAGAAGCAACTAAGGAAGGAGTGTAGTGAAAACATCTCCTCTAGGATAAAAACTGGGTGTGATGCAATAATGACAGACACACAGGTGGACATTTCCAGCCAGCAGACAACATATACAAGCCTGACCAATATCAACTGATTTAAATCAGAGCAAAACTGTGCCTAAAGCCATCATTGCTGTACTGGCACTGCTTATAGAATGTTATCTTCCCTCCATAGATCCCATGCTTACCCACACCAGTCCTGTGCACTGCTGGACCTTGAGGCAGCACAGGTTTGAGCTATTTCAAGAGCAGATACGTGATCTTACTGAGGAATCGCTTGATCCCATCCAGCACTGCAGAAATACTGCACAGCAGATATACAGGCGATGGCTCTGAACTGCAAGCTCTTCCACACCACTCTCTGGTTCCTTTGCTTCTCTTTCATCTTGTACAGAAAAATCTTTTCCTCTTTTCCACATTGATGGAACAGCTTTTCATTTCTGTTTTCTGGAAGCTAAGTTCTTACTTTGGTTCTGTGTGCTACCTGTTTAACATGTTAGTGTCATCATGAGATTCAGGCTTACTTGTATGAAGGAGGTCCACCAGCTTTAGGATGCAGCTCAGAAAAAACAATGGCAAGCCAAAATGGCTCTAGGTTTGTGTAAAGCTGCAGCCCTTGTCCCTGTCCCCCTTCCTTTCCCTGTGACAATACAGTGAAGAAGTAGGAAAAGATGGAAGTTATATTCTTTTCAGTAGCATCTGCCTGAAGGGGGGTAATATTATTATTGGTCCAGCTGGAGGCTCAGACAGCCACAGGGTCCCATCATCTTCCCATTTTAAATGCCATTAGGTTTGGATTTGGTTGCCCCCCTGGCGCCCCATTGGAAACCTATGGGCTACCAGCAAGGGAAGGTGGGTGCTTCACTCCAGATGGATCATTTCAGGAAAAAGGCTTTGTGAAAAGAATTTGATCCATGTTGCCATAACTTTCTTCCTTAGTGGGTATTTTCATACCGCTACTTGTCAGCATGTGGAGCAGTGTGTATTCATGGGAAATCTGGGAGGTTTAATCAATTGACATTCAGCGATTTTGATTCTGTAGCCTGCAACCGCCCAGCTGCCCTGAATGTTGAAACAGAGCTAGCAGAATGGTGGTTTGTAACGGGGACTACCTTGTAGCCATGTTGTCTCCACGGAGGTTGTTTGGGGGTTTAAACCAGAGCAGGCATAACCCAACATAGACAGAGATGGGTTTCACAGAAATAAATAATGGTTTGGGTTGGCAGGGACCTTTGAAGATCATCCAGTCCAACCTCCCAGCCATGGACAGGGACACCTTCCACTAGACCAGGTTGCTCAAAACCCCTGTCCAACCTGGCCTTGAATACTTCCAGGGATGAGGCATCCACAGCTTCTCTGGGCAGCCTGTTCCTGTGCTTCACCACCCTCATAGTAAAGAAATTCTTCCTTTTGTCCAATCTAAACCTACCCTATTTCACTCAAAAACCATTGCCCCTTGTCCTGTCACTACAGGCCCTGATTAAAAGTCTGTCCCCAGCTTTCTTATAGGCCCCTTTTAAGTACTTAAATACTTAATAATTATTACTGAAATACTTAATACTTAACACTTATTAAGGCTGCAATAAGGTCTCCCGAGTCTTGTCTTCTCCAGCCAGAACAACCCCAGCTCTCTCAGCCTGTCCTCATAGCAAAGCTGCTCCAGCCCTCTCATCATCTTCATGTCTCTCTTCTGGCCCCTCTCCAACAGGTCCATGTCTTTTCTGTACTCAGGGCTCCAGAGCTGGATGCAGTACTCCAGGTGGGGTCTCAACACAGCAAAGTAGAGGGCAGAATCACCTCCCTCAACTTTAAACTGTTGTAACTGAAATATATCGCTTTTCTTTTTATTCCCAGACTTTGTTAACCAGAAGCTCACAAGGCCTAGAGACCACCAACAACCATCAGTGAGTACTCCCTGCTTTTGTTATATCTTCAGGGGGAGAAGGCAGCTGGAAAGAAGGGACCATAAAGAGAAAGCTATTCCTGCATGCCTCCCAGTGTGCAAGAAACGGGTGGGAATGATGTCAAGTGGTTTATAGTCCTAAATAGTCTATCCTCTACCTATTTGCCAACTTCAAAAAATCTAGGGGCTGTGCTGCCTGAAAAGATCCAGCTCAAGTACAGTATAGAGATTTGTTCCTGATCATGAGCAATGCAGAATTCATGATGTCTACATGTCAGAGAAGCACCTTGAAGGAGCTTGTAAAAAGCTGGTGAGGATTACTCCAATGAGTTGCTCAGACAGTGTTTCACCCACTGGTCATCTGTGGGCTCTGCACCATGTAGAGAAGGAGAATAACATCTCTTTGCTCTGCAGGAATCATAAGAGAAAACCCATGAGACACTCCAATGATAGAGACACGAGTGTCCTTCAGGGACAGGGGAAATTTTGGGACCTACTGCACTGGGTACCAAGCAAAAGAAATCTGAAATCTTTAACAAGCAAAACCTACCGAGCAGACTGTGCTTCCAAGTCTACCTGCACCAAGAGTACAGAATCACAAAATGGTTGGGGTTGGAAGGGACCTCTGGAGATCATCTAGTCCAGCCCTCCTGCTAAAGCAGCTTTACCCAGAGCAGATTACACAGGAACACATCCAGGCGGGTTTTGAATATCTCCATAGAAGGAGACTCCACAACCTCTCTGGGCAGCCTGTTCTAGTGCTCTGGCACCCTCAAAGAAGTTTCTCCTCATATTCAGATGGAACCTCCTGTGCTTCAGTCTGTGCCCATTGCCCCTCATCCTATTGCTGGGCACCACTAAAAAAAGTCTGGTCCATCCTCTTGACACCCATCCCGGAGATAAACACTGATAAGATCCTCTCTCAGCCTTCTCCAGACTGAAAACAGACCCAGCTCTCTCAGTCGTTCCTCATAAGAAAGATGCTCCAGACCCCTAATCATCTTTGTAGCCCTCTGCTGGACTCCCTTCAGTAATTCCTTGTCCTTCTTAAACTGGGGAGCCCAGAAAAATGGGAACAGTTTGACACACGTGTTAAAGAAACCCAGATGAAACAACAAGGTTTGAAAAAACAATTTATACTATCATTTCCTTATGCTAAAGAGCAACTGTCTTCAATGTTAGGCTCTGACTGTCAACCAGCTCCTCTGCTCCTGCCGCACTTGAGAGCAGACTGATCTGGAGGTCCTAACCATTGTGTGACCTGCTCACACAGAGCTGCGCTGGGGGATGTGACAGGAGAGCCCAAGCACCAGCCACCATCCTCCCTTCCCTCCCAGCTGGCAGGGAGCTCTCCTGGAGAGGCTGCTGGTTTGGGAGCGCTCAGAAAACACGTCTGTCCCTGGCCCTCCCAACAGCAAGGCTCGTAGGAGCACTCTCACAGGGACTGTGGGTTCTCCTGGGCTCTCCAGCCTCCTCACTGGGCTTTGGGCTGGGGTGGCCACTGAGCAGCTCCTCTGAGGGTGCACAGACACCCCCACTGAGCTCCCCAGCCCCTCACCCCCTGCCAGGGCTTTCCTTCTCCCTCCATCTTTGACACACAAAGCAGAGACTTGAGATGGCAGAAGCTGGTTCCTGACCTGGGATGATGGATCAGGAATTTATTTTCATTTAGATATTATTTACTCTATACCCACTGCAGAGCCCCATAGAGCAGCTCTCGTGTGAAGCGCCTGTAGAGCCCATGATAAGCAGGGCTGCAATTTCTGCTGGCAAGAACTGCATGCAAACAGTTTTTTGGAAATGGTCCATCACCCAGTGAAACTGCAGTTTGAAGAAATCACATCAAATCAAACCCCAGAAACGATGTTTATTATGCATAGGTATCCCATCATTTATGTTTCTGTGGCTAGAATTATTCTAAATAAGCACTCACGTTACAAGGAGCAAAAATTAGCCTTGTCTTGACAGATTTGCTGACTGAAGAAATTCCCATAAAGCAAATTAAAGAAGAAATAAGTGTCAAGCAGGGAAAACAAAACAAAACAAAACAAAACCTAGACATGGAGATATCGCACGGACAGTGCAATGGACACAGCCCAGGAACGCTGTAATGATCTTATAATTGCTGCCAAGGCTCTCATCCCTGGCAGAGTTACTGGCATGTTGTTTTGACCCATCTTTCAGCTGCAAGGTCTTGCAGAAGGCAGTTTAATGATTAACCCTGAACTTTCCCATTCTCAGCAAAACAATAACAAACGATGGCCTAGATTTACCCCAACCAAATTTTCAGCCACTTAACTCAAGTTTCTACCTAGGAGGTTATCGCCCTGGCCACCCATCAGGGATATTGTCACCAGAGCCTGCAGGCAGGTCTCTCCCACTCCAGACAGCTGCTTGACATCAGGTTCACGGCACTGCCAGCCACCCCCACCACTGAGGAGGTTGGCACGCCATGCCCAACATCTTGCTCAAGGTGCTTTTGCTCACTTTTGGACTTTTAGGCCCTTTGCATATCCTTCTCATTGTATAGTTCATTTTCTCTCTATTAGAAAAAATAAATTCCTCATTCCCTTAATAATCTTTAAACACAGAGAGGCTTTTAGCTGAAATCGAGCACATTTCTTGCTTTCCTCTTTCCTAAAGTTACTGAAGCCTCTTAAGTCACTTTTATTGCTGCTTTCTAAACTTCTTCCAAGCTGCTAATAACTTTAGTAATGAGATACCCAGAAGTATGCACAGTAATCTTGATGGAGTTGCATTGGCTTTTTTTCTTTGCTGTCCTACCATGCTGCAAATTCTCCTCTGGAATGCTTTTCAGCGAGCTCTTTCTCTCTCACCATTGCTCCTTTCCAGGTTTCTCTCTTCCTGCAGAACAGCTGGAGTTTGAAAAAATTTCCCCTCAATGTACTAACCTGTTATTTTCTGAATCGGAAAATCTAACACCCCTCAGCTGGATTTAATGTGATTTCAAGCTCTGTTCTGCAGCGTGTCAAGAAGAGCAGCAGCAAGGGGCCTCCTGTCCTGCTGGAGGAGCACAGGAGCAGGCTTGTGGTGCACCAGCTCCTGTCCTGCCCACAGCCTGCACTCAGGGTTTCCCTGCCACAGCCTCTCCCGTAATTCCAGGACCAGCAGAAATGGCTGGCAATGGAGCTGTCCCTCTGAGATCAAGGTTCAGGTTGGGAGAAACTCAGGAGATCTCTAGTCCCATTCCCTGCTCCGAGATGGATAAGGCCAGACTTCTCAAGGCTTTGTCCCATCAGGTCTTGGAAAACTCCTAGGATGAAGCCTACACAACAACAGGCTGTTCCTCTGCTTGCTGTCCTCAGGGTGGAGAAGTTTCTAATTTTATCCAGATGGAACCTCTCATTTTTTAATTTATTTTTGGTTTTCCATATTAAATGGTATAGAACTGCGCCACAACAATAGAGAGAGAACATGAGTAGCAGGTCTATTTTCTTTTGCTCATGGAATGAAAACAGCCTTGTCTGTTCCTGTTAACTCTAGAATGTGCATGGTAAATGGGTTTTTTGTCTTTTTAAAAGCACATCTATGTTTCAATAAGTTCAAATTTTACCTGTCAGTTTTCTCCCGTGCTTGGAGGTCACCATGCAAGCCAAAGCATCAAGAATAATTAACAGTGGGAAATTATGTAACCGCTAAGAGAAACAATGACTCTTCTGTGGGCTCCCAAGCAAGCTGCCAAGAGCTCTGACTTTAGTTCATCATGTAATTTAAAATTAGTTTAAGGATTGTCACAGTACAGAGTTTAAATAAGTAAGTTGTGTGTTTAAGTCCGATTTCTACGTGCCCTTTTCCTGATTCTTACAAGGAATTTGCTCTGTGGCTGCTGGTGTATGGTTTGAGCCCTTGGACTTCTAGCTTTCTTCCCAGCTCTCATTTACCACATTGGAAACTGGGTTGCTCATATCTCATCAGAGGGAGGAAAGTGAATAAAAGGAATAAACAGAAGAGTCTTGCTAAACCCTACTTGCTGCCAGTAGAATTTGCCATCAAGGACATGGTGCGGTGTAAATAAGTGTGGGACACCCACACGACCCAGCTGCCACACCAACGGGTCATCAGGTGGCTCCAGGAAAAGCACCAAACTATTTGTGACCCACAGGGGCCACAGCGCTAACACAGCCAGGTCAGAGCTGCTGGGTGGGCAGGAGCCTCTCTGACCTGGGCAGATACCAGCAGAGGTGCAGCTGCTTTGATGCTGTTTGCTTCTCAGTGACCACAGTAGGACACTGGCTGATGCCTGTTTGAGGAACACTGTGAATGCTCCCTCACCCAAGGAGAGCAGTTCCTAGCTGTCAAAGACAGATGAGGGTTTATGAAACCACCTCTTCTGTATGAAAAAGTTTCCCTAGAAAGGCTCTTTTCTTCAATTCTGATTCTACATTTGCTTACCTGCATTGGGGCAGCTTGTGTGATTTCATCTAATAAACAGATCCTCAGCTTTTTCACTGTAGGGTGCTAATGACCAAATTCATCTGAGCTGCAAGAGCAAGGATGAGAGAGATCTCATCCTTAGGGAAATGGCTACCTAATGAGTCAGAGTTAGAGCCACGCTGCTGGATGTTAAATTCTCTCTTCTTCAGCAAACAGCTAACTGCCATACAAAACCCTTGCTTTATTGCTTATTTGTTCTTTACCAATAGATGATCGCAAAGGAAGCCCACCAGTCTCAGGTGACAGGGCATGGCAGAGCACTTTACAGTTTGGATTTACCAGCTCAAGTCTCCCCTTAGCTCTGCACCTCACCATTGCCACATTTCATGGAACCATGTGCTCCAGCTTCCAGAGATGACAAGCCTGATGCCCAGGTTCCTTACCTCCCTGTTCTCTACAAGGTCAAGGGGGAGCACACTTGTCAGTTGCTGTGTCCTCTCTTGAGTCCTGAAGGGCAAGATCAAGCAGAGCTGTTTGGTACCACAAGACACACGGTCAAAACTTGTGGAAGACTTTTCACTGTTCTCCATCATGTAGGCAGATTTCCATTGTACCTAAAATATACCACATCTGACAATACCAATAAAACCCACATCAGTCCACTTTGAATTGTACATGAATTCTCACTTGTACGAGAGTTGTGCTGATGTAAAACTAAGTAAAAGACATAAGAGCAGTTTGAGGGAGCAGAGTTCATGTTTTGGTTGAAAAGCACTTCACTTACACGTACGAACGAAAAATCTCTTTCTGCATAAAACCTTAAAACTAGTAACTAGGGTAAAGGTTATGCAGTGCTTTAGCTGGGCCTTGAACCTAACTCACCAAAAGATTCTGGGAATTTGATCTGGAGCGTTGTAAAGACTGTACTGCAATGAACTCACAGACTAAAATAGACGCCAAGTGATAGCAAATGTCAGCAAGGGATGTGCATGTGGGGTATGGGAACTAGACGTGACAGAGTATCTGTGTCTCAGCAAGCCACATGCAGTTCGGTCTTTCCATTCACAAAAAAATGGAGTAAGGGTCATCTTGTGCCTTCGGAGCTTGTTTCTCTCTCATGACACCAATAACCTGTTCCCTTTCCCGGCAGGTGTCCACAAAGAGAAAGCAAGAAGCCAGCGGGGCAGTCCACAATCTCATACGATTACTCGGAGGAGGAGCTCATGGCAAGCATTGAGCGGGAGTACGGCCGCTGAACCCAGCCCCACGCCACAAAACTTCAAGCACGTTCCTGGAAGCCCAGCTGGAGCAAAACTGCTGCTGACAAAGTAACCCTTTGCACAGTGAGACAGGATGGGAGAGGTGGGTGGTGAAGCGAGGTGAAGCGTGATAAGCCGTGGGGGTGTTTGTGCAGCACGGGGCAGAAAGCCCTCCTGGCCAGCTCTGAGTGACAGCACGAAGATCCTCACCGATTGCTGACTTCTGATCTGTGCCGCTGGAAGAGGGACCAATTCATCTTGCAAATCAATATTTAGAAGCTCATTTTAAAATTCCATTTAAAATTCCATTTTAAATTCAATTTAAAAATGAAGATGTGCTAGAATTGAAGTGTCATACTTGAAGAGTTCAGACATGGTGCTTTGAAGGTTTTTTCTTAGCAGAGAAAAAAATAGAGTAAAATAATTTGATTCAGATCTCACTTAAAGGGGTGTTACATTAAATTCATTTTCCTGACACTTAGAACAGGCCAAATTCACTCCTCGTGCTGTGCAAGCCTCTGATCCAGGTCTGAGTTTGTCACTGTCTCTTCAAACATGGTCCTCTCCCCCATGGGATGTAAGATGAAAAGAGGAATGAGCCCACCATCCAGTACACAAGCAGCATCACCCCAGAGTTGAACTCCCACCATTTAAGCAAACAAGGCTCCTGGGAGCCATCAGGGAGCACAGGATTTGCACAATCCCTTCCGGGTGGGATCCCAGCACCGATGTGGTTCCTGGGACTCCTTGGCGTGGATCCTCCAGTGAAAGCAGGAGGCACGTCCCCGGTGCTGCCTCACTGCGGCCAGCGCTCATGCGTCTTGAGAGGGACTTGCACACTACTGCAGAGCAGCTCTTTGCAATCAGCTTTCAGAATTGTCAGCCCTGGCCTTCTCATTTATTTCTTATAGGTAACCCAGAAGAAAAATCACTACGCTACTATTAGCAGACTGCAAAGTAAAATAGAAAGTTGAATCTCCAAAGAAAACCCTATATTTTCAGTGCTCCCTGGCAGGGAAGCCTGGTATTTTAGTGTTTCTGTCTTTACCTGCATCTTAATGTATTATGAGTAGCTGCTTATTATCAGAAGTAGAAAAATACCTTACTTCTGTCTTCAGCTGAAGCATAAAAGACATCAGATGAAATCTTCACATAGGCTGTGTAAATGCAAGAGGAAACAGCGGGACATATTTTTAAGATGATGTATTTTAACTTTGTAATTCATGGTATCTGTGAAACAGAAATAAATGCATCTGTACTCTATGTAGCCCTCAGTAAAGGCATCAAACATTGTTTTGGAAAAGGCTCTCTGACTTACATGGTGAATTGTCTTACAGTACCTGCCAAGACTAAGCAAAATCCATCCTTGGAGGATGGCGAGAGGGATGCCATGAGGCAGACGCTAGATTACACCCTAGCAAACGTGCTCATGCTCCGGCTGTCTTCCCGGCAGCAGCCCCAGTGAGGCCACTGCCCGAGGGCTCAGGAGCCACCGGCAGCCACAGCATCGGGCAGCAGAAAGGGAGCTGACCTCCGGCAAAGCTACGTGAGCTTGGAGGCAAGAGCTCCCAGCACACCAGCTGGGGGACCTGGATACCTCAGTGGCCCAGAAGTAGCTGGAGCAGAGAGCAGAAGTCCCTGCATAGCCTGGGGAAATCGGGTGGGCCCTCTGGAGCAAGGGCTCTTCAACCCATCTGAAAAAAATCCAATTTTGAACGACAGCACTTTATTTTTTGGCAGGAACAGTCGTTTCTAGACCTACTAATGCTGCTGAGCTGTGTCAGGAGTACAGTTTCTCTGCAGCACGTCAAGTGTCAGTGGACAGAGCTCGTGGAGGTTGTATTAGTTTTCAACAGCTTTCAAAAACTTCCTGGGGTGAGCAGAATGTGCCTGTGGAGAGCAAGAAAAACACAGGAGACCTGCTGACACCAGCACTGTAGGTGACCGTGGCACTCCATACATTGTCTTGCTTTAATCACTGTTTTAGATTTCCCTCTAATTTGGATTTTGTTCTTTTTGCCAGGACCTGGCTTGTGCCATGCCCCCAGAGTGTTTGGCACATGTGGGGAGATGCTTCCAGGAGCTTGGTTGCCCTTGGTGGCCTCCAGTGACAGAGCAAACCAGAAGGACAGCCACAGTGCTGTCGGACCATAGTGTGACATCCGCAGGCAGGACATAGCAGCAGCTGCCCCTGCACCAGACAGAGCGGGCAGAGCAGGCAGGGAGCGGGCAGAGCAGGCAGGGAGCAGGCAGAGCAGGCAGGGAGCGGGCAGAGCAGGCAGGGAGCAGGCAGAGCAGGCAGGGAGCGGGCAGCGAGGTCAGGGAGCGGGCAGAGCAGGCAGGGAGCAGGCAGAGCAGGCAGGGAGCGGGCAGCGAGGTCAGGGAGCGGGCAGAGCAGGCAGGGAGCAGGCAGAGCAGGCAGGGAGTGGGCAGAGCAGGCAGGGAGCAGGCAGAGCAGGCAGGGAGCGGGCAGAGCAGGCAGGGAGCAGGCAGAGCAGGCAGGGAGCAGGCAGAGCAGGCAGGGAGCGGGCAGCGAGGTCAGGGAGTGGGCAGAGCAGGCAGGGAGCAGGCAGAGCAGGCAGGGAGCAGGCAGCGAGGTCAGGGAGCGGGCAGAGCAGGCAGGGAGCGGGCAGAGCAGGCAGGGAGCGGGCAGGGAGCGGGCAGAGCAGGCAGGGAGCGGGCAGAGCAGGCAGGGAGCAGGCAGCGCGGGCAGGGAGCGGGCAGAGCAGGCAGGGAGCGGGCAGCGAGGTCAGGGAGCGGGCAGGGAGCGGGCAGAGCAGGCAGGGAGTGGGCAGGGAGCGGGCAGAGCAGGCAGGGAGTGGGCAGTGCAGGCAGGGAGCGGGCAGGGAGCGGGCAGAGCAGGCAGGGAGTGGGCAGTGCAGGCAGGGAGCGGGCAGGGAGCGGGCAGAGCAGGCAGGGAGTGGGCAGAGCAGGCAGGGAGCGGGCAGGGAGCGGGCAGAGCAGGCAGGGAGTGGGCAGTGCAGGCAGGGAGCGGGCAGAGCAGGCAGGGAGCGGGCAGAGCAGGCAGGGAGTGGGCAGAGCAGGCAGGGAGCGGGCAGAGCAGGCAGGGAGTGGGCAGAGCAGGCAGGGAGCGGGCAGAGCAGGCAGGGAGTGGGCAGAGCAGGCAGGGAGCGGGCAGAGCAGGCAGGGAGCGGGCAGAGCAGGCAGGGAGTGGGCAGAGCAGGCAGGGAGCGGGCAGAGCAGGCAGGGAGTGGGCAGAACAGGCAGGGAGCGGGCAGAGCAGGCAGGGAGTGGGCAGAGCAGGCAGGGAGCGGGCAGAGCAGGCAGGGAGTGGGCAGAACAGGCAGGGAGCGGGCAGAGCAGGCAGGGAGTGGGCAGAGCGGGCAGGGAGCAGGCAGCGCGGGCAGGGAGCAGGTAGTGCAGGCAGGGACATGGCTCTGCTTCTCCCCAGCTCCCTCTGCCCCTGCCCTGCCTTCCCTCCTAGAGTTTCTCCCTCTGAGGCTGCATTTGGTGACTGGCACAGGCAACAGCTCTACAATTTCAAGTTCTCTGAAAGGAAAGCCTAAGTTTTAAAAATTTGGCAGAAAGTGACTATTAGAAAACAAAAAATATCCAAAATGAACATATTTTTGTTAGGTTGCAACAAATCTCTCTTGACCTAGCACAGCCAACCACTAAGCTTCTTCACAAAAACAGCTCATCAGATAGCCAAGGGAGGACATTTCTACACCCGGAATTAAGGTGCATTGGTTTCACTGGTAAGCTTTTCAGTATCACTGAGAGAAAAGGAGGAGCTGCAGGAACACAGGCAAGTCCAGAAGGGTCTGATGCAGCTTGAACAGTTGCTGCATCATGGAAAAGGTGAGAAAAAGAAGTTTTGGGATGCAATGAGGGGCCCTCGAACTGTGCCGTGGTCTCACAGGCTTTCTCTGTGCTGTAAGATGGTGCACATTTTGACCATAGCCACCACAGAATCACTCACAACCATCTGTCTTATTACTATTTTTTTTCAAGTCAAGCAAAACCACAGTTTCTGAGAGGATTGAAGGGGCTCATTTTTTCAGCTAATCATGAAAAATTGCTCTTGAGTGTATGAAGAGATATCACGACTTCTGAGCTTAGTGACTTCCATGAGTTCAGGAGGTTTCTTACCTGGCCATACAACAAGACGCCAGCTGAGACATTCTGGTGATGAAAGCATTAAACCATATTTTTTAAATTACTCAACCCAAGATCTTGAAAAACAAAACAAATGAACTTGGAACTACAGAAACAGTTTGCACACTTATGGAGACTCTCAATTTCACTCAAATCTGAGTTTTTCCATCTGCAAACAAATGCTTTGAATCCTTTTTGTTCCCCTTTCTTTGCGGATGCTTTTCTTTCTGACAGCACTGCAATGGATGCTTCTTTTTGCAGAGCTCTGCCTTCTCAGTAGTCCAGAAAATGGGCAGAACACTTTCCCAAAGAGCAACTAAAAAACAGACCAGCGACAGAGCAGTTTTAGGAAGCAAGTTGTTTTTTAACTGGCATGTAGCCATCCAGTGAGATCTACAAGCTTCAAGAATTCAGTCAGGAGCTGTAAGTAGACTTGAGTGGGGACAACAAAGCTGTGACTCGATCCATGCTTGGGTGAGACAGCTGGAAAGAATGAAGAGCAGCCAGTTACCATAAGCATTGCTTCTCAGGACAGGCGGTCTTCATAGTCCACCTCCACCTCTGGGACCCTGAATGCTGGTCATTTTACTCGGCGTATGTGGGGTTGGCCCCTGTACGTTTGTATCTGCCAGCATCCTGTTGCCAAGACCTCTGGGAGTAAGGCAAAGAACAGTCCCTGTTGCATCATGTTCACTGCCCTGCTGTCATCTATTCACCTTCACAATATTAGATGAGAAGGGAGGGTGGCACCTTCATCACTCCAGTAATGTTTTTCTCCATCCTGCTTCCTCTGAGGATCAAACCCCACTAAGCCTTCAGCCAAACTATTCACACATGCGCACCCCAGGAGCTGAAACAGAGCCACTGCCCTGGATGAGGTACAGCCCTGGAGTCACACCACACGAGCGTGGTGGAGCTCCCCACCACAGCACGCAGAGGAGCTGGAGCACCAGCTGCCTGCCATGGACTTCATACACAAGGTGGGTTTTTTTGCCCCTGCTCTGGACACAAGACATGGCAATTATTTGCACAGGGTGAAGTGGGCTTATCTGGACAAAGATAACCAAGAGAAGAGAAATTGCTCTAAACTCGGGGGATACTACAATGGACAAAGTTATACCTACAGTATTCATCCCATCTAGGAGAAACTCTCCCAGGAAAGGGCATGCTCCAGCTTCCTCAAGTTTTCTGTATGTGTAAGATGTGCCCATGGCCCTCTGCACTCATCAGGATGTAAATGTCACCCAAGTCCCTCCTCCTACACTCAAGGACTAAAGCAGAAAATGAGGAAGGCTGCATTAGACAGCGGATAGAAAATGCCTCAGTGCTAACACACTTGTCACAGGGAAGGCAATCCCATGGACTGCCAGCAGACATGGCTGAGGCTCTGCAGCTCCCTCCAGAACAGTCTCACCATTTCCCTAGCCTGTAGGTTGCTGGGGTTTGAGTCATTATTTACTTTCTGCACACATGGAAGAAGTTTGCCTTTCCGTGGCCATAGTCTACCTGCCTCAAGCTGCCTTGCCAGACACAAATGCAAGGTAAACAGGCAGATGAGCTCACAGATTACACTCCAAACTAGTTAGAAGATTTATCCCAGAGGATAAACTCAAGCCATATGCAACCCAGAGACAAGAGCTGGCTCACAAGAGACAGCAGATGATGTGCCACCTTCATCCTTCACAGGATGCTGAGCACAGCTGGAATTTGAGTTAGCGAGAACCGTAGCCTAAGCCAGAGGAGCACATCGAGCATACAGCCTCCTGGCAACACGGGCCACCTCTGCCCACCCAGCACGGCAGCTTCAGAACGGATTCACATCTCGGTATCCTCACCACAAGCAGATCGGTGCCGAGCAGTTTGTGAGCCAGACAAGGCTGGAGCTGGAGGTTTGGCCGTATAAGCACAGACAGGGAAGCAATGCTGGTCTAACTGCAAAATGTAGCATTAAACCCATGGGCACATTTGAGTGTGCATGCATTTTTCCTTAGAAAATTATTTGTTTTCATGGATTTAGAATGGCTACAAGATAGACAGACTCTTGCCTGCACAATGCCTGTGGTAGCTGGGAAAGCTTCCTCACATGTGAGCTGTTTTCTCTCACAAGATGAAGCCGTTCCAGACTCTGGCCCCATGAGGACGTGCACTGACTGCACCTCCCGGCTCCACGTAACAGCTCAGACCGCAGCTTAGTTCTACAAAAAAGCAGAAAGATGAGCACAGAGCTCTGAAATCCATTGTTGTGTTTCACATAAGCAAAGTGAGGGAGACAAGCTAAAAATCAGCAAAAAAAAATTGCAGGTATTGTTTAGGGTATGACGTGATGCTCAGAAAAATCTTCCCTGAAAAACAGTAGTAGGGACAGGTAGGACGTCTTCCCCTGGGAGACAGAGGCATTATGGAGCCCTGCAGAGCCCAGGGCTGAGAGCTGAACGGTTTGTGCTACTCTGCCAGAACACAGATCCTGCAGTAAAGCCTTCCCCTCCAGTTGTTCTCCCAAGGGGGAAGCAGGACCATCCACAGGATCTTCTCTTTTCATCTGTCTTCTTCCGCAGACAAAGCCTTGAGTCACTGCTCCCAGTTTGCTCTCCAGGGGCTCTGACTGCAGAGACTGAGTCACCCTGCAGGGAATGGCCGTGACAGAAAGCTGCTGTCATTACACCCTCTCCTCCCCTTCTCTTCCATTAAAATGTCACCCTGCTAGAAATAAACATTGCTGCAAGTTGGGATCTGGTCAGAGGGAAAGAAACACCAGAGATGCTTTAAAATTCAAAGTAGTTGCTACTGTTGTTGCTGTGGCTGGTCACCTCTTTCCCAGCTGAGACCCGGAGGTGACAACCAGCCTGCCAGGGCCAGTTGCCCAGCAGAGTGCAGGTGTGCGGCGACGGGACAAACCAGGGCTAATGCAGCCAACTTTTGAGTCAAATGATCATTTCTTCTTTATTTCCAGCATTTGCGCCATGCACAGCTTGCAGCACTGACAGAGTAGCACTCAGCCCATCAGCTTTTGTGACAGCTCCGGGAGGCCATGCTTAGCATAGTCAGGAATCCTGAGACTCTTGCTTTCAGACAGCATGCATAAACCCCAGTCCCTGGCGGTGGTGTATGCGCTCCAGCAAATGCACAAGAAGCATTGTGTAAAATTATAAATGGACAAGCACTGGTCAATTTACAACAAGATCCAAAAAGTTCTGCCTTTACAGGTTAAGTGAACTAGCAAGCCCCAAAGTCTTCCACTGGCCTAGATATAGAAGGTAATCCGGATGGATTTACATAGTTCTGGAATGGAAAAGGCGAAAACTGAAAATTCACATTTTTTTACTATTTAAAACCAGTCACATTACATACTTTTTATTTCATAAAAGTTAAAAACAGGTACAAAAATGTGATTCCATTTATTTAAAATAAACGACTGAACAATAGCGTTCAGGCAGTAAAGTGCAAAGAGAGCAGCTACCCAGTCATGCTTCATCCGTAACAAACCCTCAGGCAGCAGGAACAGAAAGAGCAGAGGCAGCCAGGCCGCGGCCCAGCGGGTCACGCACATCCGCAGCAGCGAGAGCCGCACGTCCTGGTCACAGGCGCTGATTCCTGCACACACCTCGCAGGAATCGCAGGCCAGCTAAACCCAAAGAGGGAGCCGTCACTTTTCCACATCGTGACACACATGCAGGACACACTTTTTTAAATTTCAGGTTTCTCCAGTCCATCATTTCCCTCCTGTTACACAACAGACTAACATGACAATTTACTAAATTGTAACACAGGTTTCCAAACTGTCTTGCTCAGGTGAATACCATAAATGATAAGTCTGAAAAAATAAATTAAATACTAAACTGGCTACTGGACTGAGACAGAACAGTCTTCCCCTGGTTAAAAGCATGCTAAAATGGCATCCAAAAGTCAAACTGCTTGTTATAAGGGATTTCTGGGGGAAAAAAAAAAGCAGCAGCAACTTCTCTTCACCACACAAATTTGGAAAACTGGGTATCGACAGAGAACAGCAACACCACAAGCACCCGCTTTACCAGGAAGGGTAATTTAGCCGAGCCCTCCACAGAGCACAAAGCGAGGTCTGCGCACACTCAGCAGCACATATGCTGAGGACGGGGGGCACAGCGGCTGTCCAGAGAAGGGGGTATGGACATTTCAAAGGTCAGGCACGAAAACTTCAGTACACTTAGCACAAGACTCCAATTTAGTGCAGATTGAAAACGCGTTACCGTTATTTATAACTATAGGCTTAAGTGTGAAAAACAATGACAGTCTGCTTTCAACTGTAACAGGTTTCTGCTGATTTCAGGGGAGTGCTAGCTGAGATCAGCAAGTCTTCCTCACACAGATGAGAACTGTGCTTTGCCCACACCAAGAAGAAAGACCAGTTTTTTAGGATAACCCAACAGTGCAAGAGATAGCGCATTCCTAGTTACTCACATTTTACACATCCAGAAAAAATAGCCCTCCTTAGTACTCAACTAAGCTTTGGTGTAGGAGTGGCTGAAGGGAGAAGAGTCCAGAGGGAATAAACACCACAGAACCATTTCATTGGGCAAGCGAGCTGTCTTCCAGCACACCACCTGGTGCTTCACAGCACAACAGCTCTACTGTCAGCTCTGCTACAATACGTATGCGCATTCTTCCGCACCACGGAAACAGAGCAGTCCAGTTGTGCTCCAGGCATCTCGTTTTATTACTCATACCATGCCATCACAACACAGCACTCCTGCAGCCAGTGAGTTCACTTCTTAGCTATATTTACACTTGGTGTAAAAGAAAATCCATTCAACAGGGAGAGTATCTCATTTAATAGAAAGGGTGATTTTATACAAAGTACTGTGGAGAAGTATAAGGCCACATGAAGAGCATCATCAAGTTGACACGGTGGCTATTTCTTAAGTCTAGACATGATTAGTACTTACTCTGGTTCTTTGACACCGGTAAATGAAAGCCTTGAACAATTTCCTATAAGGTGCACAAGCATCCACAATACATAAAATAACCCCTTAACTTTCTATTTCTCCTGTACTAAAAAAAAAAATTATAGAGACCCTTGCCCTTTTTGCGTTTTTCTGTAGATTTTGATATGCTGGTTTAGTAAGACTGAAAGTAAAGCATAATTTTTAGTGTCAAAGCTTCTAAACAGTGTTTGTGCTTCTACCTCCATCAGAGCAATCTGGATCCTCCAAATTTTGCTCCAGTGAAGTGTGGACTCAGGAATGGCCAGTATGCCAAACTTCTACCAAGAGTCACAACAGCTTCCACTTGCAAAGGGTATGAACTTATAAAATGTTGAGGATTTCAACACTTCTTTTCTGAAAGAACGTCATTCTGCTTTGGGTTGTTTTAAAAAGGATGGCACACTTTGATCTCAAACCCCCAATGTCACCTGCCTAAGGAGGGTGTAACAGCACCAGCCCATTGCAAGGTCAGGATCTGCAAGTGTGAAAATCCCAACCACTAAGAGTTATCAAATATTATATGTTTACAAAATGCATTGAATGCAATTCTTTAGGTTTACTGAAAAGGAGTTTCCAAAACTCTGGGTCTCATTCTGCACACCCCTACTAATGCAGGTCAAGTAATCTGCCTGCATAACAAGACCAAAATGAATAAATACAAAATATATTTGGTATAGAAAATACTAGTATAAAATTTAAAAATCACCCTGTTTTACTGTCCATCGAAATATTAACAGCAAGCATTAAAAGTGACTTTTTTAACCTATTGCCAAAATCATTTCCAAAGAGTTCTGCTTTCCTGAAGTGCTGGTGATTGCATTTGCCCAAGTATTGAAAAAACAAATAGGGAAGGGACAAGGCAAGATATAATAGTTTTCTCACATGGCATTATTAACAGAGGACCTAAAGGAAACTAAAGTATGCACAAACATGGGGAGAAAAAAACCATTGTCAGTTCTGTTGTAGCCAGAGCTCTTCCTGATTTTCAGAAGGTTTTTAGAGAAGGATCTTTCTCTCACTAGCCCTGACAGACAGACGATGGCATGGGGATAAGCATACTGAGAGCACCGCTGGTTTTCGGTTTCTCTGCTGTGGCGATTCTGTTGAGTTTCCCAACCTCTGTCTGCCAGCTGGGGATCTTCTTTGTGGTCATATGGCGGCGGGTGTGCTTTGTCAAGTGATCGCTGCGCATGAAGCGACGCTCACACACAGGACAAGCAAACTTCTTCTCTCCTGTGTGAGTTCTACGGTGGCGTGACAGTTCATCTGAGCGGGCAAACTTCTTGTCACAGCCATCCCAGCTGCAGCTGAAAGGCTTTTCTCCTGCAGGACATAAAAGAAGTATCACTTATTTTTGAGAAGCTGTGTTACAGTTTTATCAAAGAACTGACTTAAATCTTGCCTTACAAAAACTAATGAATTCCACAGAACTGGTTAGCTCAAGTTGTGTTCTACAGAAAAATCATAGGTATATTTTCTGCTTATTCCCTCATATCTCTTCAAATGTTCTTTAATCAAGTCTATTTTTTTAGTTGTCCAAAACCCCATTTTAAAGAAAGAGCTTGTTCATATAAAACTATTTTATCTGTTGACTGAACTAGAAGCAACCCCATGTGATGGCTGCTGCATGTAATCAACAAATACTGCGAGCAAAGAGGAAGCCTGGAATCGATGCTCAGGGTCCTGCTGCTCCAGGGATCCAGTCCCACACACAAACGCACCGCCCCAGCGAGCACCGCCGAGAAGCAGCCTGTGCTGTCATCCCCACACAGCTGGAGCCGCAACAGGCAGCTACGAGAACTCCGCACACCCAGGAATGACAGCAGTCAGGAAGGCTGGCCTTGTCAGCCTCTGCTCGTCCTGGGCAACTGCTTAACATCAGACCTATCCTAGACAACATGGTCCACTGCCTGCAAACACCATAAAGATAAACATATACCACATGACCCAGATTTATGTTAACACTTTGGAGCAGAACAGAAGTGTCCAGCAGAAAAGAACAATGCTTCTGTGGGGCTTCCTACTTCAGATATTGAGAGTAAAGTTCTATGTTTGGTGCATGTGATATCACCTAGCTACTCAGTGTGCAGGGAAAAGGTGGGAAAAGAAAGCCAAACTACTCTGCCCTCTGATCCTGTAATGTGGACTGGTTTGTGGGGGTTCAGCATGCTTCACCTCCCATGGATGTCCTAGTCTTAATCACACTACAGGGACACACACAGCTTCCCTACAGATCAGCAGCAGCACATGCTCAAAGTGAGACGCCTATTGCTAGTCTATGTTTATCCTGTAGTGCCAGATTAATTCAGCAGCCTGCAGCACTTCCTCTCAAGCCAGAAGTAGAAGCATCATCTACCTCTGAGCTCTAGTTTACAAGGATTATCAGCTTCATACAGAGTTTAAGCTCTTTCCCCAAAGGAACTGCAAAGACAAGCTGGCAAACTTATGCAAATCCTGCCATGGAAGCTGACATCCAATAAACCACAGTGTCTGTGGGGCAACGAAGGGTGAGGGAAAAAACCCAAGGAGAAACAAAATTAGACAAACTTTTGAATGAGCTATTCTGTACCAATCTCCTGACATGCCTATCCTCCAACATCAAAAATAGTCCCTGAGAACTCAAAGTTAGTCATAACAGGATTTTGGCTCCAGAAAAAGGATAAGTAAAACACATGTATACTGTCTCCAGACTGACCAGATTTTATGCAGCAAATCAGCTCATATTAATTAAAATTAATTTTCATTTACCTTTAAAATTACCTTTCTGTAACTGAATAAACTACTACATTCCTGTAGAAGGTCTACTTATTAACACAGTAGCCCAAAATCTCAATGCATTCCCATTTAGCCTAAACAAAACTCTGGAAAAATATGCAGTTTCTGACTTTCTCTCTTTTTATTTACTCGTGTAACAATTAAGACCAACTACCTGTACTATGGTTTGCTTACCCCAGCCCTCTCCATGCCCCAAAAAAGGGGACTTGCACAACTCATTTTGATCTAGTCCAGATGGCAGGATTCCACTCAAATCTAAACACACACACACAGAGACGCCAAAGCTTTGCTCCAACTGAAGCACGTGAAATTCAGCTAACACTATGGGGTCAGCTGAGGTCTCAGAACAAAGTCTGTCTTGTTTTGCTTGCCCACGGAGAATGAACACTCCTCCCTTCTCCGAGATAAGAAAAAGTTTCCCCGCGACCTGCCTCTCCCCTTTCTCACCCTGCCTCCCCAAAAATGTGCATTTCAGCACCCTAACACAAGCTAATGTAGAAGCAACAAAGGACCTGCCCTGTTGTACACACCAGTGTGGGTGCGAAGGTGGGCTTTGAGGTGGGAACTTTTGAAATAGGTTTTCTTGCACCCAGGGAAGTTGCAAACATAATTCCTCCGTCTAGAAAAGTCCATCTGGGGAGCACAGCTTTGACCAGAAGTGATGAACACAGGAGCAGGAGCAAGGGGCAGTAACTTGGTGTTCCCAACAGTCATTACTGTTTGTGGGCACTGTGGTGTCTGCGTGACAGCAGTCTGTGGAAGAACCAACATGACGGTCCCCTGAGGCACAGAAGGTCCCATGAGTACGGGCTGAGAGAGCGGGGCTGTCTGCGGTAAAATAGGTTTCATAGGAGTTGAGGCTGTTGGAGTGGAAGTCTTGACATAGGCATTGATCATACTGCTTTGTCCATTTAAAGGGATCATTTGACAGAGAACCTGGGGACTTGAAACGGGGGCAGGTGTCACTGGGGGAGCAACTTTTTGCAAGTCATTCTCACAATTCTTTGGTAAGTGGGTCTGCGGTGAAACTGGCTGGACTGGTAGTTGTCCTTTATTGGTCACACTATCACTGGGATCACGTGCATAAGGTTGATGTACCGGAGAGGTTTTGTTAATTAAATCATCTGCAGCACACGTGTCCTGTGGCAGTCTGGAATGTCTTCGGTCATCCGCTCCACACCAGTCTCTGGAAGTCCTGTAGCCTGAAGTTACCTTTGTTTTCTCTTGCACAGCAGGAATGTGATGGTAAGCAGAACTATCACCCGTGTGTCGTATCACGCTTGTTGCCATGGCCCTGCAAGGCTGAGGGGCAAAGGATTCAGATATCACTGGCTTCTGAGTGCACTGTTGCTCCACGTTGATAACAGATGGCTTGGTTATAGGAGAGGCACCGGTCGTTGATGTGATTGAGCAGGAAGCTGTGTTCGCCATAACAGTCCTTGGTTTGGAGTAAGTGACTTGTGAGGAGAGGAGCATAGCAGCTGATATCTCAGCAAAGTCAGGGCTGTGCGGAGGGGTCATGCACTACAAAAAAGAAAACATCGTTATACAGCACTGTAATTTCAAAGCACAATTTTTCACTATCTCTACTGTGAAAAATAAAATCACACTCCCTCCCCAGAATCTCAGAACCTGCCTCTTGGGACAAACTGATGAAAGCATACATTGCTTCATCTGACGGTTATTCTGAGTATGCTCAAAAGCATATTAATAAAAGGAAGGCAATGAGGCAGATATAATCCTGCATAAAACACAGCATGTCTGCTCACTGCACTACAAAACACTCTCATTCCTTTCTCCTCAGCAATGGGTGCAGCTGTAAGAGGTTATGAGAGCTTTGCTGTTCACAAAAAACAAACTAGCAACAGACAGTAACACTGTACCCTTTCTTTTTCAAACTTCCAGCACACCCTAGATCTTTTATCAATGATTATCCCATCAGCTGGTGGCTACTTCTGAGATAAACACAGAGTGGCTCTCTCCCTTCTTATTCATCCACTTCTCTCTATGCTCTCTTGCTGCCATCACCCCTCCTTCCTCCTTTACCACTGAAAACTCATGCCTGTCTCTTGAGCAGCACAGGAGACAATGCCAACATTGAGAGGCAGGAGCGTAAGAGAAATCTGTCAACCAGCTACCACACCACCTCAGCCTCTTTCCTCTCTTATTCTACTTTTTCCTGACATAACCGTACACTAGAAGCCTACTGGCTGAAATGGGCATTAACCATCCAAAACCTGAATGGCACCAAGCCCTTGTTTAATACCTACTTCTGTTACAATATAAATTCAGACCCAAAAAAATGGTGATTCAACTGACATTAGTCAGCCAGAGTAGACCAATGCCCTGGAGAAATAACAGACTACATGTACAAGTACACAACACAGAAACTAATTGCATTGTCTGTTTCATAATGGGAGTCTGTACTTTCTCTTACAAGTATCAGAGTAAAGCCAAATGTCACCAAGAGCATTTTTCGTACAGTGCTTGCAGAGAAGTTGGTGTTAATCATTGATGCTCACTCTGCCATTCTCACTCAAAGTGCTCCAGGAAACCTATAGTAACTATCCAGACAACATCCTTTCCGTACCTGTCAAACTAAATAACCTGTCAGCAAGGGCTTTTACATCTAGATTTAACCAGGGCCCAAACCCCTATATTTGCCATTCCAGAGACAGCAGAAAAACCCACACCTCACTGCTCTAGGTAGACAAAGAGTGCTGGCGCTACTGTAGCTATTCTAGGCAAGGACACCTGAGCAAGCTCTCTTTTTCAGCCAAGACAAAACACTGCAGAGATGTAACATCCATACAGCAGGTATATTTATTTTGCCCTCATATTTTTCTTACCAGTGTAGATAAATAGTCCTTTGGTAATTCAGACACAGCCTCAGCGTGCATTGTGAAATCACCAGAATCCGAGAAGGGTGTGAGTGGTCTTATCTTTAATATGTCACCTTTCTGTGATCTTTGACCCCAGGAGCTCATACAAACAAGCGCTTCAACAGCTTCAATGTCGTTCTGCTCCAAGGTGCTGCAGGTAGACCTTTCACTGTCATGACGCTGCCTTTCACGGATAGACTCGTAGATGTCCACGATGTCAACCTAAATGTAATTGGATTACTGGCTATTAGGACAAGTCAGAATACAAAGCTGACAACACCCACATACTGTCTGCTAAGGATCAAGGTCATCTGAAACAGATCCTGTGCCCACAGCTCATCTCCCCACCCCTGTTACCCTTTTTAAAAAAAAAAAAAAAACTAATCAACCAACCAAAATATGATTTACAGGAAAGCAACAGATTTGTGTGTAGCTCACATTTCCCGAGTTACTTTCCTGCATTATATGGCTCTGAATAAACACAGCCCACCCCTGCATAGAAGTAAAAAGAAGGAAAAAAAAAAAAAACAAACAGTTTCCAACCTTGTTGAGACAAGGCTATTTCCTAGACCCAAAATACAACTGCTATTCAGCACTAATTTCATT
The DNA here is from genome assembly GCF_036013475.1 of Columba livia. Lineage (NCBI taxonomy): Eukaryota > Metazoa > Chordata > Aves > Columbiformes > Columbidae > Columba > Columba livia. Next base: position 16,582,298 of record NC_088604.1, read on the forward strand.
CTGGTAACATTTGGAAGTTAAATTTCAGCTGACAGTAAGATGCTTGAAGGTATGTTCACTGATTCAGAGTACCACACCTTGCAAAAGTATTTTAATCTTATTTTTACCAACAGGGAAACGAGGGTAGGGGAAAAAAAGAAAAACAGTTTTGAAAGCACAATGGGAATTGTCTGTATTGTGCTTTGGCAAGATATAATACTACAGAGGTGTGAGGTATCCCAAATGCACTATGAATACCATAAATACAGACATAATCATATTGATTTGTTTCCAAATGCAAGCATCACAAAAAATTTTTGTATGTGTATGCATGCAAAACACTTGACCCCTCTGGAAAAGGATAATCAGACTTCACAAAGCTCTCTCCGTGCTTGGCAGTGACTCCAAAAGCTACGTTGCACTGCTGATTTATGGCTCACGCGCCAGCTCGGTCTCAACAAGGTGTCCAAACTCTTCCAGTCTTCAGGCACACTAGTTAACTGTGAAGGCTGGGTTTCAGACACGTGGACCAAGATTCTGGAGCCTACTGCTGTTATACAGAGTGCTTATATACCACAGCAAAAGGTATATAAGGTGTATATATATATATAAGCAAAAGGAATATAAGCAAAAGTGCCACAGAAAGCACCACCACAGCATTAGCATGGCCCAAAGCCCTAGAGGGAACGATACTTGTGGGGTAACATCACTTACACACCTAAGTCAATGAGTTTTGTTACTGAGTTTCGTTAAGCAGCAGTGTTGCAAAGATGCAAAGCTGTATCACTTAGTCTCCATTATGGGGAAGTGTATGGCAAACATGTTAACAAGAATGGATCCAAAGTGTCAGTACTGGACACACAGAGGACTTGCGCCTAAACCAAGGGGTACCATGCATGGAGATGTGAAGACTGGGAGCAGGAAGGGGTTAAAGCACTCTAGAACAGAGATCCAAGCACCCAACTGCCCTGACAGAGACTTCTAGGAATTTCCACTGAAAACAGAACTGGAACAAGGGCAAAAAAAACGATGTCGCCTGCCAGCCTGTGAGACAGGAGCCACACCATGCGAGGCTCAGCATTAAGCAGCCAGAAAGCCTGCAAGTGCTCCTCCAAGTGCAACTGCTGGCAACCAAGCCAGCAGATATATATATATATATTTTTTTATTATTATTATTTTTTTACAACTCTACGTTTTAGGACAGCAGTTTTCCCTAAAGAAACACGAAAAAATATTCCTCGCTTAAAAAAAAAAAAAACAAACAAACTTGAAAAAGTAAAAAATCCCTTTTCTCGAGGCAAGCGCGGCAGCCCGGGCTCTCACGCTGCCAGCGACACGGCTCTAACCGCGCCCGGCCGCCTGTCCTCACATCACCCCGCCGGCTGCCGGGGACCTACGTGCGCGGGCAGCCGGCGGGCGGGCGGGGACGACGGGGCTGCGGGTCCCCCAGCGCCGGGCTGCTGGGCTGTGCCCCCGCGCCGGGCTGCGCCTCTCCCCGCCCGCGGGGGCAGCGCCACCCCCTCCCGCCCCTCGCCTCACGAAGGGTGCCCCCGGCCGGGCGGCGCCGCGGAGGGGCGGATGGCGGGAAGGGAAGCAGGAGGAGAAGGGCAGGTCCCGCCCTGCCGCCTCCCCCGCACGGCTGCTGAGGCAGGGCCCCCCCACCCCCGCAGGTGACCGGGGCAACACCCGCCCCTGAAGGATCTGCCCTGCAACGACCGGCGCCCCAGCAGCAAAGGCACCGACCGGCCACTCCCTGCGGCGGGTAACGGTCTCAACCGACCATCCCCCCCGGCGTGAGTAGCGGTCCCGAGGGGCCGCCGCCTCCGCTGAGGCACTAACGGTCGTCGCGCCCCCGCCCGCCGCAGCGCACGTGCCGGGCGGAGCCGGCTGTCCCCGGCTCGGGGGCACCCGCTGCCCGCCGCCCTTCCTCCGCCCGGCCCGTGCTTACCGCGGACGCATCTCCCATCTCCGAGCACGGCGAGCCGTGCATGGCGCGGCTCCGGCGGGCGGCGGCGGTGTGACCGGCGAGCAGCGGGAGCGGCAGGCGCAGCACACACACACACACACACAGCGGCGGCCGGCACCGCCCCCGCCTCCTCCCCTTCCCCCGCCCGCCGGGCTGCGAGCGGCGCGGGAAGCGCTCCGGACCGCTCCCTGTGCCAGACAGCGCGGGGGGAGCGGCGGCGGGGAGACGGCTCTTGGCCAATCACCGCCCGCCGCGGTCCGCGGCCGGCCAATGAGCGGCGGCGGCCGGCGTGATCGCGGCGTGCCGCGGGGCTGCCAGCAGGAAGGGCGGCGCGTGGGCACGCTCGGTGGCGGCTCAGCCGGCAGCGGGCGGGAAGGCGGGAGAGTGGGCGGGGCCGAGTGACGGGTTTGGGGAGGTGGGAGCGCGCGCTGGAAACTGGGGGAAAGGTCGGGCGGGGGCGGGGCGGTGGCCGGGAATGCCCGCGCGCGCGGGGGTGTGGCGGGGCGGGGCGCGGCGCGGGGGCGCGGCTCCCCCTTCCCCCCCGCGGTGCGTGCGGCGCGGCACGCAGGCACCCGTCCCCGCACCCATCCCCACACCCCCCGCACACCCCCCCCACCCCGCCGCGGGTCTCTGTCACCCTCGGGCGCTGGGGCGGGATTTCGGGGAAAACACCCCTTTTCCTTTTCCCGCACGTTCCCACCGCACGGCTGCAGTTTTACCGTCGGGTTCTGCCAGGTCCCACTCGCGGCGTACGGCGGGGAAGGGCCCAGGCGCTGCCAGCTGGATCGGCCAGAGGATCCGGGGTTAAAAATAACCCTGCCGCCCCCCAACGAGAATATTAAGGGCAGACAGTGCGGTTCGGTTGGTGCCGCGGCCCTTGCTCAGCTGAGGACCCGCGGGGCCCCCCTGTGCCAGCTCGGCGGGCGGGTTGTATTATAAAATATCTTCAAATCACAACATATTTATTTTAAAAAGTGTATTCTTTGGGTTTTTTGTTCACCTCCCAGTCCTCGGCCGCCTGCTTGCTTTTTTCAATGGAAGCCAAAACTCGTCGTCCATCGAGTTCCCAGTGGGGTTTGTGGTTCCACCGGGCGACACCGGACCCTGGTGGCAGCAGCACCAGGGGGCTGGGAAGGGGCAGACCCGGGTCCCGCCAGCGCTTTCCCAGCCGGGCCCTGCCGGCTGCCTGCCTGCTGGCTCCAACAGAACACACACAGCAACAAGCATTTTTTCCTACTGGATTATCGCTACTTGTTCCTTCCTCCGTTTCTGAAGACAGGACATCTTCTGTGTCAATGTGGAGGACATGGGAAGGATCATCTTGAATCTTTCATCTCCTTTTGCTGCTATAATAGTTTCACTTGACCACTGGCACTCAGTTTTTCCATTACAGCTCTTCTGAATCCTGGTCTTTCCCTGCTGTCCACACATTCTCTAGAGCTTCACCATCTTGTGCTCATCTCCCGTGTTCATTACTGCACATCTCATGTACTTCAGCTTCCTCAGCCCATCAAACACCAAATTATCTCCCTGGCCCACCCATCCAGGCATTCCTTTGCTTCTTTGCATCTTCCCCCTGTGCCTCCTGTATTTAACCGTTCATTCTCCCCTTGCCAGGCCTCCCCCGCAGCATGCACAGGGTATGTTCCTCTTCTGTAAATCACTAGCTGTTCTTTGTAAGACTAAAGCCACTCGCATGGTCCCATTTTGAGGCAAACCCATAGGGAACTGTAAAACTAAGAAAATATCATGCTGTTCGTAGCTGAGAAATGATTGCATTTGTTTCTTTGCTGCTTGTTGAAACATATGCAGTTTCTGCTTAAAGTGCTTACACACACAGCCTTAGTCATTTACAGCTCAGATTTTTAAATTGAGCAATAGCATCTGAAGGCAGCACAGCAGCTCGCTGGTGAAGAAGCGGTGACGGAGAGCAGAGCGGATCCCTTCTCCCGGCTCCCAGCGGGATGTTTTCCCATGGCATGTCCAACAGACTCTGCCTACAGGTTCTGAGTCCCCCAGTGGAAACTGCTGAACTGTGAGTCCTCACTACAGCTCACGGGTGCAAGACCAGTTAAAAGAAGTGATATTACACATCTATATGCCCACCTGTGCCAGAGGGAAAACGTGTTTGATTGTTTTCCCTCTGCTAAGCTAAAAAGTACACCAAAGGTTTTTAACATAAGTCCTCAGAGCTTTTACCAAAATCACCTGGTCTGCCTTGTTCTGCTGCTGCCAGGAAGGAACAGCTGCTTCATCTTCACGTCAGGCGTCAGTGTCAGAGCACAGCTCTGAGTCCAAGAGCCCGAGTCCCCAGCCCTAACAGCCCAGAGCTTCTCCTCCTCTCCCTCCTCTCAGTTCTTCCCCGTCTCTTTTCTTTCCCGAGGCTGCACTAAGGTGACCATTAATGCAGTTAATATTATCTTCCTTCTTTGCACTTGCACCTGCATCCACCAACTTTCTAGGCTTCATCCAGCAGCACAGTTTCCTGAGCAAGGTATCAGAGCGCTCATCCGGAGGATGCATGCTGGCTGTGCTCTCCCTCCTGAAGCTCATCATGTGGAACAAAGCACCCAAATACCCCAGTACTCCTTTCAGAATAGCTCGGAGGAGCTGCTCCCGTCGTCGGTGGCCACAGGGTGTGGGTGGGCCTGCCCTGGCTGGCCGTGGCAGTGCAGCCCCCAGCCCCGTCCTCCACCAGCCTGCCCTGCAGTGCTGCTGCTCCCGTGTCCTCTGGATCTGGCGCTCCGGGTGCCATGTGGTTTTATAAAGGCCTGTTTAACTCAGACTGTTGGCAAACACTTCAGAGAAAAGCTTTCTTTTGTCAAAGATAGACAACGTCTTTGTTCCAATGTAGGAACAAGCAAATATGAGTTGCTTCAGTGGAGGGTTAAGAAGACTCGGCTCCGATTATCTTATCCTTTTGGCTGGGAAGACAAGAAAAGAATCAGCATTGCATGCGAGTAGGAGGGAAAATATTTAATATTGTAGACTGAAAGCAACCAAAGGGCACACAGACAGCTCTCCCCCATTCCCTTTTTGCAGATAATTATAAGATAAACAGTTCAAAAGAGACTAGAGGAAGAATATTACTGTCTCAGTTTTCCTAATGTCTACCAGCAGTTAAAAATAGACCAAAGCAGTTGTTTGGGGTACAGCTTTAGAGTTAGTGCAATTTGGCAGCGGCATCTGGTCTGGCTGAATACAGCAGCAGCCTACTGGAGCAAACACATATAGCCTAGCAAATGGGGCAGGATTAAATAAATATAGATAATTACAGGGTGTTTCAAGAATATGGACCCAATTTGAAATCACTGCTCCTTTGAAATTGGGTCCATCTTTTTGAAACACCCTGTACAATCAGAGTTCCCACACAAGAGACTTAAGAAGATAGTACATATTGAAAGAAATAGAAGACTGCAATGCACATGTAGGATGTGTCTTTCCATTCCCTCTCCATCCTCTGTTGTGCACTTGAAAGACTGGGAGGTCAGAGCTGCTGCAGCCCCAGATTGCCCCAAAACACACGTGCTGGACTGACAGCAGCAGCCAGAGGAGAAACTCCCCAGCACGGAGCAAAAGAAGCAGCTTTGCGAGGTGGTGCCCATCACCAGCTCATGGAAGTGACCACAGCAGCCCCTGGGCAGGAGAAGGACAAGAGAGATTCACTCAGGGGATGAATGCAGTGACCTCAGTGGGAATAGCTGAGTTATAGAAGGGATTTATAGTCAGAAGGTTATATATGGGATATCTGTGAAGAAGAGAGGAGGGAAAGGGATATAAGAGGCAACCATTAAGAATAGACGGGTGGAAAGGAAGAAAAAGATAATAGAAAAAAGCAGACAGACCAACAAGGAATATTTTTCACTAGAATAATTTCTGAATACGAAAGTGATGATAAACCCAGGGGCTTTTATGCAGACTTTGGCCCTGGCTGACAGTGAGGGTCTGTGTGAGCGACGTTTTGACGGATTGCCTCTTTCCTAGCAGCCATACAGACCGTTCAGCCTTTGGCTGCTGTCATGTCTGTCGCTGTGCCCAGCAGCATCGCGGAGCTGACAGGACATGCTCCCGGTGTGCCGAGAGGTCAGCGCGGTGCCGGGCACCCCTGAGAGCGCAGACATACAGTCCCTCCACACTGTGGTGCTGCGTGTGGGCCAGCAGCTGAAGGGCAGATCTCATTTATTGCTGACAGCTACCGAATCACCCAGCAAATCCCCCGACTGCTGGGCAGGAGCCCCAGCCCTCCCCGGCAAACCGCGTACGTGTCTGCAAGCAGGGACGGGCTGCAAGACAGCAGCCTTTGCCCAAAGGGAGGACGAAAACACGGTCATTGTGTGCCATCCTCAGCTGGCGTGAGTCAAAAGTCGACCTCTTCCTCGCCTGCATCTTTTGTACTCACTTTCAGAAACAGATTGAGCTTTCAGGATGCAGATAAGCATCTGAGGAGTGGGTAAGCAGCCAGCAGAACATAAGAAAGCATAGCCAGGTTACAGTGAATGGGCTTAAGAGAAGATCCACACAGACTGTTTCCCACTTTATTTTGGACCCTGGGTGCTTAAAGAATAAACACACGCTGTCATTTTTTTTCTCTCTGCTCTCAAAAACACGTTTCTACCTGAAAAAATACTGACCTCATCAAACGCTTCCTGAGGCTTGGCAGCACTATAGAAAGAAATCACTGCTCCACCAGATTTTTTCCAAGTATGTGAAACACAAGTCTTACTGAATTAAAATAACCCAATCCACAAATATTGATTACAGGTGAGAACTGTCCAGAGATTCACCGTAACAGAAATAACAAAGTAAGTGACATTAATAAGTATGACACACTAGTGCACCATCTGCTTGCTCGAATGCACCATCTGTTTTTTTCTACTGGTGCTATTTGTGCCCTGATCTTATTTTAGTGGCACCAGAAGATGGATTCAAATACCAGCAAAAACAAAAATGACACGTTTTTTATTTATTGTTCTGCTTAAGTGGATGTCTTCATCTTTTTCACCGTTCTCTTGCCCTCAATATTACTGTTAGCTAAAACCACGTGTATTTTCTGACACACAGAGCATTAAAGTATTAGCAATGCTGACAGACGTTCCCCTCTTTTGGTCATCTCACTGCTTGCTTGGGCAGGTATCAAGCCTATGTGCAAACTCATGCCTCATCCTCAATCATCTTTCACATATTATTAGATCTGAAGTGTTTTCATGCAGTACTTGAATGCTGGGGAGATGTCCAGTGTGATCAGAGACCGACTTCTGGACTGTGGGACATGGTTCAGGCTCACAGCTGTGGGTGACTGGTACCACAGACTCCCACCGGGCAGGAGTGGCCTTGTACAAGGAGTCAGCAATGGTGCCCACGCGGGCAGAGAGAAGGTCCTCTGGTACCAACACTGCCATCTCCTCCAGGACTTTGTCCATACACTCCTGAGCACTTGTACAGCACTGAGCACAGCAGGGTGCCAAGCCCAGGGGAGATCTGTGGGTGGAGGGATCTGCTGATCTCCCTGATCAGTGTCCAGCGCTCTCATCACATGTCTTTAGTTATCTCTTCACTAGCTCTCGGTCAAAGGCTTCTCCCAACACCTCTTTCTGGGACTGGGCTCTTCTTACATGTCTGGGAAGGGCCATGACATCCCAGACTTGGTTACCTGATGAAAAGTTACTGCCTCTTGGATCACATCTCTAAGCAGATCTTAAAATAATTGTCCATTTTTCTTCTGGGCTAGTGCCTTATCTGTGTTTTCCCCCCCACACACACTGCACAGTGACTCCTGACTCTGCGCATCCCGGGGAATTAATCATTCGCACGTCCTGGTGCCCTTCCTCTGTCCTGCAGCCTCCTCTGGAGCGGCGTCTCCCACCTTTCCCTTCCCCAGCTCTGCAGCAAGAGCCTCGCTCTCTGCCTTCTTGGCCCTCTCCTGGCAAAATGATAAGAATAAGAAAGATCCACATAAAAAAAAAACTATATTGGATTTCAGTTAGTGACCACCAATGACAACAAGACCAAGAAGGGGGCTGAGGAGTGGCAGGAGACCAGCCAGGGCATCCCTGGACAGAAGTAGGCACAAGAACATCTGTGGAGGAAAAAGGGACAGATGAGATCGACACCTGAACCTTGGCACTAAACACACTCAACTGCTGTCCTCCTACACATGGACATCCTCACAGACACCAAGGTTCAGCCCTGCTTCCCTCTGATGTGTTCCTGGCCAGGGCTGGAGAACCTGTCTGTGGGGCCACCAGCACGGCAGGAGCGCGGTCCTCTCCACCTCACCACTCATGGGTGCACAGGGGCTGCAGGAGCAGATGAGCAAAAGCTTTGCTACTCATGCTCTGCACACTCAGCTTTGCTTGCTGCTTCATATGACATAACATAAATGCCTGAATTAAGGTCTGCATGAGTGCCACCATGAATCTCACTGTACAAAATTCTCCCCATGACAACTAGCTGTCATGCTACACTGACATCCCAAAGGAGATATGATTGTTAACTCATTATACATATAAATAAACTCATATACCAGTTTGGTTTCTGGCTGCGGTATCTCCCAAATAGGGGAGAGAATTGAAAGGGAAGGGAGAAACTTGGATTGAGATAAACACATTATAATAAAATAACAAAATACTAATACACTACTAATAAATATATATCTATAACATAGAAATAGAATATAAAATAAAAATACTCAATGCAATTCCTCACAAACTCTGTCCACACTGAGCAGCCAGTCCCAGGAAACAGCACCTGGTCCCAACAGCTGATCCCAGAGAGAGAAAAAAGGAAAAAGGCAGGAATGCCCAGAGGCCTCTGCAAAATGGCAGGATAGCAAAAGGCCGAACTAAACGTCCCAAACAGAACTCCCCCAAACAGTCCCGGCTCTGACAAAGACAGTGAAGAAAGCAAAGAAGCGAGAGAGACCAACAGATCCTGACTCGCCTTAAATATGAAGCATGACGCTAATGGGATGGAATACTCTTACTCATCAGTCTGGACGTCAGTCAAGCTCTGCCCCATCCATGCCCCCTTCCTCGGTGCCTCACACCTGTGGGCAGAGCACTCAGTGTCCTTGGTTCTCAGACCAGAACAATTAGAAACATTAACTCTGTCCTGGGTTGTTATCTGCATGTTCTCAAACTAAGTTCAAGTAATGACTGTGCTAGCTATGAAAAAAAAAGGTTTCTAACTGCATGAAGAAAATTAACCAATTTTCAGTCAAACCAGCACACTGCCCCAGTTAAGGAGCTGGAAAACTGAAATTCCTACTCCTGTGATACTTCCCCAGCAGTATTGCTGGTCACAGATGACTCGGTCTCCTCCACCCACTTGCTCAGACGCAGACTGCTTGGACAATGTATCCCACCAGGCTGGGCTGCTGAATATGACTTGATGCTTTTTCTCATAACTGGTGCTTGCTTGGACTTGCTGTTACACTCCCCTTGCACAGCAGAGATCCTAATGCCTTCCTTCAAAGGCACTTTCCCACTTAGTTTTACACTGTTTACATACAAAGGGCAAGGAGTCTCCATTTTTTTTCAGAACATGGGTGAATCCTTACGTCAGCCTTGGGTGTGCACTTCCTCTCCACTACTGCAGTGCTTCAGGATGTCAAGAAGATGCAATGAGACAAGTAATGCAAAATAAACTCAGGCTCTAATTCTGGGCCGTGGCTCTTCTGGTTCATAACTGTGCCATTTCCCCTTCCCAAGTACAGACTACACTGTTTATGCTGAATTTCCCTCCCCTTGGGCATCCTTCCATGGTGCCAACAGGGCAGAGAAATGAGCTGACGTCGTGCATTGTGGAGCTTTTTCAGGGCGTGGGTGTTGTCCAGGGATGTCCCCAGCTGCACACCCTGGGCTGCCTGGGGTGAGCTGCAGCCCTGGGGAGTGAGGTGCAGCAGCCAGGCACGGGCTGCGGGTACCAGGCTGCAAACCAGCAGAGCTGGCCTGGGTGCTGCATCACTTCACCCAAGCCTTACATCCAGGATCCACAACTGACCCTCCAGCAGTACTGAGGCTGTTTAGGTCCCCACAACTCACCTGACGGGGAGAGAGGCAGGATGCTCTCTAACACCAAAAATCCACACCAGTTGTCATCTCCAATATCCCCAAGAGTCTGACTTTCCTCCTCTGATGAGTAGGTGAAATCACAGTATCACAGTATGCTTGGGATTGGAAGGGACCTCAAAAGATCATCTAGTCCAACCCCCCTGCTGGAGCGGGAACGCCTAGGTGAGGTCGCACAGGAACATGTCCAGGCGGGTTTTGAATGTCTCCAGAGTAGGAGACTCCACAACCTCCCTGGGCAGCCTGTTCCAGTGTCTGTCACCCTCACTGAGAAGAAGTTTTTTCTCAAATTTGAGTGGAACCTCTTGTGTTCCAGCTTGATCCCATTACCCCTTGTCCTATCACTGGTTGCCACCGAGAAGAGCCTGGCTCCATCCTCATGGCACTCACCCTTTATATATTTATAAACATTAATGAGGTCCCCCCTTAGTCTCCTCCAAACTAAAGAGACCCAGCTCCCTCAGCCTTTCTTCATAAGGGAGATGCTCCACTCCCTTAATCATCTTCATTGCCCTACGCTGGACTCTCTCCAGTAGTTCCCTGTCCTTCCTGAACTGAGGGGCCCAGAACTGGACACAATATTCTAGATATGGTCTCACCAGGGCGGAGTAGAGGGGAAGGAGGACCTCTCTGGACCTACTAACCACCCCCCTTGTAATACACCCCAGGATGCCATTGGCCTTCCTGGCCACAAGGGCACATGCTGGATGCTTTCCTGCCTTGCTGGACTATTGCAGAGCTTTGCTAGTCAACATTCTCCCAGGGCTTTCAAGCTGAAAAAGCTTCAGCCACCTTCACCAGGGCAAGTTCAGATTGGACATTAGGAAAAAAATTCTTTATGGAAAGAGTTGTCAGGCATTGGAACAGGCTGCCCAGGGCAGTTGTGAAGTCACCATCTCTGGAAGTGTTTAAGAGGTGTTTAGATGAGGTTCTTAGGGACATGGTTTAGTGCTAGAGTTAGGTTAGGTTATGGTTGGATTTGATGATCTTGAGGGTTTCTCCCAACTAAAATGATTCTATGATTCTATGCCTCAAGAGGAAGCTAAATTGAGATAATTATGACCCTAAATCACGCTCTTTTTTTTTTTTTCTTTTTCCTTCAGATCCATCTCCCAGTTCCTAAATGCATGGGGTTAATGATGCTGTTCAACATCATAAAATTTTTCAATATTTAATTTCTTGGCAGAATTTTCCCCCGTTGCCCTGCTTTGAAAACCCTCTCTCTCTGATCCTCAAGGTTTTCTTCACGCTGCATTACACATATCCATTACCCCACTGATATTTTGCTCCAAAGGTACATCTTGAGGCTTTTACGAAGCATATTCGAGCTCCCTGATGACAGCGCTCAGGCGGGTGTAATACAGCGTGGCAGAACGTGTGAACGCCACGAAGTGCAGAGATGGCAGGTGGAGATCCGGGTGGTGGGGACCTGGCTGGCTGCAGTGGTGCTGGGATTTCATGCCCGGGTGAAGGCAGAAGGAGGACCTGGCCTGAGACTGGTACTGCTGGGGGAAAAATAAGCTCTGAACCAGCCAGGTCTGTCTGTGGCCCTGGAATGGAAGCGCAAACCTTCAGGTTCAGGGCAGGGTATTCACAGCTCAGCTTATTTCAGTCAATCACTTGGCTTGGGAGGAAAGGAGAGGTGGTGCTTGTGGAGAAGTTGCTGCAGGCAAGGGCTCAATTTGACCGTGAAGTTGGGAATTACTGGGTGTGTAGGGAAGGTCTTGGGATGAAAGCAGCGTTTCTACCCAGTTGGTGGCCTTTCCCATCCAGCAGAACCGTGAATATTCACCCTCAGGCTGTTCTTCACAAGGCTGGAAGGGACCTCGGGATGTCATCTGATCCAACCCCCCTGCTCAATCAAGGCCACCCAGAACCAGTTGCCCAGTTCCATGTCCAGATGGTTTTTGAACATCTTTAAGCATGGAAATTCCATAACTTTCTTGGGCAGCCTGTGCCAGTCAGTGCTCAGTAACCCTCACAGTGAAAAAGTGTTTCCTCTTGTTCAGAAACTCCTCCTGTGTTTCAGTTTGTGCCTCTTGTCTTGTGAAGGTACATGGTGGAAAAAGTGCCAAGAGATCAGAGAGATTAAGTGGTGATGTTTTTTATAAATATGGAAATAAAGTGTTACCTCCTGATATCAGGGTATCTTGGAGTCCCAGAGAATGAGGTGGTGAGAGCAGCTGGGACTGAGGCTGGAGCCCATACAGGAGGTCAGATGAAGAAGGGGTGCAACCTAAGAAACTGTTTTGAGCAGAATAAGCCATCGGATGTTAAATGGCTTGTTTCATTACTGGGAACTCAATCAAAGCCAGTGCACTCCCTCCTGGGCAGTACTTCATCAGCATGGGACACTCACTGAGCAGTGAGGAGGTTTCGCTGTGCCCAGGAGTTGTAGGGTATTTCTAATGGAAAGCATAATCAAATTTTACAGGAAAGTTCACAGACTGTGCGAAAGCTGAGGAGACAGAAAATCTGTAGTGGGAAGAAGGTGTTTCAGGAGGTTCCACTTGAATATGAGGAGGAAGTTCTTTGCTTTGAGAGTGCCAGAGCACTGGAACAGGCTGCCCAGAGAGGCTGTGGAGTCTCCTTCTCTGGAGACGTTCAAAACCCACCTGGACACATTCTGTGCAATCTGCTCTGGTGAACCTGCTTTAGCAGGTGGGTTGGAGTAGATGATCTCCAGAGGTTCCTTCCAACCCCAACTCCTCATCTTCAAAATTTCCTCTGCAGTCCCTCAGGAGGGCTCAAAATCTTCCTTGAAAAATCAGCAAAAGTCAGCATGTGGTCCCAAGGGAGCTGCTGGCCACAGATGGGCAGCACCACGGTCCCTGGCCCTGCAGCGCGTACAGACGAGTGTGAACAAGCTGTGCTCCTGCAGAGATCAGGTGTATTTGGGCCCTCAGTCACCAAAATTTCACCTTCCCGAGCCCCGGGAAGCCCACGGGCACAGCCCAGCCTCTGCCCAGGCCAGACTGGGGATGGCTTGCAGGCAAAGCTTCAGTCAGAACTGCTATGGGGCGCAAGCTCATTTGGGAATGGCCACAGGGCATGGCAAGGGGTGATTTCAGCAGCAATATATTTTCCTTTTAGCTTCCCATCACTGCTTTTACAACTGTCTCTTTTTGCCTCATGCACTATCCTGACCTGGGGCTTCGTATTCAGCAAGTCTCGACAGCTTCTCACCTGTAGCCTGAGCTCTTTTTTAATCATGTAGAGCAGGAACAAGCGGGAGAGCAAGGGCTGGTATGAGGCCCTGACACCCACAAGATGGGGGACCCAGCACTGCCACCCCCCGAAAGCCCTTGGCCAGTGCTGGCTGACAGGCTCTAAGTGTTTCCAGTGAGAAGAGTCACAGAGCAGAGCCCGGGAGACACGAGATGCAGAGCTGACCAGCGAGTGATCATTTCTATTTTATTTACCTATTCATGTTTGCAAAGCTCATGTAATTATTTACTTTAACGAAAAAAAAAAAGAAGGGCAAACCTTATCACAGCAGGATTAAAAGCAGCATCAAACCAAGCGCTGGCAACAACCCTTGTGCCACTGGCACAGCTGCCCTGTAGAGCCGGTGCCAACCCCTGCACTCCCATGCCCTTGTCCCCGGACTCCCATCACTCCTCTGAGCAGGGCTGAGCATCGCCCCATGGCACGATCCCCACTGATGGCAGCCACTACAGACAACGCGTCTCTCCAGGCAGGAGACCGGCCAAGTTGTTTCTAACTGGGCTGCTGGCAGTGGGGACAGCACTGCAGCCTCTTCACCCCACACCATCACCCAGAAGCTGTAGGTGCAGATTTGGCAGGGCCAGGGCTCCAGCTCTCCTGGCCCGCTGGGCACTAGGGAACCCTGGGACTTGATTTCCCTGGCACTGTGGAACCACAGGACGCCATTTTCCTGGTGCTGTGGAACCACAGGATTCAATTTGCCTGCTTTTCCCCACGTCACTTCACCCCCACTCCAGATTTCACTCCAATTTACACCCTCTTTTCCAGCCTGGTGGCAGCAGCCACCCACACACTGTGCTACGTCATCCTCGATGCCATCTGTCCCTGAGCCAGGAGCTGTCCCCACCTCCAGGTATCAAACCACCAAGAGCTACAAACACTTTTCCACCATGTTCCCACTTGTTGGAGCTGCTGCCAGGCTCAGACAGCACCTTTACTCTGCCCAGTGCATGCTTCCCACCCATCAAACCATGGGGGAGGTGATGGACCTGCAGGCCAGCACCAGGCTCAGGATGCTGCCCAAGATGACCAGCACTGCAGAGGAGCACACAAGTGCTGCATCCAGCTCTGGAGCCCTCAGCACAGGAAAGACATGGACCTGTTGGAGAGGGGCCATAGGAGGCCACAAAAATGGTCAGAGGGCTGGGACAGCTCTCCTATGGGGACAGGCTGAAAGAGCTGGGGTTGTTCAGCCTGGAGAAGAGAAGGCTCCAGGGAGACCTTATTGCAGCTTTTCAGTACTTAAAGGAGCCTATAAGAAAGGTGGGGACAGACTTTTTATAGCAGGGCCTGTTATGACAGGGCAGGTGGTCATGGTTTTAAACTAAAAGAGACTAGGGCTAGACACAAGGAAGAAATTTTTTACAGTAAGGGTGGTAAAATACTGGCCCAGGTTGCTCAGAGAGGTGGTAGATCACAGAATCACAGAATGTCAGGGATTAGAAGGAGCCTCAAAGGTCACCTAGCCCAATTTCTCCTGCTGGAGCAAGAACACCTATATGAGGTTACACAGGAAGGTGTCCAGGCAGGTTTTGAATGTCTCCAGAATAGGAGACTCCACAACCTCCCTGGGCAGCCTGTTCCAGTGTCTGTCACCCTCACTGAGAAGAAGTTTCTTCTCAAATTTAAGTGGAACCTCTTGTGTTCCAGTTTGAACCCATTACCCCTTGTCCTACCATTGGTTGTCACCAAAAAGAGCCTGGCTCCATCCTCGTGACACTCACTCTTTACATATTTCAAGACATTAATGAGGTCACCCCTCAGTCTCCTCCAAGCTAAAGAGCGCCAGCTCCCTCAGCCTTTCCTCATAAGGGAGGTGCTCCACTCCCTTAATCATCTTTGTTGCCCTGTGCTGGACTCTCTCCAGCAGTTCCCTGTCCTTCTTGAACTGAGGGGCCCAGAACTAGACACAATATTCCAGATGTGGTCTCACCAGGGCAGAGTAGAGGGGAAGGAGAACCTCTCCCGACCTACTAACCACCCCCTTCTAATACACCCCAGGATGCCATTGGCCTTCCTGGCCACAAGGGCACAGTGCTGGCTCATGGTCATCCTGCTGCCCACCAGGACCCCCAGGTCCCTTTCCCCTACACTGCTCTCTAATAGGTCATTCCCCAGTTTATACTGGAACCTGGGGTTGTTCCTGCCCAGATGCAAGACTCTGCACTTGCCCTTGTTATATTTCATTAAATACCCTATCCCTAGAGACATTCAAGGCCAGGCTGGATGGGGCTCTGAGCAGCCTGATGTAGTTGAAGATGTCCCTGCTCATTGCAGGGCTTTGGACTAGATGACCTTTGAATGTGCCTTTCAACCCAAACTATTCTATGATTCTAAGTTCAATGCCATTGACACTGGCCACCAGCTGCTATTTGCACATGCAGCCTGCAGGGTGGCCACACTGGAGATATAGCAAAATAAATAAGGCTTAAACCAGCAAAAATGACATCCACCTACCAGCTGTGTGTACAAGAAAATAGTTCAATGGGGTGATGGAGCATTGTCCTCTGCAAACAAGCAACTGCAAGATGCACCAAAACCCCCCCAACTAATTTGTATAGACAAAAGATTTTCGAACAAGCTGCAGAATTCAGCTTTCCCATATTAAAAAAAAAAATAAATAAAAAATCAGATCTTAAAAGCTTAACTAAATGTTTGTGACGTCAGAGCCCTGAGTCATGCCCCAGGGAAGAAGCATGGGTCTCCCTGTAAGGCTGCCTGGCTTGGGAGTTCAAAGCTGCGCCTTTGGAGTTCACCTTCCACCCACTGATGCTCCACTGCAGATAAGAGGTGCGCAAAAAGACACTTTCTCTAAGTTCACTATGAAAGGAGAGAAGCCGAGGGAGCGGCAGGCGGCACGGCACAGGCCGGCACACGCGTGGTGGGTAAGGGCTTGGGAAGTCACCAGACACCCAAAGAGGCAGCAGCAGAGCTGCCAGCTCCTTGCTGGCCCTGCCACAGGTCCATCCTTGTGCTGAGTTTGGTGAGATGGCCACCACCCTATAAACACCTGCACAGGGGCTAAACCCCACTCAGCCTTTCAGTGGGCAACAGCTTGAGTGGAGATGACGCTCCATACCCCGTCACTGTGGCATCACCCAGGGCACCTCAGGACTTGCCCAGTGACGTCCTGCAGCATCTTCCTACATCTGGGGCATAAACTCAGCCAGCATGGCCCATACTAGAACTAGAAATAAATGGATAAAAAGCTCTACCTGCCTTTTTCATGCTCCAAATTGTCTGCCTCCCACGCTGCTCCCCACGGAGCCCTGGGCACGCTGACACAAGCCCAGTGATTGGGAAGGTGTTGGCTCGGAACAGCAGCTGCCTCAGGGCAGCAGCTGCTGCAGGGCCAGGGAGCCAGCTAGAGCCTGTCAAGACGTTGCTAATGGTGAGAAAGAGGAGCTGAACACCCCTCTGGACACTAAAGCAACAGCAGCATTAGGAGTAGTCTGGAGAATTAGAACCACAGAATGGTTTGGGTTGGAAGGGACCTCTGGAGATCATCTAGTCCAACCCACCTGCTAAAGCAGGTTCACCCAGAGCAGATTGCACAGAATGTGTCCGGGTGGGTTTTGAATGTCTCCAGAGGAGACTCCACAACCTCTCTGGGCAGCCTGTTCCAGTGCTCTGGCATCTCAAAGTAAAAAAGTTTCACCTCATGTTGAGATGGAACCTCCTGTGCTTCAGTCTGTGTCCGCTGCCCCTCATCCTATTGTTGGGCACAACTGAAAGGAGTCTGGTCCCATCCTCTTGACATCCACCCTTGAGATATTTATAAGCATGGACTTTAACTGAGCATTTCCTTCTGGGGAAGGTCAACACCTGCAGCTTCACCAGTGGTCCCCACCACCACCTGGGATGTGCCAGTTTACAAGTAGCTCCTCCTGGAGAGGCACCCCCTGCTCCCCATAGCAATGGCAGGCTGGCAATGACATGAAGATCTCTCAGATCAGGAACAGCCACTGGCACCACTGCGAGCCTGAGGCTTCCTATGGGAGACGCATCTGCCACTGCCCAGGGCACAGCAGGGGGCAATACCCCCTGCCACCCCCGCTTTGGTTCAATCTCCAGCAGTGATCAGCAGCCATCACCAACCCACTACACATCCGAACTTACCATGGCTTTTTGGGGTTGTTTCCCTGCCAAAGGAAAGCATCCTACTAAAACACAACGCTACACAGCTCCCCTGCGCCCAGAAATGAATGAGGTCAGTTGAAAACAAGCAGAGAATGGGACTAGCCCTTTCTTATGTGGGAATAACTGCAAGGCAGGCATTTGGCTTATTTTCTTCTGCAAAGAGGAGAAACCAGGAAACGATCCTTCAGGCTTTGTTTTATAGATCCTCTTGAAGAGAAAAATAAAAGGGGTAGGGCAAAGGCATTTATAGGTAAAAGACTCATCATTAGAAATGAACATATAAAATTTAATAGCTTGGTTTAAAATGCATTTTCAATTAAAAAACAGCAGTCAAAACAAACAAACAAAATCAGTTTCATAAAACATATGTAACATTGCTGCTACTGTTATAAGACCCGTGTCCCAGAGTATCTTATAGTGGAAAACAATCGT
This sequence comes from Columba livia, assembly GCF_036013475.1. Lineage (NCBI taxonomy): Eukaryota > Metazoa > Chordata > Aves > Columbiformes > Columbidae > Columba > Columba livia. The sequence goes on from NC_088604.1 coordinate 16,600,112, forward strand.
CAGATTTAGTTCACATACTTCATTAAGCAGTAAAAAGAAATAACATCCATGTCAATACTACCTCTACGGAGACTCTACATCTACTTCCCTGACCCTAGACTGAGCGTCTGTAATAAAACTTCCATTTGCAATAAAAATGTGTAAATATATATATGTATTCTATATATCAGGTTTAAAAAAAGAAATTCCCTTGCCATAGTAACATTATTCCCATGACTGCTGCAGGGAAGCCCAAGCTGGGGGTTGGTCTCAGCTGGGTGAGTCCCATGGCTGCTCTAGAGGCGGTGGATCCCTGTGTGAGGTGGCATGTGATGCCAAGTCTCTTCAGCACCCTGTGCTGCATGGCAGCTCCTCTCCTTTGGATTCGAGCCCACTGTCTCCATCCACGTGCCCACAGTAACGGATGCATCCACGAGGAGTTTGCTTAACTCCAGACACAGAACGAAGAGGGGGCCACACGGTGCCCGGAGTGTCAGCAAGCCTCTGTGGGGCCAGACAGTGGAGAGGAGGAGGAATGAATGGAACAGTCTATGAACCAGCTCAGGACTGGGCTGAACGCAAACCCCAAAATACTATAGATCATGTAAATCATTTACAAAATATGGCAGGGAGAGACTTCAAGTAGTCACCTAGTCTCAGCACCAAGGGACAATGAGCTATACCTGTGACAGTTCAGAGACCACTGTGCCCAGCCTGGTTCTGAAGATCTCTGATGTCAAACTCTGGGCTCCCTGGGCAACCTGCACTTCTCACTAGAAAAAAAACACCTTGACACCTAACCTGAATTTCTGCAATTTACACCCTACTTCTTGCTGTGCTTGCGATGGACTGGGAGAACACCATCACATGCTGGGAGGCTGCTCCCCTCAACTTGCTCTTCGGAAGATGACCCCTCACCAGGAACTCATCCGGCCCTGTCCTCATCAGAGGCCACGAGCTCCAGCTGAAGGACAGGGCGGTCTGGCCCTGGGGACACCCGACAGGACAAGGCTCTGCTGAAGGGCACAGAGCTCCCACAGAGGCCTTGGCGATGCCAAGTAGAGCAAAAGGCAGATCTCCCATTTCTTGCAGGCCATGCTCCTGTTCGTGAGCTCAGTGTGGCATTTGCCTGCCTCTTCCAAACAGCAGTGTGACACAGCTGAACAACATTCAGTTACAACTTGTTAACCATTAAGTAGAATCATATCCTACTTTTCCAGGCTATTTCTCCAGCCTATCCAGATTAACCATCACATCCTAGGTGAGGCATATGCAGCTCTCCTCAGTTTTATGGTGTCTGAAAACATCACAAACCTCTCTTTCATTATTCAGATCCCTAAAAAAAAGCACTAAGTGACACTGGACCGGGTACTAGCACTCACCTGCTCACCATGTAATGCAGGGATTGCCTTAGAGCCAAGTGCTGCTGTTTAAATGTTCCTCTTTCACTTGCTACTAACCAGAGGGGTGCCTTTCCTTCATAAGCACATGCACACAACAAGTAAATACTGTACAATCCACTGCAGAGCAGCTTTTTTTGGAGGTGTTTGGCACTCTCAGCTGGGGCTAGGCTCGGGACACCTGCTACCAGCCGCCCCTCTGTGGTCTCTCCACCTCAGCACTGGGTCAGTGCCTGACAATGTATATACAAAGGAATGCTTCACTGCTGCGCTGGGATGCCACCTTCCTCTCTTAAAGGCCTTGTGTGTGCACTTCCAGTTGTTGGCATCCTAGGACCCTGCAAGCTGGCTCCTACCCACAGGTTCATCCAGCCTGAGGGGCTGTTGTGGACAGCATCCAGCTGAGCCTTACGTCTATTGCTAAAGGAAAAAACAACAACAACAACAAAAAATCCACCCTCTAGGAGACCTTCTTCCTGACCCCCAGAAGTGAATCTCAAGTGATCTGCAAGTGCTCAGCTCCTCTCAGGACGCAGCTCTCAGGCTTGGCACAAGTCACCTCCCTGGGCAGTGGAATGCAGCCTGTCAGGGCTCAAAGCGGCAGCTCATAAGAGAAGGCAGGACTGCCATCGCCTTGCTGTGCAGGAGGGTTTAGGAGAGAGCCAATACCTTTTTCCTTCCACGCAGGAAGATCTGTGTTGAACAAGCAGGTCTCTTGTGCCTTCTATGAATGTACAAACGTGCGCTCACCTTTGGTGCGTGTTAAGGGCTTGTCCATTTTTAAATAGCTACATTAAATATCTGTTTCCTCTGTATATGGCATCCTTTTAGATGGGCTCCATTGCATATATTCACGGTATATACAGAACACCATATTTTATATATATTATATATCACTTGTATGTACACATTTACAAACCTTCAAAAAATATATTGCACTTATATACAATATAGCTTCATCTGATGAGAGTTCACACAGTTAGTAAGGCGAGTTCTTCATAAGCAAGGCAGTTTTACATTCCCCCCAAATGACACAAGTGATTTCAAGTCTGCCCTGTTCAAGAGTAAACATTATAAAGACTTTTCTCCAACCTGCACGCAATTGCTATTAGTATCAACGAGTAGTTTCGTAGCTCTACTTAGCAGAAAACAGTCCAATAAAATGGCATTAGCTGATAACAGGCTCAAACATGGTTACTGGATAGATAAATAAGATATCACCACTCTAAAGGCCACCTTCCAGGGGTTTTCCCCTCCCGTATTTAGTAGTGTTTTATACATGCTCTCTATTTCATCACCGATCTTTGCTCACTCATTTCAAGTGCAAGTAAGTTCATGAGCAATACCATGTTCTTAGCAAAGAACAGAAACACAAACATATTAAGCAAAAACACTGCTCTGCTCCCCAGAACAAGTCAATATCCAGCTTTCTTCTGGAGAAGGTGACTAGCGTTTTGCTCAGCATCCTAAATTATGGGAAAATGTTCACTTGAGACCTTTGTTTAAAATCCACAGAGGATCCATGATCTTAGATCTCAGTGAGAGTGAGCTTGTAAGATCCTCCAACTTCTTCAATTTGCAACTGGAAGGTATCTTCATTAGAATAATGTTTCACGATGTTATCATCCATATTGACCAGAATTCTGAAAAAATAAAACAAGGCAGGGAGATATTACTGTTCTAAGTGGCAGAGATGGCAAAGGTGCCCTCAAGTCTCAGAGAGCCTGGACTGTGCAGAGGTAAGGCAAGATGCCTGCTCACCAATCTCTGACCCATTGCTTCCTACAGCAGATCCAGCTGTTCTTGCCCAAACCTGCCATGAAGGCTCACAGCCGTGCTTGCAGGATCTCAATTAAAGGGTTAAACCTGGCTCCCGGGTCAGGGAGGGAGATCTCAGAAAGGGCAGAAACCTTTCTGAAGCTGCAGACACTTGGGCAAACTTTGGGCTCTGAACTAGTTTGTCTGACAGCTATAAAGCATGAGCATAAAACCCTACAGAGCTTGCAGGGAAGAAACTACCGATGCCTGGCTGCTTCCAGTCCTTACCCATGTGTTTATGTGTGAGCACACACATGCGAGTGTGCGTGTGAACACACAAAACCATCCTTAGCAGCAGTTTAGCTACCATCACTGCAAAACTTCTGCAGTGATTCTGCTATGAAAGCACAGCCCTTAAAACTACATTCCAAAGGTGATTAAAAGACATTTTTCCAGCCAGAGGGGCTTTGGGAAAGGGACTAAGATACCAAAGTGACTTCAGAAATAGGAAAAACACAACAACAAACACACATAAACCAAAAAAAAAAAATCACAAGAAAATTAAAAGAGATTAAAAGGAGCAATAAAAGCAGATATAGTCCGGAATTCCATTCTTTACCGAAAAAAAAGGCTGTGGAGTGTGGCCTCTGTCAGGAGTGGGTACTTTGCATGTAAAGACTGTAGACACAGTAAGTACAGTTAACCACTGCAACAATTTAACACAGGTTAAGGTAGGTTCTTCATCACTGAGGGTCTTTAAAAAAAATGGACTCTTCTTCCCCTGACATGATCAACTCTGGTTAATACAGCAGTTAACTCAGAGACATCCCCTGACTTGTATTTACCGAGGAAGTCAGACTATGTATTTATATAGGACCCTTACAGTCTTCTGCTCTAGTTGGAGTAGGACTGAATTGGAATAGGATTAGTAATTCCTGTGTACACACACACATCTGCAAATGACCTTTACACACAGGCAGCACATGGAGGAGTTACAGAGCAGATTTGCCTACAGGCTCAAAAAAAGGAGTTAATATTCTCAGACAGCTGCTCCATAGGTACGTACTCACCCTTTTTTACATTTTTTGAAGATTTTTCCTATTTTATCAAAAGGAACCTCATACTTGTCGGATATCTAGAACAAAAGAAAGCAAGCACTGTTGAAGCAAGGAGACTGCTGGCATTGTCTTCCACTCACTATTTTACAAAGGAACAAAACAAAAAGTCTGCAGATCAAAACAACCACTCTGCAACTGCTCTGTCCTATGAGGCAATCACTAAATCCTGAACTACAGCATAAGCCCACAGATGAGAACCCCTCCTCTGTCGTTTGCCCAACTTCTGTGCAAAAATTTTAATCATGTTCTAAACCTGGCCACTAACTTCTCATACAGCAACCCCCCACACCCACACTAAAGAGCCCATACATTAAAAACCACCCCACACCCTGCTTCTCATCTTCTCTTGGCTCTCTGTTCTAAAACAGAACGTATCAAAACCATTTTTAAATTCAGTGTCAGAGGGATCAGGTGAAAACCAGTCGTCACAGCGGCTGGTGCAGGAAGAAAATAGCAACAGAGTGAAGACCTCTGCTGCTAAGGACACGAGCTGATCAGAAATGTCCCCCTCACCCAGCAGAGTGACCTCAGTGTGAAACCACGGCTACTAACCATGGCACTTCATCGCATGAACCTCCAGGAAGCCATGAGGTCAGTAACCTGAGCCTGGTTTACTTTGGCAAATTGCTCTGTCACACAGACAGCAAGTACCCAACCAATACGCTCTAGCACAGGGTTTCCTCTCAGCTACAGTTGCAAGCTCTCTATTCCTTGCTTTAAGAAGTCCAAGCAAAACAAAAAAGGCACAGGATGATGGGATAAGGGAGGACTTCACAGCCTCTGCTCCCCTGCCCCAGCCTGCCCCTGCCAGCAAAGCCCCACAGCCAGGAGAGAGCCTCAAGTTACAGAACCACTGCTGGGTCCCACAGCTAACACCAAAACCCGGCTGCACAGCCCCAAAGCCTCCGTCCTCTGGGAACCAACGAGGCATTAGTCACAGAAACAGGCAGCCAGAAACGTCACTTTTGAGCTCGTGCCAACCATTACACCATTCCTTGGAGTTAAGTTCTGCGTTTCCTTTGCAGCACTGCAACAGCAGGGGTAGTGGAAGGCTATTTTGGAAGTACCAGAGAGCAATTTCATGCACATATACACTGACATATAAAAGTCTTCAAGCACACTCAGAAGGAGGCTTTGAAAGGCTGAAATAAACCCAAGACACTGAACACATTCTGAAAATCACTCCATCTTCTAATTAAAGTACTGTGACATGAGGGACATCCACAGTGGAGAGTTTATTGACCATTTGTTGACAAAACTAGGAAAAGACCTACACAGCTGCTTCTGCAGCTTGGCCAATGCACAGCTTACGTAAGCACCGAGACCAGAAGGCTCCTTCCAGAAGCACTTGTCATTTTGGGACCATCTCAGGTATCCAGGCATCAAGCCTGACACACATGGATTTTCAAGGAAGACTGAGAACACTCAGACCCCACAGGTGTGGGGTAAGATACTTAAGGGAAGCTTCCTGAAGTCCCTTAATAATGAAAGCATTATTTACATTAATTACCACATTACTGAAAGGAAATCAGGCTTAAGCTTTTTATCCAGAAGAAGAGGAATATGTGGACACAAGCTGTGATTGACAGTCTAGCTCCTGTGTACAAGGACTGGACAGCCAAGGATTACACTCACTTTTTCTCAAACTGCAGACGAGGACTATAAAACACTCTCATTACTCACCGCTTCCATGAGACCTTTCAGAGATGGCGTCTTTAACATTAGTGCATCAAAGACTTCCTCTGACTCTTTTCGGACATACAGCAACACTGAAAAGCAAATCAAAGGGAGGACTTTATGGCATAATTGGTCCTGTATATGATAGTGGCTAAGTACAAAGCAAAATACACTGAGGATCTCATTAAGAGGTATACATATGTTCAATATACATGGGAGATGGTATCAAAAACATGTACAGCTAGGTTAGCTCAAAACATACTTTTTACACACAGAAATACTGCATGCTCAAACATCTTTTCTGTCAAACTACTTCTTTCTCTATTTGCTATTTTCTCTACTTGCTATTTTCTCAATTATTTGAAAACAAAAAAAACCAAACAACTAAGGTTATATTTGAAACACAGAAAGGTGGAATGCAAATCACACAGTCTGGAAGCTTTTGGGTATCCATATCTCACAGGTCATCTGCCATAGGACTTTTCACAATAAAGTGATTTGACAGATGCTACAACAGCAGGTGAAGCCATCCTAGCCACCTCCTCACTTTTAAATAATTAAATTTGTACAGTCCTCTGCTCCCCCTACAGTGTCTCATCTCTCTTCCTACCCCTTGCCATGTTTCAGCAATACTCATACCACCCCAGCTGGCACAACACACAGACTCAGTCTCCTGCTCAGAGGGGAACGAAAGAATAAGAAACCAAATCAGCAAAGCATTCCTAGCGTTCTCAAGCTCACAGAAAGTCTCTGCATGTAACATCAGCCTCATTAAAAACTGAGTTAAGGCTGAGGAATAAGCCACGAGAGCAAGAAAGCTTGGACTTTAACAGCTTTGCTGTCTTTAATCCATCTTCTAATAACTGGGTATTGCAGCCTGGATTGTTCACAAGGGTTCATCAGCCACAGCTTTGACACACCTGCAACAATTACTGGCATATCTAATTGCAAAACATGAACTCAGGACAGTGCAGCACCCTGATGGATTTCCTGTGCTAAAGGCAGGTTTTAAAAAGGACTGTAGATTTAAAAAATGAAGACAGCACATACAGATGATACACCAGCCAAAGGAGAGAGAATCCCATGGGTCTCTTTTTACAGCATAGAGCAACAGGAAAAAAACTGAAGTCTAACTTCCTTTTATAAAACCCATCCTTCCTTACTAATTTATCCAGACTACAGAAGTGCAGCCCCATTACAGTCAGACTTGCTAGACTTAACCTTCACCACATCACAAGCTTAATCCTCCTCTTTTAATCCTTTAAACTTTGTCATGGTCCTTCCACACATGACTGCAACGTGCAGGTAATCCTCTACACCATCTCCAAATGATCTCTCATCTCCTCCTACAACACCACAGCAACATCCACTTCCATATCAAATTGCAGAGGTTGACAACAGGTTGCAAATAAGCAGAATGTTCTCTCAGTGAAGCTCTTGGTGGTGAACAGCCCATTTTCTGGTACCATGAAAGATGCAATAGTTTTGTACCCATAACCAGTTATTGGCATTCACTGCTTAAAGTCCTAGAGAAGATTTCTGAAGTACTTGGTAGTGGATTACAGGATGAATTCTCTCTCCCAATCCACCAAGGAGACTGGTGACCTGCTCACCTCCTCCAAGTCTCTTTCCATACGGGTTCAGAGTCATTAGTATCTGACTTGGCAGAAAAACACAGAAATTCTGACACTGCAAAACATTCACAGAGCTGAACTATATTCAGATATACGAACTCTCCCTACTACTACTCAAAGCCAGAAAAATCAGACTGAAGTATGCTCCAAACTACATTAAAGCAACAACTCAGCCTCAGATGCATCCATCATGATGGACAAATACTCCAGTAATTCAGTCTCTGGAAGAAGAAAATACCTCTTTTTGGCTCTTCTATTCTGGCCATCTTATTTGGAGTAGCAATGAAGTCCTCTTCACCAATATAGGCTCCTCTCTTTAGGCTGGAGCTGTCAAGTGACAGGGCAAAAAGTCAGCAGCAGTACAATTACAGGGACTTACCCCTCTGTCTGAGGGCCAGCCTGCAGGAGGCTGAAGTAGCACAGCTCTTACCTTTCACCCTCCAGCTCTTCTGAAGCAACAGGAAGGACCTTTTAAAAGAAGTAAAAGATTTTTCTTGACTTACAGAAAAAACACACACTGAATTAGCTAGTGAGAACTCACGTGGTACCTAGCCCTCGGAAAACGCCACAAAGAACTCCAAATGCCACAAAAAGTTGCACAAGGGCAGACCCATTATCTGGTGTAATTTGCTCGTTAGCAATGCCCTCCCCATCCTTTTAAGTGCTACCTGTTAAAATTGACTTAGCGATAGCTTTATTTGTGCTAAGGAATCATTGGCATGGAACAACAATCCTGCTGCATCCAGCACGAGCAGAGATCCAACAGCACTGGGTTAAAAGAGAAGGAGCTGCAAGAGCCAGCAGAAGGGTCACCCACCCACCCCGCTCCTTAGCACAGGGACATAGGGGAAAACAAGGCTGTCAAGTGGGGAAGCCAGCCACAACTACACTACTAGAAGTAAGATGTTTTGGTCCAAGCAATAAACATAGGCCCTTCCTTTTAATACACAAATACTTGCACTTAGGGTTGTGAAAATTTTATCCAGAACTAAAATTCATTTCCTCATATTATCTCTCAACCCTGTATCAAATGACACTTTGGCTTAGTATTCCGAAAGCCAGTAAGCATTTTCTTTACCTCTTTTCATAAAGAGAAAGTAAAGAGTCTCCAGTGAGAGACAGGAACATACAGGAGTCAAACAGCTTTCTATGTGGACTAGCACAGTCTTCTGACAGAGCTCAGCACTAGAGCCTTCACATGAAAACATGGCAAGAAGTCAGTCTTATGGATAACAAGTTTATTCTCCATCCCTGTTAGGAGCTTAGGCAATGCTCTTAAAAAGCAAGGTTTAGATTCTGTAGAGCATGCCAGAACTCCCAGCACAGGAAAGCTGAAGATTTTGAAACTCTTATGTTCTAATTCTTTCCCTTCCAGTTTCCTGTCAGCTGGGACTTTCCAGGAACGGCGTTGCAGGGCGCTCTGGCAGCAGATCACAGAGCTGACACTCGCCAGTTCCACAGAACAGATTTTCGCCCCGCAGCAGAAGCAGGCTGGAGGAGCCCGAGGTCTGCAGCAGCACAGCAGGAACCCAGGGGATGTTACAAGAGAAAACCAGCCTGCAGTTCATTCAGTGAACTCTCAGCTGGAGATGCTTTGGAAACGTCATTTCAGGTTTATGGAAACAGAAGTTGATAGGCAAATAATTTATTCATAAAACATCCCCAGTTAACTCTGGCCAATGGAACTAGGAGCAACATCTCTTGCTCATGTGAGACTCAGCCTGTTTTTGTTTGCAGCATCAGTGCAGACAGTCTGGCATTTCCTTCGTCTGTATGTACACAAAGCATCCCAGGCTTTTTGCAAATACATGCCATGGCCCCCCTCATCCCCACACCCGTGAGCTTTACTTACATGAGCACCACGCTGAAGATTTGCAAAGTGAACATCAGGAATGAAAAGGACTGGCTGAGTGTCTAGGTCCATGAAGGGCTTGAAGACAGTGATGTCCGTACGTTTGTGTGAGGGAAGCATTGGCACTTTGACATCAGAAACTGCAGAGACCAAAGATCGGAACAGAGGAGAGTGAAGACACTGGCAGGGCTGTGGCTTTCCTACATCATTTAAGAGGCACATATGCTGTTGAACACAGGAACTCTGTAGTCAGCATCAAAGTGAGAAGCTGCTGTGGTAGAGGAGTTTGAAGCTGGGTTGTCTCTCAGATGAGGGCCTGGACACTGAGGAAACAGCCAATTTGATAGAGGAGCAGGAGTTTGCTCCATGTCTCCAAGTGAGCTCTTCGATTTTGTTCAGATATTAAACTGGGCTGGGGAATGATCTGGCCCCTCACCCCAACAAAGGAAAACAGGTCTTCCATGTACCAAGCAAACCATTCAAACAGAGGGACAAAGGCCAGTCCAAGGCCCCTCTTCTCCCTGTCAGTTCACTCAAAAGAGTGCTGGATTTCCGATACCAGGAAAGAAGACAGAGACAACCTGCAACCCACATGGTTCCAGTTGGGAGCCTCTCTAAGAGGCAACACCACAGAAGCACCGTTGCACTACGGAGGTGGTACAACTACCCTAACTCTAAATACAGCATCTTGCAAGAAACATTTCAATTCCGTCCTTTCAAGTTTTGTATTTTTGTTCATCTCCTTGTTCATACTGGTCACTTCAAGCTGCCAGGTCTCAGTTCATCCCCCACCAGGACCAGCACTGTCTCCAACAGAGCTTTTGGGCTCTCACCACACACCAGCTGATGCGACACAAGCCACCAAGGGGACAGACTTCACCTAGAAAGACCCATCTGGGAGAGAGTGAGGCAGGAGGTGCCTTAAACTGCCCTTCAGACACGTTCATTTCAAACTGGCCACAGCTGAAGACTTCCACTCAGTTTAGCACATGGAAACATTGGGTCAAAACAAGTGCAAGCAAAACATTTTAGTTCATGTCCCCAGCGGAAAAATATACTTTTTTTCCCCCTTCCAAAACAGATGTTTTTAAAGATTGCTCAATCCCTGTAGAAAATAACTTTGTCCAGAAGTCACAAACTACACAAACTATTTCTGCTGGTGACAAGTCCATGTACACATGGCATTTGTGATCTTGGAGGTGTGTATAACAGCCTATGGCTTAAAACTATCAAAAACTTCCCACACAAGAACTATACAGCAATGGATTGTACTTTCCAGGAAAATAAAGGTCACATCAGGCTAAGGGCAAACCTAGGAAATTCACACTGGAAAGCAGCTTTTGTCAAAACATAAGATCTTGGAAATCTGTGTTGAAACTGTTTGCACTTTCCAGCTATTACGCAAAGGGCTGCATGCAGTAATCTTCTGGAAGCGCTGGGGCTACTACACTTGTGAAATGCTAACAGTGTGCTAAACCTACCTTTCACCGTGTACTTTGGAAAAACAACAAAAAACCCCCACAAAAACAAACCCACACCACAACCAACAACCACCCTTTCTGCAACTGCCCTTGAGCAAATGGGTTCCCTCATAGCGTAATCTTCGTCTGAAGCTGCTCCAGCAACCTGTACCTGCTGTGTCAGGAAAATCCTGCCCAGCAAGCCGTGAGGCTCATGCTTGTTGAACCAGTTGGACTGTTAATAGCATGGCTCTGACAAGCACACCGAGCAGAGCACACACCTGCCTCGTGCAAAGGAAGAGCTGGGAGATACATTTTCCTCTGAGCAGCTCTGCTGGTCAATAACTAGTCATTCAAACACAGGATCTGCAGCAATTAAAAGAGAGATGCTCAGCTGGAAGCAGCTCCACAGCCGTTACACACTACAAGTGCTGAGGACTTCACATCCTTCACAACTTCTACTGAAATTCCTTACTATGAAACACTTTGCTCCAGAAGAATGAGCGTAAGGCTGGGAGGCGGGAGGCTCAGTCCCAAGGCTGCCACCACCTTGCTGCACAGTTATTAACACATTTTTAACCTAAGTTAAAGCCTAAGTTTAGGAGCAAGCTGGAACACTTGGAACAGCTTCAGTACTCACTGCAGGGGCTCCAGCAGTGCCCCCCCCCCCCCCCCCCCCAAAAAAAAAAAAAAGATACAAATCACACACTCACCCTGTTATTTCAACTACTAAAGACCATACCTGATGGAAAACATGGCAGGACCCCATCTTGGACAGAAAGAACTAGGTAGAAGTGAAGTACTAAGTGGTTCGGTATGTTGCACAACACAATTACTCCATAAGCAACTGCTTAAAACACACACTGTTCCATAGGGGATAAAAATTGACTTTGGAAAGTTCTACTGTGCAAGTTATTTGTAACCAAAATGAGATCTAATACTTAAAATACCAATGGAATAATTTCTACTTACAGGCATTCAACTGAGAGCTGGGGTCAGTGCACTTGCCTTTTCTCTTGCTTTGCTTTCGCTCTTCATCCCTGATCTTCCTCTCTGCTCCCTGCCAGACAAGAGATTAAGGGGAATGGGGAGAGAGAGGAAGTCTTTTTTAGGTTGGTTTGTTTTTTTTCAGCTGCAGAGGCAGGAACACTCATTCTTCCAGATCTGTGTTTGTGGAGGTCAGCTTCACCATACCCAAGCTGCAGGTTTGCCAGAGTGTGCCAACTTTGAGGTCTGCCCAGTGTTTACTTTCAAGTCCTGTCATCTAATGAAATCAAACAATCATATGCAAGATGCAAACACTTGCTTTTCTTTCAAGTCAGATGGGGACATGATGACAAAAGACACCCACAGCAATAACAATAGTACGAAGTGTGAGATAAAATACAACTGAACTGTATAAAACAATAAAAACTTGCAGTTTAAGAGTTCACTAGATCATCATTAAATCCTGATCTATTAAGACCGAGCCAAACGTGGATTCACCAAGCACAAAATACCACCCTGACAGTTGCACATGGAGCCTGCAGCAGTTACACCAGCCTTCACAGATCTCAAGTTGAATCCTGAAACTGGTGGTACTACTTCTCTTTTTCTAGGGGTCAGGCTATGGGGGAATCCACAGATACCTAACCAGACCCTTGCCACGGTTCCTGGCCCTTCAAACCAAGCAGCAGTGAGGAGAGAACTATTTTCTGTAAGGTGAAGGCAGCTGCGATGGAGAGAGAGAGAAGGAAGGAAGAAGGTTTGTATTGGAATTGTGTTCACTCCTCTAGCTGTGCCCAGACCTACCCAACCATGGTTTAAGGCAGGGATGTCATGTTGCCAGTTGCACAAGGTGACAATCCCACAGTAGATCCCCAACACTCAGTCCTGGTGCTACCACCAGATCACTGGTGTTCTACCTGTCTCCCAACAGGCTCCTGCAAAGCAGGGTAAGAGGCAACAGTTATCTGGCCACAGGAAGCCACTATGTCTCATTCCCATCCCTGTAAAGCTGCCAAAACATACCCACATCCTTACACAGTGCTGGAGGAGACTAGATTAGTTATGGCAAATGAGATGCTAAAAACCACATGGCAATGGGGTGGAAAATGGTGCCTAAAGCCCAGAACAGGAGAAAGGCAACAGCCATCCCAGCCTCACAGTAAATCAATACCCTACAGACAGCAGGACGCCTGTGCCTGCTAGATAGCAGTGGGCATGTCTGCACTAGTGATAAAAAGGAAAATGAGCCTAAATATTTGATGTGCTTTAACATTTAGGTATCACCTTTTTTCCCACCTAACAGAAGGGACACAAGCAGCTTCAGGCAACTGCTGTGAAAAAGAGAAAAAATTACTAATGAAGACACAGCCATTGGCAGCTTTGCTTGACTCTGTAAATCTGATACAGCTCACTACAGCAAAGACATCCCACCTAAACCTCAGCACAGCTGGACCTGCATCACACTGCGACTTCCCTTACCAGAACAGTCGCAAGATCTCAGCTTGACAGAAGAAAGACCAGATTTGGCTCCAGCCCCATGTTCTACCTTTCACACAGCAATAATAGAATTCTGCTACTCAAACACTGTGCTACAGGGAACGGCACCTGCTTGCTTGTGAAGAACGTGCTAATCCATCCAGAGTACATGTTTTGAGAAAACCTCTGCCCTCCCATACCTGCAGCCAGAGCTCTGCTTGAAAGTCAACTTGTTCCAGGCTACAGGGGCCTAGGTAAACACATCTTAAATGCCACATAAAAAAAAGAAAGCTATGTCCTGATAACAGGCTTTTCTGCCTTGCCAGCGAAGCTCAGTGACAACCAGGACCAGATACTTTTAAAGACAAGACACCGGCAATCCTGTATTCTGCAATCATGGAATAAATGGGATTGTAAGAAAGAGGTTTTCCCAACTTCATCACCTAAGGAACAGCCTACTGTCTGAAAAGAAAGACTTCATCCTCTTGTCTGTACGTTAAGGGCTTTTTGGTTTTTGTTTTTGTTTTTTTTTGCTCTTGTTCTTTCCCTCAAAGTCTCCAGCTTTGTAAGACATTCTTGGGCTGAGAAAGGGAAGCAGCCCTTTGGGGAGAGCTGCCATCCCTCTGTTCCACAAACATGATGTATTTGCTAAGCAACAAAGATGCAGGGAAAGGATGCAACACTGAGTCACAACACACTGGGATCCGGACCCTTCATGACACTGTGGGACTCCTGGCTTCTGCACTGGGGCTGTGCTGGTTGGGTGTGCTCTGGGCATGGGGCGCTGCTCCGCACCCCCTCTCGTGCTGGGTGCAGCTCTGGCACTCCGTGCACAAGGTGTTCAAGCTCTTCCTCTGCCCTGAGGTCCCAGTGGCCAAGCTGCCGGGGATACTGGTAGGCAAAATATTGGACAGAACCCAGCAATGTGCACTCCTAGCCCAGAAATCCAACCATATCCTGGGCTGCACATGAACCACGACCAGCAGGTTGAGGGAGACGATACTCCCCATCTTCTCCACTCTCATGACAACCCACCTTCAGCACTGTGTCCAGCTTTACAGCCCGTAACATAAGGACATGGACCTGTTGGAGCAAGTCCAGAGAAGGACCGCAAAGATGATCAGAGCACTGAAGCACCTCCCTGCGAAGAGCACACACAAAAAAAGAGGCAGCAGATGACAGCCAGCCAGTGTCCAGGTTCAAGGTCAGTTCAGGCAATGCAAGCACAGCCATAACAAGCAAAAGAACAGAGGGGACCGACACAGCGCTGCCTGTCCCTGTTAGGTGGCCACAGCATTGTCATTTTGTGGTGTTTTTTCCAACAGGCCTCTACAGTATAGACTTGGCGCTCCACAAAGACAACGTGGATAACAGCACTTCTACAGGTAAGAGTGGCCACAGGAGGACAAACACATTAAGGACAGTAATACGTGTGGATTCTATAGTAACGATGGTCCTGTAAACAATTCAAGACCAGCTGCTTGATTACCCAAGGTTCAAAGCAGGGCAAAAAATGGGTGCTTTTTCTAAAATGCCAATGCTCTTATTGGACCCTGGAGACAGTGGCCAGTGTTGGGGCCTACGAGTCAGTACCTGCAGCTGTCTGCTCACAGGAGCACTTGCCCAGAGGCTCAAAGAAGCCTTTGAGAACACAGTTTAATTCAATTAAGTGACAAACAGTATTCAGCTTGTCGGGCTCTGCCCCCAGCTCTCATTGCCAGACCCAGCATGGACCTGAAAGGCAGCAAACTTCAACACCATTTCTATAAATGCAAATTGCAGAATCACAAGGCACCAACCTCACACTGACTGCATGTTCACAGAATGAACAACAGTCAGATTAAATAAAGTAATCTTTTCCCCCTCCCTCCCCTTTTAATTCAGGTCCAATTTGCAAAGTATCTGGAGGAATAAAGCAGAAAGAAAGGTCAAAATCCCAAAGGAAAATAGAAGATCACTGGCATTACTATACTAAGAGATTTGCTGAAATTTATGGTATAGACTCAAAAGATCTCCTTTAAGCCACACACTGACTACACATCTGCCCTTTTATTAGCCAGTTTGTCTTATTAGCTTGTCAGTAGCTTCAGCACAGTGTCAGTAATTGACTGGACAATTTATGAGTAAAAGAACCTCTGTTCCCTGCAGCAAGTCTATACTCACTGGTATTGTAGAGAACATAGATTGATAACACACAAGACTCCCAGATAATAGAAGAGCTTTAGATGACACACTTGCCTTCATCTCATTTTAGAGGTAAAAAAAAAAGGGGTGGGGGGGGAAGGCCTGAAAAAAGCCCATGAGACCCAAGGCTCTTGGGCTCACTGGCAAGCCTTTAGGATACTCTGGAGAACATTTGTTAAGACCCTAGTAAATTCTTCGCAGAAATCATCACAACAGGAGTGTCGAGGGTTTTGATTGCAGGGTGACAATAAAACCCTGGCAGATGTATTGTTAACCTCCTCTCTCCCCACCACCTTTCCCCTTTTGCCCCTCCCTCTCCCCCTTTCCCACTAAGGAGAGGCGATCGGGAGGAAAAGAAGGACAGAGAGAAGAGAGTTGGAAAAAATTAAAGATGTTTTACTAATGATACTAATAAAAATAGAGAAAATATACAAAATATACAAAACCAATCTTGAAAGTCTCAGCAACTGCAGAGCCGGCACCTGAAGTCCTGGACTGGACTCTGCAGCCAACCGGAGCTGGATTCAGTCTCTCACTAGGCCTCAGTTTGCAGGGACGACTAGCAAGGTCCTCTACTAATGTCAGCCATAAGGAAAAGGGAAACGGCAAAAAGGGACGAGATCCTCGTGATCTCCCACTTTTATATGAAGTATTCACGTGAACAGAATGTTATACACAGTTGGTCAGTTTCTTGGTCACCGTTTTCTCGTCGCCCCTCTCGCGAGATGTCCATCTGTGCTTATCGATAAGTTTGCATTCCATTGCTAGGTTTACCAAAACATGTGTCTGGTTCTCCAGGAAAATGCGGTTAATATGAAGGCTTTAGCTGACAGGCAAATTCACTAAAAGAGAAACTTGTTTTTAACAAAACCAGGACAAGGAGTCATCTCAGGAGGCACCTGAAGGATGATGACTGACTAAGTTTACACTGGCAGGCAGCTACAGGCAGGTTCTCCCAACCTTGCAGGCAAGCAGAAGGGCCTATTCAAAAGCATATAGATGGACAACAAAACGTGGCAGGATGGGTCAATGGGGCGCTACAGCAGAGGCAGATTGTGGAGGGCTCATCTCTTGGGAGGTAAATGGAGGCAGATCAATGGCACAGATTAATCTTTGCAACAGTGTCCTGGGGGATGACAACAAGGCAAAACCACACAGTATGTGACGGTGCAAAGCCAGCACAGAACTCAAAGAGTGGGTAGCACAAGCCCATCTCAGACCTGCAGCTGCAGGGAGGTGTTCAAGATATCACTCCCAAAGAAGAGGGAGTGCTATGAAGAGGGAGTCTGGATGCAAAGAACAAGAGTCAAGCAGGATGCCAGCAAAATAGGATGCCTGTGTTGCTTACAGAAATCAAAAGGAGGACTGGGGAAGTCCAGGCAGCATTTATCCCAGTCTAGAAAGCTCTGAGTCACTCTGGAAACAGCAACATTGCACATTACTTGCTCTAGTCCTTCAAAAGATTGTTCAGGCAGGCACACATGACAAAGATCAGGAAATGTCCTTTCTTTGCAAACCCAGTTAAGCTTTTACAACTGCTTTCTGCTCAGGTCCTGCTATGCTGCTTTCACAGCTTCTGGTGAGCAGTGCTTTGGGAAAGGTGTTAATTCTCTGTGATAAATGCATTAGGTAGAGCAGTTAATTACAGCACTCACCCTACCTGTAAATGGGCTTGGTTATACTGCTGTATAAAACAGTGGCACAATGAAAACAAACATTTTCTGTTCACAAGATGCGGAAGTTGTTTGTTTTGGTTTGTGGGTTTTTTCTTTGGTTGGTTGGTTTTGTGTTTGGTCAGTTTGTTGTTGTTGTTTTTGGAGGTTTTTTTGTTTGTTTTTAAGAACAAATGCAGTAAGAACACAAAAAGAAATTTAAAAGGACCAGCACAACATAACTTGGGCAAAAAGACACGCCTGCACTTGCTCCAATCAATTGCACTGATCTCTCCTGCTGAAGGCACTCTGCAGGACTTTCCAGTGTCTGGAGCACTGACAATCTTCTCCCAGATTGACCTTTCTCCAAAGTCAATGCTCAGGAACGCTTCTCAGTGCTCCAGCATTTCGAGAGCAGCAAATTTATCTGAGGTCATCATAACATCTATGAGCCAAGCAGAAGGGGTTGAAATTTTTCTCCTTGCAAAGGCTGAACACAGGCAGGAGTTTGCAGAGCCAAAACAGCACTTACAAAATCAGATTTAAAACAAAACAAAACCCCAAAAAAAAACCCGCACAAACCACAACAACTCTGCTAAGCTGTGCAACAGCCTTTCCTGAAAGGTCACTGCCACATTGACCCAACCTTACCTTGTCGCAGAAGACTTTAATCTGGCAGTAGGCTCTGTGGACAGGTTTGTTACTCCTGTTGTTGTAGCTGTAGGTGTCGATCTGAAGATTCAAGGGCAGGCCTTTAACACCCTTCTGAGAGGAGAAATCCGTGCTGAGGCAGTTCACAGAGATGAACACCTGCGGAAGGGGAAAGCAGCGCCCGTCAGTGACACACAGACTCCCGGCCGCTGGGCAAGGGACTGTTGGGTGAGAGCTGAACGCTGGTCCTCACTGCTACAAGCAGGAATGTCTCCAGAGAAATCAAATAAAATCCCCAAAAAGCGATACAACATTCTTAATTCTTTATATGAACCATTACAGGGGGCAAAGCCACTTTGTTCAGAATGAATTTCAAACTCTCCAAACCTTATGAAGCCTCCACCCATCTCTTCCAGATATTTCCACCCAACAGATCTCAAATATCATCAGACTTTTAGCAACAGGAATTCTTCTACATCCAGTCCTCACTGCCCAGTGTTTTATCATCTTGGCATAAACACAACCATGTTTGAAAAATGAATGTTACTTTGGGCAAGTTAAAGCTTTCCATGAGTTTTACATAAGCTGCTGTAAGCACAGCTTATGCTTGAAACTACTTGGCTTTTTGTTGTCATTTCTTTTCGTAAATGATATGTAAAGCTTTTTAAAAAAATTAGGCAACACATTATCTTTAAACACAGGGATAATGCCATTATTTCAGTGAAAGAGTTTCTGGGCTTTGCACTTAAAAGATTAACACTATTTTGAACATCATGGAGAAAATCAATTAAGATTTCAGACACATCTAACTTCATTTTTGTAACTGCCTAAAAAACATCACAACCAGAGAATAAGTCCAATGCAAAGTCCTTCCCAGAAGGAAGAAACATCCTTTTGTGGATATGAACAGACAGACCAGAATACTTTGTATCCAGACACAGGCTTGCTGTGTGCCAGGCTTTTCTCCAGACACGATCCCCATCATCAGCATGTCTCAGAAAAAGTTGAAACAATTAATTACCAGGAATTTATGAGCTATGAAGACCTGCAATAGCTCATCTCCACCTCAAGAATAAAAGCTGGGAACCTGCTGTTTAAAATAAAAAATTAAAATAATCAAGGTCTCAGAAGCACCTTGCCAGAGATTCCACAGGAGTACTCAGGAATACTGAGTACTATCCCACTACTGATCACTTACTAATTCTGTGATTACTACGAGCTGTGTGGTGCGTTAGTGCCACCTCCCGGAGCTGTCCTGGAGCTGCAAAATCTCGAGGTAGGTTTTGAAAACCTTATGGGTTTGGGTTAGATTTGTGGCTTTGCAAAGTGCTTGTCACTGGGCTTCTCGACACAGACGCTGCAACATCCTTTACTGGTTTTAACAAAAGAGGGGAAATGGAAATGACTATCACTAGATTAAGGACACAAACATTTTTTCCCCCTATATATGTAACAATTGTATCAAAGGCTGGGGAAGAACTAAACATCTTATCTCCGAATAATTTGTTGAAATGTTTGAGATTTACGCACAACTTCTTGCAGCCCCTGTGAGCAGCAGCTGCCCGCACTCCAGCTCAGCAAAGTCCCCATCGTTCCCCTGCACACACACCCCGTCCCACAGAGCTGACATGTCCCTGCGGGTCCCTGCAAAGGGACACCGGAAAGCATGAAACAACCCACGTCCCTCCACAGCAAGTTTTTGGAAAGCATTAAATACACCCCAAATCACAGCCAGGAAAATTATTATAAAATAAGCTCTTCCTCATCTTTCCCAGACTAACCCAAGCGATGGCTTTGCTGGCTTTTATCCGCCCCCTTCCCTTTCTGCTGCCTTCAGCACTGGCACACCCAGGGAAAGCTTCCAGGAGTGTGAAGAGCTGCTTTCACCCACTTCGGAGCCAGGTAATCAGATGTGTGCACAGCATGAATAATTGTGTACTCTGAGCAGGGGTTTTATTTTTAAAAAGGAGTCTCAGCTCTGCTGTTTGCATATTTTTACATTTTAAATTTTAATTTCAAATTTATTTACCCATACTGAATATTCGTAAACAACTCTCATGCCCGTACGAAGAAGTGACCGCGTTCTTCAGGAAAAGATGCCCGAGCAGCCATGTCAGCAGGTCCACTACAGCCTTAAAACTTCTGTGAAATCCCTCATTTTGAGTTTTACACCAGCGGACTCGATGTGCAGCATCAACCACCAGCTCCCTAGCAAGCGGTGTCGCCTCTTTACCGGATTAATTCAGGTCTCTGTCTTCAGTTTTCACATTTAGCAGCCACACAGCACTCTGGGCTGGAGGTAGAAGTGCCAGTCCCAGCACAAGAGACACATGCCAGGGCAGCAGAGCTGCGTGGGTATCCCATGGGAACTCAGGATTGCTAGTCAGATGACAAAGATTATCCTCCTACTTCAGAGTCTCCTCATTTGATTAGCTTTGGTTTTAAGCAGCTGACTTCATTTTCATGCCATTCAAGTCTTTGGGACCCAGGGAAGAAGATGGCAACTAAAACCTAATCACCTCTCTGAAGCAGAGAGCCAGCCTGCCTTCTGCTCATACATTCAAAAGGATCCTCTACTTCTCCCTACCCATCCTGTAACTCATATTTTTGAGCAATCTAAAACTGCCTTAACTTCCACAAAAACAGCATCTTAGAGAACAGCTTTTCCAGTCTGGGCTAAAACAGTTTCAAGCCAGCTGCTTTTTGTTCAGGACAACTTAATTTGCCTTAGAAAAGAAACGTAAGGCCAAGTGATCGTGCCAGCTACATCCCCACCCCAAAATTGCCAGAAGAAAGAAAAACGTAACCACAGAAGTTGCTCTGCATCTTCAGCCTGCTGAGCAAGATTCCTTTTCATGTGTCCAACCTATTTTTCTAAGGGCAGTTCCGCATTCTCAGCTATATTAAGATGTTGTTACTTTAAAGAAAAAAAAAAAATCCATCTTGCCTCCCAAGATTCAACATAAAGACAGCACTTAAAAATAGAGCATTGTCAAGCCTGAGTGCTTACAAACGTGAGTCAAGCCCTCAAAAGTTAGGCAGACTTTTTTTAAAAACTGAGATTTCTAAGAGGATTAGAAACCTGTTCTCAAGTTATTTTGCTTGCTTGGCAATTTAGTCTATATTTGAATCATATTTCCAGGCTTATCTCTCCAACCAAAGCCAGGCTTTATTTTCCTTTTCTTTTTGGTTGATCTTTTTTTTCCATGCCCTTTTTTTAAAAAAATACTATTCCTGAAATCTGAGATTCTCATTGAGACAAATGGCTGCACGGCAGTGGGGTTTCAGATAAAACACCAAATGACGTGAAAGCTGTGAGCTCGTATGAGCTGCTGAGCCCCCACATGTGGCGATTTTCACGCCGACCCCCGCAGAGCCCCCTCTGCCCAGCTCCAGGCTGGGTTTCCCGCAGCCTTTGGGGCACACGAGCAGCAGCGCAGCGCACACAGCGGAAGACCCAAGGCAGAGGGATTGAATAAAGCACCTCCCCAGGATCGCACTGGAAGTCAGTGTGGGAAGCGGCCAGACCTCACGACTTCCCAGTCTGCTCTAAACACCCAACCACTCGTGCCCCTCCTCGCCTGATGCGGGAGAAACACACCGTGCCTACCTCCAGATCTATGAGAAACAATCTTCCATTTTAATAATGAAGAAAAAAAATAATCCAGCAGCTCTGCTGTGTGCCCTCAAGGAAAAGCAGCAGAGGCAGCCAAGTTCTTTCCACACAGCACCTTTTTCTAACAAGATCTGCCTTTCAAACAAACCAGGAAAAGCAGGGATAATTAAAGGGCAATCAAAGCGCTGCAGGAACCTCACTGTCAGCGAGATGAAAGATGCCTCTTTTAAAATGAAGGCTTGCATACCCAGATCTCTTCCCCTCAGTTTATCTTGGACGCCATGCTCTTTTGTCACGCAAAAAGCGCCAGCAATTCTGATTAGTGCAAAGGTTACATATGCAGCAACTTCAGATGAAATGCCACCTTGTGCGGCCTCTTCTGACTCACTGCAAAGCTAAGCTGACAAGGAACAATATGTAGGTGCACATCAACACCATCTGGGGCAGCCACAGGTAATGGCAGCAGCTCAGCACCGCAAACTCCGGCCAGTCCCCAGCAAACACAGGCACGGGTGAGCCACAATGGCCACATAACAAATGTCCCCACCGTGCAAAGTCTTGTACATCCTCCTGGATAAGAATCTACAAAGACGGACTTGATACTATTCCAGTCTGATTGCCGTGCTCCGCATGGCTTGTGCTTCGATAGAAGATATCTAAATTTAATTATTCACCTCCTCCTATTTATGCTCCATTTTATTTTTGTACTGAGAGGACGAAGACATCAATAATCCAAGTCCTTTGGGTATTTCTCTATTTAGAATTCAGATAAAAACTTTCACTCTCTTCTAGGAGTCTAGTAGGCCAAAGCCTCTCATTTTAATATTATATTCAACTTAGAATTGTCAAAATGCTTTTGATTTTGGATTACTGTGTTTGTATAGAACACAGAGTCTGGAACCCACAACACAACAATCAAGGACAGGTTAAACTGCAATTCCAGGGAATGCAGTTGGATACTGTTTTTCTTGATCTTGGCTAAATAACTTCAATGTTCTGCCCAAGACACAGCAGGCAAAGGAATTCCAGTGTGTCCTGGGACCATTTCCCCAACACAAAGGCAGTGCCTGGCTTGCAGACCCACCACCACACATCCTACTGGCAGCCAACTTAATATATGTGTTATTTTCACTTTTTGCAGGACAAAGGGCCACACACACACTCAACTAAACTGATGTGAAGAGGAGCCTTTGAGGCTACAACAGATGATTAAAAACCAGAGGAACAAATAAGGTAAAGGATCCATCAGACCTAAATAAAAGGACTTGGATATGGACAAGACACCCTTGGAGAACCACAACATGCACCATCCAACACTTAAGAGCTGGAAGCTTCACAGTTATCACCAATGCCAGGACATGGCCACTCCCCACCCCGGCTGCCAGCAGGAATCCCGGGAATGACAGTGCAAAGCCTGGCAGCTGCCAGGTTGCTTGGTATCCCACAGGCGCCCATGCAATTCAGGGGTACGCGGCCATGCGGTCACCACGCTCCTCAATGGCTACCCGAAGGAGCAGCCCCAGGCCCAAATTCCACAAACAACTCATTTATCAGCCCTCCACTAAAGAAAAATTACGCGGAAGCTCAAAGGTTGTTATTTAAGTGCTGAAAGCATGCTGTTTCTCTAAAGGCTTGGACAAATATAAGCATAAAGGGGAAAAAAAAAGGGGGTCTTTTCTACAGATTTGTCCACATGGATGTGTACAAGATAGGCCTTAATGTCCTTCATCTGTGCTGTGAGCTGGCTGGATGCAAACCACCTCCAGCCCAAACAGCCTTATAAACCCCAGCAGCACAGCCCCAAGCCCCCGTCCATGGGCACCGCTGAGCTACCGTGGCTCCCAGGACGGGCACTGGGTCACGGCCAGGCAGCTCGGGGTGCAGGCAGGGCGGGCACGGGTCTGCCCGCACACAACCGGCACGGCACGTCCCAAGCGAGCAGCGCTGGGAAGGCTCCGCTGTCTTTAAAAGGAGGAGGGGAGGAAAAAAAAAAGCTTGGTACAGATCACCTGAGAGGTGGCCAATCTTACTGCTCTCACATTCGTTTCTTCACCTCCCACATGCACCGCAGGTTTTGCATCAGCAGGAGGCGAGCCAGGAAAGAGTGATAAAAAAGAATTGGGCAACTCATGCACCTGTGGGCTCCCCAGACGGCTCCTGCCTTCGGGATCGGATGCTCCAAATAAGGGTTGTCTGGCAGAGGTACAGCAGGGCCCCGTCCCTCCCAGCTCTGCTCAGCCAGACCCAGCACCTCCTGCTCGAAGCCTGGGGAAGTTCGTTTGCATCCAAATCTACCAAACCCAGTTCGGGTGACTGACAAAACACGCCACGGGTCCCACACCATGTCAAGGAACGCCGAGTGGGAAATATGGCTCAGCCTCGGATAAGAGAACATCCTCCTAGCGAGTTCACTCCACCAACAAAACAAAAATGAATGGTAATTAAAGGAAAATACATATTCTTACTCACAAAGAGCAATGCTGATTGTTATTCCAACCTGTTCTGAGGCAAGGAAATACAGGGAACACGTGGGAAACCCAGGGATAGAGGTTCCCAGTCCTACGGAGGCTTCCTCCCACCCCACGCTCTGATAAGATAAAGGTACAGGGCCAGGTGTCAGCTTTTGTTGGTTGGAAAGAAAGCAAAAGCAGCAGCTTGCCCCCCAAAACTGGCAATGTTTAAAACCAAACACAACAACAAAAAACCACACCCCAAACCAAACAAAACCAACTCACTAAATAACCTAAACATACCCTAAACATACCCAAAAACCCTAAACAAAAACAAAAGCAAACAAGAAAAAACAAACAAAACACACAAACAACCAAAAAAAAAAAAGGAAAAAAACCCAACACAAACCTGAAAGAATTACATTTACAAAGGCACAAAAATGGCTGAAAAGTTTTAAAGTTTTGCCATCACGAATGAAAGGGATGGAGAAGAGGGGGAAAAAAGTCACCTCCCTGTTTTCTCTACACCAGAGCTACCTTTGGGAAGATTTTTCTTCCAGCTTTAGGTAATACATTGTGAGCTTCACAGGTGGTTGGAAGACCAGAGAGATGGTGGAGTTCGGGGCACCAAGTCCTGAAGAAAAATCACA
Source organism: Columba livia (assembly GCF_036013475.1). Taxonomy (NCBI): domain Eukaryota; kingdom Metazoa; phylum Chordata; class Aves; order Columbiformes; family Columbidae; genus Columba; species Columba livia. The sequence goes on from NC_088604.1 coordinate 16,624,656, forward strand.
GTTGAAAACCCGCTTCTAATTTGCAAAGCTTAAAATCAAGGGCAACACATGCTTGTTTTTATGAAAACGCAGGACTGAGTAGGGAGAGGCCTGCCTGAAGAGGCAGGTAAGCAGCACTTGCTGTGACTTTCCTATGTCACTGCTCTAAAGGCTGCGTGTACTTGTGCCTCAAAGTACTTGTGGTCTGCAGCCTTGGCTTCAAACCAATCTCCTTCCTCTAAGTATGTTTGACTCATCACATTTCATAGTTTCATTTCCAACTAGCCAAACCTGTACCTCCTCAGTGCCGCTGAAGGTGGCAACACCTTCTTTAATGAGGCATATGACTGCTGCTTCATTACAATGGTATCCATATAAATGTGTGCGATATTCATTAATCAAAGAAGCTGAAATTCTTTCTACAGTTAACACTAATAAACTCTTAAAAATGTATCAGTGGTATACACCCCAGCCTTATTTCAAATTGTAGCAACAGATCCACCCTCTCCAAAAATCGAGCTTATTGGAACAAAAGAAATCCTGCTCAAGAATTGCAGTTACCACAGAGGAGGATCTGGCAGAAGACCACCCTCATTGCCCAATCTGCTATTTCAAAAGGTCAACACACATTAGCCTCAAATTAGTTTAATGCAAGACCATTCCACCTTTCTTAGAAAAAAAGAAAACAAAACACAACAACAAAAACAAAGCAAAAACAATAACACAAAAAGAACAGCATTACAGCATTAATTGCTTTGTCATTGAGGATGTCACTTGAGAGATACCACAGCACCTACCCATTAGGGGAACAGCAAAAATTTCTATTACAATATTCTCCATCTCTAAATGCCCCTCTTACACCCTCATTATGTATCCCTTTTTAGTAGAAAAGGTCTTTTCACACAGAGCATCCTGCTTACAATGCCTTGGTGTGTGTGTGTGGAGGGAAGGAGTGGGAGGACAATAGATCCCTTAATGTGCAGTGACACCTTTTTTGGTTCCAGTCCCACCATCCAGCCTAAAGCAAGCGAGATAGAAGACCTCCATGGGGGCCCTTCTCTGCAAGCTGCTTCCAGTAACACTATGTTTCAGATGTGACCTGTTGGCAAGTATGGAAGGATGTCCCAGCACAACAGTGGCGTCCTTGCACTGGCAGAATTACAAAAATGGGGCAAAGACGCTCTTATCTTCACTGTTCCTGCTCAGACATGAGGCCCCAGTCTCCCACCCCACGGAGCAGGAGCTCAGACAGGGTTTGAGTAAAGCGGGATCCAGCAAAGCCAGTTAACCCAGGAGAAACCGATCTGTCCAGATTGTTCAGCTGGCACTAACCTGAGAGCAGCCCATGTCCCCAGGCCAAAGGTAAGGGATAGGGAATTTGCTCCACTGCCTAACGGGTAACAAGAGAGAACAGGACAATAGCCAACATCGTGAACAGTAGCAGGAAACACTCAAAAGAAATATGTAATATAGTGCATGAACTGGCAATTTTCATTGAAAGTGGGTACCCACTAAGAGAAAGAGAACTGGTCATGTTGTACAGACCTAGGAAGAGATGGTTCCCAGCCCCAAAACTCATGAACTGGACCTACAAATGCTTTTGCTGATAAAAGAGGGCTGAAAGGACAAATTCTTCCTCCCTACCTTTAGAATGCCCTGATTTTAAAGATGGCCAAGCCTGCTCAGTCAACAAGGATGGGCAAGCACCTCCAGAAAAAGCTCCATCCCAACTCTAGACACCCTAATGAAGTCATACAAGTGAAAGATGACGAGTTTGCGTTCAGACATCTGAAAGCTGTTCACAGGAGAAGAACCCCACCTTGACTGTCTGCCCAACACAGCAGACAGCCGGGACAGGGTGGGAAACTGTTTGAAGTCTCCATGAGCCCCAGGGTAACTCCAGCATTACCTGTTGCGTGTAAGTGAGTGTATCAGCTACACATCTTCGTCAGACTCATCAGACCATGCCTGCACCCAACCAGGATGGCTCCTGACTGAGTAGCTCTGCTGGCTTCCTTAAATATCCAATTCAACAACTCACCAGTTTATCACCTGATTTCCCAGTTCATCCTCTCCCCCTTTCTCCTCACAAAGCACTATTGCCTCCTCATCTCATTCTTCCCCTCCCGTGATCTGTCAGGTGGTGGGGTCAGACCCCATCTCTAACATGCACACCTGGAAGCCCACCAGAATCACCACCTCCCCACTGCGCAACATCTCCTGTCCATCCTTCTGCTCTGTCCTCGCTCTCCTCCCAGTCTCAGGAGCAGCACTTCAGGACAGTCTGCCTTATCCTCCCCACCCTCGGCTGCCTTCGCTGTCTCGGAGCACGGGGGCTCTGGATCCCTGGTCCTTTCCCAGCTTGAACACATAATATTTAGCCCACCACTAATCCATAAAGTGGCCACTTCTCTTGTGATGTCCCAAAGGAACAGAAGAGGGCAGAGAGGAGCTGCCAGAAAGAAGCACACAGTATTTGCTCTGAAAACCATGGACGCTACCTGGTCCCCAAATGGCAAGTGTCTGCCATGCATGAAACGCTCCTGGTTTCCACACGAATGGGCTCCCGAAGAGCACACCAATGCAGCCAACTGGCTGACAACTCCATCTGCGCAGAGCCAGACCTGCCAGCTGTGTCTGGCGTTGCCCTCAGCTCTCCCAGTGCAACAAAACTGGGAAATACTGGTTGCTGTGGGCATCTCAAACATCCTTTCCATCTCCCAACACCACAGCTGCAGTGTTCCTTGCTACAGAGTGAGCACATGGCTCACATTACCTAAAAACAGTGTTTCTTCCCCAGAAAGCTGTTTTTTACAGAACCCCAAAGCGCCCCACAGGGATTGGCAAAGCAGTCTCTGGAGCAGGTGACACCCTCCTGCACAGACAAGGTAGCAGAGGTCCAACACCTCTGTACATTCCCCAACGAGGACCAGCACAAGAAGGGCAAGTACCTGGTCCCAGAGGTGCTAAGGATAACTTCTTATAATAATACCCTATTTCTTCCTTAAACCAAACACACAGGCAAATCCCTGCGTGCCTAGATGAGTAATTACATAAAAAATCCCAGATGCAGAGCTTCATCACCTCCTGTTGGATACCTCTGCACAGGACCAAACCATTCCAACAGCAAACTGGGAGCAAGAGGGAGAAGTGGCAACTCCAGAAGAATAATTTGGCTCTGGTCCAGGTAATAATTCCAGGGCTTGGGAAGCAAGTTTATTATAATCAAGGGTTGCTGGCTGGTTAAATATGTAATCTATGCAACACTACTCCTGTTCATAAAAATTAAGACCCTGTTTATTACTGTGGAAGATTTTCTGCAGCATCAGAAACTCAGCTCTGTTTCCTGCTCTCTTCACATACTTCAAGACTATTGTTTGGGGGGTGGGAAACTTAAAAAAAAGGAAAACAAAAGAGAGAGAGCACATGCAAGATAAATGAACCATGCAATAAAAATTGTTGAAATTGGCTCACACAGCTCCTGATAAGATCACAGGAGTTGAGAAAGAGTTACAGCTCTGCTGGTGAGAAATCCAACCATTGACAAAACGCATACTCAAGGAAAAGAAATAAAGTTAAATGAATGCTTAAATACAGAGAGCACTTGTTAAAAATGCTAATTCTTTGAACACTGAAATCCAGAGTATTTTTGTCTTAATATGATACATATCGCAGGAGTCCAGGCTTGTGCTCCTGGTATCAGCAGTCCCCTCTGAAGGTTCATACAAACCAATACTGAAAGTACATGGATCTCATGCACTAAAACTGTGACTCTGGAGGTGAATTTGCCTATATAACTACAAAGTCAGTCTTGGTCATGACTTCCTGCACCACCTCACTCCATGAAGTTCTGCTCCAAGCTGAAATACCACCTTGAGAATCCTTAGACCTTTACAAGCTGCTATTCATAACTTCCCTGTGGATCTGCAATCACTGAAGCTACTCATTCAGGGGTTTGTAGAGCAGCTTGGACACGACCACCTGCACCAGCTTCATAAGGCTGGGCTCTGTCAGCCGGTGGGAAGGGATGGCTTTCCTTGGGGCAGCCCTGCTCCTGGGTTGGCAGCCTGTCCCTACCACTGCAGCATGGCTCAGACAGCAGAGAGACAGCTGCAGAGATGCAAAGTGCTTCTGACTCCTTGGGGACCTGAAATCATTGCCATTTCTGCCCGCATGACCCAATCCTGTGTGCAAACCTTAAGACCTTAGTACCCTGAAGACACAGATTACCAGACCTCCTTGAATGTGACCACGTTAGACTGTCTATGGCAGCAGGATACCTTTTGGGGAATACTTACTGCCTCCTTTTGAGAGCCCTTCCAAAGCTTCATCTGTTTGTTCACAGAGCAAACGTGCTTCGTGCTTAAAAAAAAATAAATCACACCCGCTGCAGGATGCTAGACGGCTGATAAGGTCCTCCCTGCCATCCCTCTCAACCTGACCGAAGCCACATCCAGTAGCAGAGTCTGACGAACAGGGAAGGCTGGCGCCCAACACCATGTCACACATGCAGCAAGGCAGCACTTCCATCAGCAGCACACACAGCTCCTTGCTGCTGCCTGCCAGGTGCCCCAAACTTCTCCCACAGAGCTGAAAACAGCCCCCACACAACCCCTACCTGTCTCTGTTCTCCAAAGCCTTTGCGCAGCACAGAGCAAAGCTCACGGAGACAGCAAGCTCTGTGCAGTGACACCATCTCGTGTCTCCTGCAGAGCTCAGTGGCACACACGGTTCCAGAGAAGGAGCTTTGCATTCTCTGCTCAGAGCTCCTGCATCCCCCAAGCTAGGCTCTGCCTAGACGTGGCAGTCTGTAGCCACCAGGAGCTTTCCCCATGACAGTGGTGACTAGCACATGACACACTAGCAACAGAACAGCCAGCCTCCAAAAACTGAAGGAAAGTATTTTCTGTTAAAAAAAAAAAAAAACAAAAAACAAAAAACAAAGCAGGCAGTAACAAAACTCTTCAAAGAAAACTCCTGCACTTTGACTCCCGCAACAAACTGGTGGGACATGCCTTGGGAACAGAGGTGATTCTGCTCTGTGACCTGGCACCAAAAAGATACATGGGCCTTTTTCAAAAGCTAGAGTAGCTTCTCATAGCTGCAGTTAGCTACTTGCTAGAGTAGCTGTCCCTACTTACACACCTACCGTAGCACCCACAGTCCTGAAACAAGATCAAAACAGAGTTCACCAGGAGGCTGCTCTAACTTGAAATAGGTCACTGGGTGTTGGGATCCACAGTTTCAGCAACACATGCTTTGGGAGCTCAATGGCAGCAGCTACTCTCCCTTTTGCAAGCAAGCCCACTGCCACAGCTTTAATTCCCTCAGAAACTGCCCTCCGCCTCCAGGCGGGATCCTCCGAGAGCCCGTGCTCCCTGCCAAGCCCAGCTACGCTCCGTCACACCTCCAGCACTGCTTCATCTGCCCTGGAAACGCTTCATGCTTCCTTTTGTCAGTACTTGTCTGTCAGGTAGGCAGTTCTGCCAAGAGCCTTAAAGCAGTTGCAAAGCTCTCCATGGTTGCACACGCAAACCCTCTTAAGAAATAGCCAGAAGGTTTTGCCTAATGTAAGAGCGTAAACAAACTTGTTACATGCTAATCACCAGGTAGGCCACACACCCTTCCCTTCCCCCAGCCCCTGAATCTGCTAAAAGGACAGGAAATATAATCATGGTCACATACCTTTGCTTCCTCATTGATGTCCCAAGTGAAGGATATGGCATTGTATGCGATCTCCTCAATGTTACTGATGGTGTTGAAGCTCTCCTTGTAGTCGGCTGTTAGAAAGAAGGATGCATGAGAGAGAGGAAGAGGGATACCATCTGGAGCCCTTAATCCCACAAAGCAGCCAGAAACTGCAACTCCTCCGCAACCCCTTGGGGGAAAAGGAACCACAGAATGGTTTGCATTGGAAGGGACCTTAAAGATGATCTAGTTCCAACCCCCCTGCCATTGGCATGGACACCTTCCACTAGACCAGGCTGTCCAAGGCCCCATCCAACCAGGCCTTGAACACTTCCAGAGATGGGGCATCCACAGCTCCTCTGGGCAGCCTGTGCCAGTGCCTCACCACCCTCACGAGGAAAAAGCTGAACTATACTTAAAAATGGATCATTAAAAAGCCTGGGACTAGGCAGAAATTTCAAACTAGAAACTCCAGCAAGAAAGGCAGACATCGCAAACATCGCCCATCCCACACCATAGCCTGCTGTGTGCAGGAAACTCTGCCCTGTATGGCGAGGGCATAAGCTCTCAATAAAACTCCTTCAATAACAAACAAAGATTTGCATGCGCGTCTGCTTTAAGTGCCAAATGATTAATCCCAGCTTTTATTCACAGAAGGAAGGGACTAGGAGTACAACCCAGCCTTCAGCCAGAGAAGGCTGGAAGTCAGCCAGCCCCAGCCTTGTCTGGAGGCAAGTGGAAATCTGCAGAGTGTTTTCTTTTTTAACATATACCAAAGACCAGTTGTGAGCGAAATTGTTGGAAGGAGGATCATTAGTGTTATTTCTATGAGGATCTTGTCCTTTGAAGAAATACAGTATCTAGGATAGCCAGAGAGTCTCTAAGTTGCAGTTTAGCTACAAGCACCAGGATATACCAAAGCAACTGTAGTTTGCAGCGGGGTGTTAGATCTCCCAATGCAAAACCATGAAGTCAGCCTGCTCACCAGCCAAACAAAACCCTCAAAACTCGGTCTCTTTTATGAGCCAAACTAACTACTGCACTAGTTCTAACCAATTAAAAGGCTTTCAGCAAAGCTATGGATAGCAGAGACCATGATCCAAAGTTTCCTTAAAATAACAAAGCTTTAGCAGAAAAACCAAGCCTTGCCAAGAACTTAGGTTTGGAGTTTGACATCAGCAGTGACAGTGTTCCTTACCTATGTCAATGCATCTTTGTTTGGCCGTGTGCTGTCTTGAGTGCCAGTATTTCCAGTGCCTGAGCTGATCTTCTCTTGTTTTGTCTTCAGCAAACACGACCATGATGACACTCTGAAAGGAAAGAGAGAGGGGTAAGATTAAAAATAAATAAATAAATAAAACAAAATGCAAACATGTGAAAGAAAAGGCCACAGAGTACATTTGTTTTGGAAGTTCTCCCTGGTGTCAGGTTTTCTGCTTTAGGCTTTCCAACTTGACGCACCACAGTGTACCCAGCACCCCGCTGCCAAACAGGAAGGCAGACAGCAGCGCTTTCTGGGTCATAAACAGCGATGAGCAGAACTGCTCTCCTCACTGGAGCTCAAGGATCTCATTCCAGGTGTTGCATCACCTTCACACAAGTGCTGACACCACTTCTTAACAGATTGAGCCAGGATGGGTTGGTCTGGAAGTAGGTGGACAGCAAAGGAACGAGCATTGACGTAAACGAGGCAGTAAGCTGGCCTTAGCGCTGATGCTCTGGTTTAGATTACTGCACTTTGGGAGAGTTAAGGCTACCGCTGTACACACCCTCTTTCCCAAGAGCCACAAGAGCTGCCACTCACTCGGACTTTACTGATGGGGTGGTGGATTCCTTCACTACTGCTCACTTCTTTCAGTGTGATCGGGTAAAATTGACCTTTATTCAGGTAAGTCATCGTGCTGTCCCCAGGCTTCTGTCGGAGGGACTTGGAGGCTTCCAGAGTGTATTCGAAGTTATTCCTACAGAGCGAAGAGAACAGTGATTGCTATAGCATTTTCCTGGAAAGCAGATTAAATGTTCTACATCTAATTTGGAAGAATTCCAAAGTCGTTAGCTGACTCACTAAGCCACCAACAGGCAAGGAAGTAGGAAAACAGGATGAGCCCCTTTTTCAACCATTTCCTTCATGAATGAACACTTAAGAGAAGTTCTTGGCAAGCTAAATCCCAAGATACATCAGCAGGCAAGACTGGAAGCACCCTATTCAGGCTGAGAGGAGCAAGCTGCTCCCATGGAAAAGTATCTATTAGCAATTAAATTAAAATTCACAAGCTAATAAGCTATTCAGTGGCCACAGTCTTCTCTTCCTTCTTGGCCAACTGCAGCTACCTAAACAACAAGATTATTCCCCTCCCTTGGAGTTCAGATGAGTTTCATCCTTCCCATTTCTGCTGTAGGTTTCCAACAGGGAGAGGGACAGAGCTGAAAGGCAGCTCTGAGACCACGGCAAAGCTCACAGACAACACTGCACCTTCCCATGGGACACGGAGTTGTTACAAGGACACGGACTGAAAGAGGGTGGTATTTCCAACCCTACATGTAGCTTCCCTTTAAGATACAGGCAAGATTTTCAGCTCCCAAATTCAAATGAGCAGGCACTGTTGTGGATTTGAGATCTACAGCATTCCCAGTGCCTGACACTCAGCACAGAAGGGAGTGAGCTGCACTGCTCCATGAGCACATGGACAAGCCAACTGTAAGAGAAAAAGGGGTATATGGGCAAGCAGAGGGCTTAAAGCATTACCCAGAAATGCTGTCAAACACGTAATCTTCTGAATTCATGTTGGCCATCCGGAGATTCAGTTCAGTAGGAAAGAAAACCTGGGGTAGACACAAAACAAAACAACAATTAACACAGGAGCAACAAGGAAAGTCAAGATTAAACAGATACTTGTTACCACAGAACTTCTGGCAGGCAAATTGATCATCAGATAACAACTGATTTTTGGTTTGTGCAAACAGGACACTTAAGCTGGGTTTCAATCCAAAACTTTCGAGTGTCAACTAAGCACATCTCACAAGCCTTCTGAATCTGCTTGGGGCAATATTTTAAAGCTTCCCCAAATTTCAAAAAAGGGGATAACTACATAGTTCCTTGAGGAGTTGCTTAAAAACTCAGAACACAGTTACTCTATTGTTTTTAGTTGATACCATAAAACAAAAAACATGGGTTTTCATCCAAGTCTACCTCTCACCCAAGGCCCCAAAATAAACAGACTGTTTTCCACTGACACACCCCACACCTAGAAACTGGCAGTAAGGAAGCTCACAGACAGTCACTTTGCTTCGGTACCTGCAAAGGCACAGCAGAGTGTTCAACTCTTGCAAAACCTGGCCCTGTGCTGTGCATCAAGATAACTATTTCCGTATTCTGCAAGCTGAAGGCTCTGTCACTAGTAAGATCAGTCATTTGATCTGGTAACGATTTCATGTTGTGAAGGTTTTATTTACTAAGTTATATTTATGTATCTTTCTGAGAAAGTCTTCCATTCCTAAGTCACTGGACAGATTCCTGGCTCACATAACAAGAACAATTTAAGACAGAGCAGGATTTCTGCATCCAGCTCAAGACATGCACACACACAGCAACCGGCTCTCTTTGTACCTCTTGCACACCCTCCTTGAAAGTCTCTGAGAAGGTGGAGTCCGGCGTTCTCCTCTGGGAGTTCTGAGGCTGGGTGTTGGAACTGAACTGGTCGGGGTTGAGGTTCCTGTCGAAGACCACCACCCGCTCGGGGGGCTCGGGGTGGTACACGCTTGGTGGGATGCCCACTGCAAAGCCGTGGGGCTGCGTCTCCGTTTTGATGGAATGGGTGGGCATCGTGGCAATCGAAACGGTGACTGTTGTGTCAGGAGTTGTGAGGTGGCCTCTCTTGTCCATGCCCATCTGGGGTGTGTGTGGAAGGACAATATTGAAAGGCACATTTTTCAGAACCTGGACCCTGTTTTCTCCAGCAGAAATGAGCGACTGTTCTGTCACATTTGGGATGCTGTTCCTTTAAGGGACAAAGAAAAAAAAAAATGCATAAATTATAGAGCTGATTTTCTCACTAAACAAGAACTAGAAATACTTCTCAGTCTTTTGGACAGGGACAGCTGATACCAGCTCCCCTGCCTGTGCAGAACAGCTCAATCCTGACCTGCAAAGCTGAGAAACTCATTCAGAAAAAGTAACCTCACCCACTGCTAACAACCCTGCCTCAGAGATGAACTACCCTGGAGCAAAGGGTGAGGGTTCACAGCCCAGATCCTCACTGTTTGGAAAACAGTCACCCAAAAGCAAGAGCTTCAAGACCCTTCCCACCATGCATCAGCACATGCAGCTCCATAAAACTGCTCTTTGGCAGATGGAGAGGACCGAGAGCAAGGCTGCTGCTCCTCTGCCCCAGGACTGCACGCCACCTGGGAAACACTAACAGGGAAATTACACTCCTCTTTCACACACAAACTCCCAAGAAAATCCACACCGAGACTCCCTGGAGTGGTTTGCATAACCTCACGCTCTCCACCCCAGCACACTCATTTCTGCCAGGACAACACAGACCTGTGGCTGAGCTGACCTCATAGCGAGCAGCCACTGAGTCTGCCTGCCCTCCCCTTCTCCCTTCCCACAACATTGTCCTGCCCCCTCTTTTGCACCAATTCTGACACTCTCCCATCCCCTTGGTGAGCCAGTTTGGCTTGTTCCACTGGCAGAAAATGAGCCTTTTTTTTTTGCCTGCTAGGTTATGGGTCAGTGGAAGACCAGGGCTGGTACGAGGGGAGCAGTGGGAACACGTGGCTGGGAACTAGACTGTTCTCAACGAAGAGTCATTCAGTCGGCTCAGCCAGACCACAAAAACCTCACCTTGAGTCCTTAAAGCTTTCTAGTCTGTCCAAAGGAAGAAGAAGGTAAGAGTGGAAGCCTGGCTTGAATGAACCTTACATTTGTAATATTTACTTAATTGGTATCATCTTCTGCTTGGAAGGCACAAGAGAGGGAGGGCAGGAAAAGGAGGGAAGAAAGGAGTTCCAGAGGATACTAAAGAAGTCCATGAACAATACAAAACCAAAACTAAGTAGCAAGCACTTTGAAGTCCTTCCCTACCAGCCCATGCATGAAGAAGCAATGCTGCTGGTGCTGAAGAACAAAACCAGCCGTGAGCAACTGAGGCAACTGCATGCAGAAGTAAAAGGGTCACCAGGCACCTCCGCAGCCTCGGGAAGGGTGTCTGTGCTACCAGGCTGTGCCCAGGGTTGCAAAGCAGCTTTTGCTATGCTGACTGCATGACACCGGCACACAGAAAGCAGATGGACGGTGATGAGCAGCAGTGTGGGCCTCAGCTCCACATAATGGTCCACTTGCCATCCTGTTCCTGGGGCAGCAAAGGAATTTGGAGCACAGAGTAAAAACAAACAATTTCTCTTTTCCAGCAGCTTTGGTGGTCTAGGAAGGAAAGGGGATAAGCAGACATGCAATAATAAAAACTGATACCTTTTGCTATGATCTTGGTCAGGATGTTCTACCTCTGGTTTAGCTGTGGAAGACCTCCTCTCCCTTGGAACCTGGGAAATACAAGGCATACTATAATTGCATTTGCCCTCCCATACAAAGAAAAACATAGCTCCTTAAAACACACAGACCCTTGGTGAAATTAAGAAAGCATCATTCTGTGATATCGGTTCTTATTGACATTACATCTTGACTGATGTTCCCATGGTTAAAGGGTGGCAGGCCTGTCCCAGGTGATGCCCCACAGATCCCCGTGTGGCTGACCTGGCCAGCCGTGCCAGCCCTGGGCTCCTGCCAGCACCACGCAGTGGTAAAACCAGTGCAGAAAGCCAGCCAACCCTGCCGGGAGCACCAGCGCGGGGGTGAGGGCACCCGGAGGAGAGCTCCCGAGGTTTGCACCAGCGGTGCAGGTTTTCTCCTCCGCGGGCTGTCAGGGTTCAGCATGCCGGATGAGCTCGAGGCTTGTAAAAGGACACTGCTCCACAGCCCCTGCCCATGGACACGTTCTCCCTAGGCCATGTCCTCAAAAGACTACTGGAAGCTTTTGTTTATCCTCAGAGACCAGGGGATTCAGGGAAGACTAAGTTTGAGAAGCATATTATGATGCTACAGCTGACTCTTGTGCACAACCATGTACAACACACTGGCCCAAACTGCATTAAGTCTTTTATAAACAAAAGGTAACCACCAGTGCTCTGGATCCAAGACAGCCCAATACTGATCCTCACGTTTTATACCACAGACAGGACCTACCCTGAGAACACCACACACCACGACACCCAGCACACAACCCCGTAGCTCACGCACAGACACGGACCATTTTCCCAGCCGTGCTGCCAGGCCAAGGCGCACAGAAGGTGGTGACCATTTCTACCTGCAGCAGCTTAGTTCCCGGGAGCACACAGCCAGCGACACAAACACTCTCACCACTGTGGGCGCCAGCCCGTGGGGCTCAGTTGCCCTCAGCTGTGCAGCAAGCCCACGCAAGCTCCTCTGCAAGCAAACACGGCGCCCAGGACTTCTGCCACCCTCAACACACCTCTTGAACAAGCAAAGGAAACACTACGTGGTGTAAGGAGGAGTCAACTCCCACCACCTTCCATCACTGAAGCTTGCTCAGACACTGCCCACGTTCATCAGCTCGGGTGCAACATGGGGAACCACTGCTTTGTGCTGACTGATGGCGTATCTGCGCGAACAGCACCCGTCTCTAAACAGACCCTAACTAAAACCTAACTCTTGGCTCTTCCACATAACCTGGAATCTCCAGTAACACCAGAACTGCTGAGTTTTCCACAGGAACCAGCAGCACTTCGAGAACCTCTAGTTGGGAAACTGCCAGGAGGGTGACACTAACTAGTCACTGGAAAACAAGGGTCTTCCAAGCCACATTTGGCCTCAAGTCCAACACTTCTCAACTCCAGATTTTTAAATCAAAAATTGTTTCCTGTAAGGCCCTATTAACCACAGCGTGTTGGTCAAACAGAAGAAAACTCAAGTTGTTTGATTCTGTTGTTTTGTTTTTTTTGCCTTTTTTTTTTTGTTTGTTTTTAAGGCAAAAGCAATCTCACCTTTAATTTTGCAGAGGGGCCGTATTTGAGATGCGTGGATGTCATCCCTCTAGCATTACTTCATCACAGTCCTCAATAAATCTTTCAGCTTCTAACCATTTTGCCTCACCCAAGTGTGCAGCATACCTGTTCTTCCACTGATTTTTCTGTACACCCACTGATAACCAAACACGAGAGGAAACCCTGAATTACACATTAATGTATGGCAAATCCCCTCGCTTTGCCAAGCGTGAAGGATCAACATCACACTTCATTTGTAATCCACAGGTTTAGAAATCAAAATTGATTTGGGGGATTAAGATTGTTCTGGTGAAAGTGTGTGGGTTTTGTGTTTTTGCTTGTTTGTGGTTTTGTGTTTGAGTTTTTTTGTTTGGTTTGTTTTGGTTCGTTTTTTTCCCCCAAAAGCATAGCAAGCAGAGGCACAAAGCAGAAAGTCAGTTTTCCCACAAAACTACCTGAATAACATCCACATCAGTGAGTTTGTGGCATTTTGTCATGTGTGCGGAGCATCAATCTCCATATTAAGCATTACAATAATATTTTGATACATAAGGCACGTTCAGCTCTTAAAAGGGCAGGCAAGGATTTTGCGCGCACAAGTCAGCCTCTATTCCTGCTTGAAGAACACACCGAGGCTGGCAATTGTGCTCACTGCTATTAAAAGACACTAGCCAAAACGTCAGGCACACAAGCCAAGTCAGCCTCCCGGCCTTCCTGCACACCCAGCGAAGAAAAAACAGGCATCTCCACCTGGTGAGCTGCCACAGGACACAGGCAGGACACCTCCCTGCCTGGAAACACATGCTGGTCTCTGCTGACTTAGACACGGACATAACTACCCTGGCTTAGACTTCTGGTGTTTAGGAAAGAAAGCTCAGCAAAATATACCCCACAGAAAGCAGGAGGTTATCTGCTTGACTGCAGTCCGTTCACCTGTGAGCACGTAGGAAGGTGCATGTCTCTGAGAAGACCGCGAACACTGGAGAAGACAACTGTGGCTGTCAAAGGACTAGCAGTGGCAGCTGAAGCCCACGGAAGGTTAGAGAGGTGCGGACAGTAACCCCTTCAGGTGGGCATTTCCACCCCACACACTGCTAAAAATCCATAGTGATAGCTTCTTCTCAGTGAGGGTGACAGACACGGGAACAGGCTGCCCAGGGAGGTTGTGGAGTCTCCTTCTCTGGAGACATTCAAAACCCGCCTGGATGTGTTCCTGTGCGACCTCACCTAGGCGTTCCTGCTCCAACAGGGGGATTGGTCTACATGATCTTTCGAGGTCCCTTCCAATCCCAAACATACTGTGATAGCTTAGTATCAGCTGAGAGTCAGGTAGCACATCAAAGCCCCAGCAAAAGCCGAGGGCCCCACGGGAACGGGGATCACACCAGCAGAAGGAGAGAAGTTTCCTTCTCCACATGCACTTACATTGAGACAGACATGCTCCGAAGTATCATCCTTCACACCTATTTCTATAACATATTGGCTCCCACAGAACCTAGAGTCAGCAGGCAAAGTGCTACTGAAGTTTTGACCCATTACATTAAGGTCCAGGGAATCTTGCTTTACTGAGCTAAAAATAAACCAACTTTCAGAAAAAGGGACACGGGATTTTTTTCCATTTAAAAACCACATAGCTTAAAGTCTTTGTGATCTAGTCACTGCTTCTGTAAAATCCTCTAGCAAATGACACCTTTTCCGCGGGTGGAACAAGAGCTCCGCCGCTGCCGGAGCGTACCCACGCCAATCTACCTTGTAGTAATCATACAGCAGTCCCAGGGCAGCTGCGCTGTCTTCATCACCATTGATGCTCATCATAGCTTTGGTAGCTGCTGTAAGGGGATTTTCAAGAAAGGTTTTCCAGGCCTCATCTTCACTGGTGTAAGGACGTCTCTGAGAGTAGAGAGAGTCATTCTGAAGAACCAAGACGGGTCTTTTACTTGAATCACAAAAAAAGGGAGAAAGAAGAAAGCCACCTGTTAGAACACATGAAAAACATTCCTATAGTTCTCCTAATTAGCTGCCCCAGTTTCACAAGGTTCATATTCTGATTCAGTGCACTGCAAGGATTAGTCAACACAAAAAGCCCAGAAACCTAATTCTGATCTCACTCACACTCAGTGTAAACCAGGATTAATTTGACCAAATTCAGTTGGATTACACCAGCCTATATAAAATAGCAAAGCCGTTTAAAAGCACAACTGATCGCTCTGAATCCAAACCAGAAAGAATTCCGCACGTTTACTGGCCTACCACCTACAAAACCTCTAGCCCGTCCTACATAATAACACTATACCAAGCCACAACCTGCTCCAGTTCCCACGTGGAACTAGAAATTGTGAATTAATGAAACATCTCCTTCCCCCAGAGCTTTCAGAAGCTGCCGTCGCTCTCAGAGTATATCTGAAATACCATCTAGAAGCTGCCAATCAGTTATAAACTTCACAGGGAAATAGGTCAAAGGGACCTCAAATCAATTTGGCAGTGAATTTTTCTGACAAGGGAAGCCAAAAGACTTACTGCCTGGTTAGTGCTGAAATAATCTGTGACACTAGATTGAAACACCCTCAACAGACGACTCGGAAAAAAAAAAGAGAGAAAAACTGGAGTTTTTCCCTTTATATTGTAGCATAAACAACAACAACGTATTTACTCTGAACATTTAGAGATGACTGGGAACAAGAAAGTTCCAAGATGACCTGGACCTTCTGCCCACAGGTGAAAGTGGAAAATCTGTCGAAAATGCTGTCCTACCAGCTTACAGTACTTCAGATACTTCAGTTCTACTGATAAAATATACACTTCATCTTCCAAGTCAGTTCAAGTCAACTGCGTTTAAATCTGACTTTTAAACCAGTTCAAACAGTTTTCTTTCCAGTGAAAGGATAAGATTAGTTACTGCAGAATGGGGGGGGGAGAAGAAGGGAAGCTTTTTTATTTTCTTAAATAATGCCAAACTCTGTGTTTCTTAATGAATTAGTAATAGGTTTAAAATAAACAAAAGATTACCAAAAAACCCAAGGAAACAAAAAACCCACAACCCCCACAAAAAGCAGTTCCCTGCCACCATCACACCCCTTCCCAGTAGATAAGCATTTGATTCATCTATTCCCCCAGATGCATTCAGAGATTGAAATATACTACAAATACAAAAAGTTGAGAAATAAAAAGTTGTGAAATACTCTAATCACCAGAAAAATCTTAACAGTATCCTACATTTATCACCACCTTCTACCAAAAAGGTTGCAAAGCGCTTTGCAAATGACGCGCTCAGCCCTTTATCAGCGACAGCAGTTTTGCTGAGCTCCAGGATGGTTAAAGCCAGTGGGAGTTTCCAGGATTTGTCAGAGCACCTTGTGGCTGTAAATCAGTACTATATAGTTGGAAAAAAGCAAACAACAACAAAAAAGACAAGCCCTTTCTTTATGTCTTTGTATGTATTTGTGTACACACTGACGCAAATACCAAAATGCAGATACCTCTGATATTGCGGGAGGCAGCCTCCACTTTCTCTTAGAGGCTTCACAGCAGAAGACAAAGCAGAATTTTCTTTAGGGACAAAGTACAAGCTCTGTGCTTATACAACATGATGAAAGAAACTTCAAATGCCCACAGCAAAAAGGTAAAACCTCCAGTTAAAGTCTCTTGTAAAGAAAAAGGCAACTGAAGCAGCCTGGGTGCAGCTCACGGGATCCATCGCTGCCGGGCCAAAGGGCTCCGTCAGCCTTGCTGGGACTCTCAACAACACTGAGCTGACTGCCTCCAGGATTAAAGCAGCTGCTAACCAGAAATGCAGCAAATGCAAAATGCTACACATTTCTGTATGATTTCTTTGTCATTGCCACCACCTAAATATAATGCATGTTGCCCTACAGGTAATCTACTCCCCTAAAAGCAGCGTAGAAAGAATTATCCACGGAATTATCAAGAGAAGTGCAGGGTTTGGCAGCAACTCAATCACTTAACAGAACCACAGCTTCTTTCAGGAAAATAAGAGCATATTAATAAGAGAAGGTAAACATTTGTTTTTCTTTCATGTTTCAAGATTACCGACACACGGTTCTGCCCACAAAGTAGCAGACGTGTCCAGTATCGGCTGGAAATACGTTTCCTACTGCAGTTTTAATAATTTCTAAATATTACTTTCTACACGACTAAAGTGGAAGGAAAGGAATATCACAAAAAGTAAATATTCTCTGTTTGCGAGGAACCCACAGATCTGTGATCTGTGTTCAGATCACAGAAACTACTCCTACTTGCTTCACTGATGCACAACCCTCCCTTCCTCTCCGTCACCGTGCAATTTAACTCGAGACGTTCAGAGATCCTCAGAGTGCTGTACACCTGGGCTTTGCACAGCACACACCTTTAATGCTGAGGCAGCAGAGAGGATTTCTTTCGCTGGCTTCTGTCTACGTGCCAGAAAATTGAAGCTCATGTACCTCAATTACTATGGCCTCAGCTGTCAAGCGTCATTAGACGTGAAACAAAAAAAAAAAACACCAAAAAACAAAGGAAAATTCCTAATCACACGGTAAAGTTAGTGAGCTGCTGCATTAGAGTCCTCTTTCTAGAAAGTTATACATTAATAAAAATAAAACCAAACATCAAAACAACTTTGGTTGGAATCCTATGCTTTCCCTAGAAATCGAGTCCATTTGAGTCACCGATTATTCACAATACAGTAGTTTTTTAATCGGTTCTTCAAATCCCTTCAGAGTTATCCCATTTTCTTACAGTGCCCGCGGTCACCGTCTCCAGACGGGCACGGTGGCAAGTGCAGGAGTAAACCCAAGCCATTAAACGCCACGAGGGATCCATCTGAAGAAGACACCTCGGCGTTCAAAACCACGGAGTTCCTACTCTCAGTTTTAGCTCTTTCGACACCCGGTTTCCCGCAGCTGCAGCCGAGTTCACCGAGAGCACCGCTGACTGCGGGCACGGCCGGGCCCGACCCCCTCACCTGCCGAAATCCACCTTTCCGGAGGGGTGCGCCTCGTAGAAGTCCATGGGGGCCGCTCGCACCGCCCGGCTCCAGCGGGGGGCACAACCCGCCGCTGCGGCTCCGCCCGCCTCCCTCGGCCCCCGGCAGAGGGGCAGCCCGGCGCTGCGGCGGCGCCCGCTCCTCCCGACAGCGCGGCCCGCTCGCCGCCGCCCGCATTTAAGGTGCGGCGGGGCGGGGGGCGGACGGCGGCGGCGCGGCCCCACGCCTCGCTGCGGGTGTCGGGTTTCAAAGCCGGCCCGGCCTCGCCGCTCGGCTCACGGGGCGGGGTGGCCGCCGGGGTCGCCCGGCTGCGCCCCCCCATCCAAGGCTTCCCCCTCCCCGCCATTTCGTACCGCCCCGCAGCGGCCTCCGGTTACTTCTCCACAAAGTTAGAGAGGGGCGGGTCCCCGGGAACGGCTGCCCCCGGCCCGGCCCCACAGCGCGGCAGGCGGCGGGCCCCTCTTGCGGCAGACCCCTGGAGGGGCGGCAGCACCGGTCGGACCGGACGCGGTTCTTCCCCCCCCTCCCCGCTCTCTCTTCGCCGCCCGGCTCACTCACTTGTCGTAGTCTTGTGTCATGTCTGGCGGAGGCAGCGGGCGGCAGAACTGGCCCGGCTGGTCGGGAGGGCGAGGCGGGGGCGAGCGGAGAGAGCAGCGCGCAGCCCGCCGCACCGACGGGTTTTGTCGGCTTTTCTCGCCCGCTCAGGTGGCTCCCGCAGCCGCAGGTGGACGGGCGCCCAGCGACGCCTCCCATTGGCTGCTCCGGACCGCGGGGCGGAGCCGCCGCGCCCCCATTGGGCGGCCGGGCGCGGGGTGGGGCGGTGCCATGCGGGACCCGACCCGGGGACCCGAACCGGGGACCCCAACCCGGCACCCCAACCCGGCACCCCAACCCGGCCGGGCAGCGCCGAGGCGACGAGCCGCAGCCCCTTCGTTACAACACGGCGGGCGGCGCAAGAAAGGGACGAGTAAAACTTCACGGCGGAGGTGCCCTCCCCGCGGTTGGGGGCCTCCCTGGGGCCCGGCAGCGCACCCCGCTGTCACAGGCCGTTTTCCTGAGAAAAAACCCCTTTTCTGCCCGGTTTCAGCTCTCTCCCCGCACGTACGGCGCTCACCGGCGCTCAGGCGCCAGCACCGCAGCTGCACCGGGGTACGCGAGGGATCCCGATCGGCCCGCCCTGCTTCCCCCCAGCGCCGCCTCAGGAGGTGTCACCTCCTGGACCCCGGCCCGGCCCGGGACTGGCGATGGGGTTCACAGGAATCACCCTGGAATCATTCACCTTACACATGGGTCTCCCTTCTCCCACCCCATACACCTTATTTCTTTTTCCTGTACTAAAGTCGTATTTAGGGAAGTCTAAAACCAACACAACACTCGTTAATTTGCACCAACTACCGAAGTACAGAGGATCCCAGCATCATGCGTCTCATAGGTGAATCCACGCTGGGAGAGAAGGAGAGGTTTACAATGGAGTTACTGCTGGAAATGTATCTAAATCCTCTGGTTTAACAACAGCATCAACGTTACAATTACAATGGATATGTCCAAAGTGGCATGCATGAATTTAAATCAGAAAGATCTTAAGTTTCTCCTTGAGAAATAAGGGTGGGAGGTTGCTTGTTCAAGTAACAAGTTGAATCAAACCCATCCAGCAACAATGCTATCTATCATATGTCAAGATGCTTCAGATAGGTACTGTAATTTAAAAGCATGCACACTAATAAGAGGTCTCTCCTTCTAGGTCAAAATCACTTCCCTATTTGTACAGGATTTACTCCAATGCAAAATTATAGAAGGGCAATTCAAGCAGCCAACCAAAGGAAATATGAAACTAAAGGGAACAAACTTTCACTAAGGGTCTAATCCTGGAAGTTGCTTAATATCCTCTGGCTGGATTACAACTAGCGTTCTGGAAACAAAATGCTTTGTTTGGATCTGCAAACATTGCCATTAGGATGGCAAAAGATAAATATCATTACTGAAGTAGGATCTTGCTCTACAAAATGAAATGAACTGATGTAAATTGTTCTTTATGACATGCAATAAATGGTGTTATATTTATCCTACCTATTTAAAAAAATCTGATATTACATAGAAGAAAATTTCTTATCAGCTCTCACATATGAAAAAAACACTGTCATCCAATTAAGATGTCAGAAAGTGACGTTTTTCTAAACAAGCATAACTCGTTTTGTTTCTGACAGAAATTACAAAACCAGCTCAAAATTGCAAGTATTGGGAAGAACTGCCAACTTTCTCAGTTGTTATTCACTCCTCAGGCTCCCCACTTCTGTTCATAGAATTCTGGGATGTGCAGACACAACCACTGCTTTTTGGCAGATGTCCATAGTTTTCATTAACACCACAATTTAATACTACCCTGTAGTTGTAAGTGACCCAGATGAAGGATGTGCTGAGGTTCAGTCACATGTTTACGTTGCACCTGCACTGCTGAAATCACTTAGTAATGTGCCACACGTGGTATCTCTACTTAACTAGAATTTACCAGGATTTTATTCCAAATAAATCCAAGCTGTCGTCTCTGCAGAAGGGACGGCTTTTCTTAACAGGGTGATCCAACGACAAAAACTGAGTTATCATCATAGCAATCACTTCCACATCGAGGAGACAATGATATAAACACCGGATTGTGACACCACTGACTAATCTGCCGGTCACCATCTAGACTCTGTAACACCACTTGTAGGTGTGTTTCTGTGATGTCACTGACCGGGTTGCATCACCGCTGAATAAGATGGGGCGAGAAGCACGCAGGGATTCGGCAGAGCTCTGGCAGCCGTGCCAGCCCGACGCGGCAGCGCTCGGGCAGGGCTCCCTGTGCCCCGCGCCTGCTGGCGTTCGCTCCAGCTTCTTCCCTCGCTCAGCCCATTCACCTCCGTCTCACCGCTCTCCTCCACCTCTCATGCCCTTCCCTTCACCTTTCCTCCTGCCCCGGCCCGGCCTTCAGTGTTCTTCCCTTCTTCACGTATTCGTTTCCTTTTAAACGAATCCCACTCAAAACACATATCTAAGCCACCGAACTCACGCGCCGTTTGCAACCATCTGGCTGAGCACTGTCTCAATGTGCTTGCGCCTCTTCCTAGTCTTGTCTTTTGACATCAGCATTTAGAGAAACTGGGAATTACTCTGGACAAGAATCAGCTACTGTTATGACTTACCTAACAAATAAGGTTTTAAAATCTCATACTTGATAATTATCATCTATACGCACTGGCCATTCACACCTGTGTAATACACAAACAAGTTGCATCAAGTTTGTAACACTACTTCTGATTTCACAAAATGCAACAGGGAGTCAGAACGAGATACTTTCTACTTGATCTGAACTCCTAAAATGTGAGGGGCAGGCTGCAGGGCTGGCTGTAAAGAGCAGTGAATCTTCTGTACTTCTCTCCCTTACACAGCACAGCAGGAAAGCTTTTTCCCTTCTGCCACAGGCCTGTGGTCACTGATGGCAGAGCTGGAAAAGACGGCCTGAAGCTGATCACTGACCCACGCAGAATTAGCTGAAGGCATCAAACGGCTGGGAGAAAAAAAGGAAAAGGAAAAGGAAAAGGAAAAGGAAAAGGAAAAGGAAAAGGAAAAGGAAAAGGAAAAGGAAAAGGAAAAGGAAAAGGAAAAGGGAAAAAGCTCAGGCGGAGGTTCCTGACCTCACTAGGAAGGGAGGTGAAAGCAGGTATGGTGGAAAGCAACAGAAAGACAAATGACAGTGGGAAAGGAAGCTGGAAATGCCTTGTAGGAAAGAGAAGACAGAAAAATCTGGGGGGATAAAAGGGTAAAGAAAGAAATGAAAGCACAATGTGTGAAATACAGAACAGGAAAATAAAAGAAACAGTTTGTCTTTTCACTTCAGGCATATCCCTGTATGCAATCTCGCAGGCATTCCTTAAAGATTCCCCTTTTAATTCTGTATTTCACCCCAAAGATAATGCATACAGGGTTGAGAGCATACAGACTATTCAGGGGCAGGAGAAGCTGCTCCATCAGCCTGACTAAGGACACTCTGAAATGACAACAATGTAAATGGATCAATTTTGCAGTAGCCTTTAAAAAAATAAGTCAGCCTGAAGTCTAGAATTCTATCAACAATAAAATCATAGTATGTGTCTCTGCTCCATATTGTGCTTCCTCGGGGTCTGGTGTCTGCGTGCACAGGTCCCGCCACACAGCCCGGCAGCGTTGCAGCGAGAGAACAGCGTGTGCAGCTCCTTGGCTGTTCTCTGCCTAATCCGCTTTGCTCCACAGCACAGAAACCACCCAGCTGCCCAGTTGGGAGTTACAGACACCACGGATCTCAATCCAGCAAACAAAAGTGTTTTGTCACAATCTTACGTGAACTGAGGCTGTTTAGCCTGGAGAAAAGGAGGCTGAGGGGAGACCTTATCACTGTCTACAACTACCTGAAAGGAGGTTGTAGCATGGAGGGGGTTGGTCTGTTCTCCCAAGTAACGAGTGATAGGATTAGAGGAAATGGCCTCAAGTTGCACAAGGGAAGGTTCAGATTAGACATTACGGAACATTTCTTCATGGAAAGGGTTGTCAGGCATTGGAGCAGGCTGCCCAAGGCAGTGGTGGAGTCAACATCCCTGGAGGTGTTTAAAAGACATTTAGATGAGGTTCTTAGGGACATGGTTTAGTGCTAGAGTTCGGTTATGGCTTGACTCAATGATCTTGAGGGTCTCTTCCAACCAAAATTATTCTGCGATTCTATGATCCTATACTGATGAGGCACAACTTACTGTGCAGATGAGATGCATGGCCAGGTGGATTCCACCACATCCTAGCACCAGAGCAAGCTGTGGGCAGCGGTCCCGGGCAGCCCTGGTGCAGCCATGAAGTGGTGGCGTCCCGGGACCGCGGCCCACGTCCTGCTCGGAAGCACAGGAACCAGCCTGCCTGTGGACATGAAGCCTGTTGAGATAGCAAGGAGCTGACAGCTCACCAGGAGCTCACCAGCTCTGTGGTCTGATGCCCTGACTGGGAGAGCTGGGACACTCAGATGTAGTTTGAGGACACTCTTCTCCCCCCGGGCCTGGAAGGAGGTGACGTGTTCAGCCATATCTCTCGCAGCAGCCACTGCTCCGCAGGCTCAGGCAGCCCTGTCAGCGGCACGCAGAGCTCCCTAGCCAGCCACCACACGTGTCTGCCACGAAAAGGCAGCACAGAAGCACCCCACAACCCAGGTCAAGCTTTCGGGTTGCAACGCAGCCACTACACACACTCAGTGGCGTTCTCACAAGGCAATGGCAGGGCCTGCAGCCGATGAGCAAAGCCACTGCTGGGACAACAGGGAGCAGACACAAAGTACTTCTACAATACAGAGCAGCCATGCGAGATCATCAGAGGAATATCTTGCATTTTCTTTTAAAACCACCTGATGAACTGCCGGAGGCAGAGCGTAGATGCTGAGGATCAGGGAGGAGTGTTCTGGCGCTCAAAACGCTGCCATTAGCAGTGTACAAGGGCAGCTACAACCTCACGTGAGGACACAAGCATTCATCCTCCCGTTCTGCCAGTCCTTCCTCACCCTCTTGTTCACCATTTCAGCAGCATCCGAGCACAAGCAGTGGTGAGGAAAGCTCCTTCACGTACGCCTGTTTCCACATCTTGGCATCCACTTTATGTTCTCATCTAACCCGGACAGGACTAAGGGAGCTTCACACATCAGGAGCAACAAGACCAGTAACGACAGAGGACATAGTGGAAAACAAGCATTCTGCATTTAGTGCAAGAACAAATGTAGCGAGAGACGCTGATCTGGTAAATTCATACACTAACATGCTCAGCCAGGAAACACATACGACTGTATATGCTGGGAAGTGTGTTTCGTTTTGGATCAAAATAAGAGATCAACTAATCAAAGTCATCCTGAACCTTTTCTGCTTCTCAGCCTGACATGGGGAAGGGACAAATGAACCAGGGAGCAGACACTTAATCAGGGACTTCACATTTCCAGACTTTACATGTCCCAAAACCCCTGTGGGTACTGGTCCTGGCACTTTTGCTCCCGGCCCTGCAAAAGCACCCTCTTAACAACTTTCCATAGACACCCTAAAATAGGTTTTCCGGACCATCAGCAAAAGTCTTATTTGTCCAAAAAGAGAGACAAGTCATTTTGAGGAAGGGACTTTTGAGCTTCCCAAGAAGTTACGAGAAAGTGAGATATTCATTGCATTGCCTGCAACCTCGTAGGCAGCTTTCTCAAATCTTCTAAACATCACTGTTTCGGGGATCATGCTAAAAATGGGTTAGGAAAGATGTAATTACAGTGAAGCCCATGCTACATGTTATAGACAATAAATTAGACTAGAATTGCTTGCAGGCACAGAGCTTGGCTGATTCTCATTCTTTTGTTAAATCGAGTGCAGGGCCCTCACTCTGCATAGGAGGTAAGGAGAAAGTAAAAAATCTCTCCTTCATTTTCTGGAAAATGGTAAAAACTTTACTAAGAAAATTCTATTGACTGAGACTAGTTGATATTGAGAATGCAGACACATGAATGCAGTACAAAATCAGTATGGTAAAATTCCAATTCTGCTGCAGGCTGTACCTTTCAAAATACAACGAGACATCTGTCATATTCTCCACTGAAACAAGAGAGGGTTGCATTATTTAGGAGAAATCATAAAGCAATGTTACTTTTGCACTATTAAAGAAAGAAAAAAAACAGTGTGTTAAAATATAACACAGAAACTAGGAAAAAGCTTAATTCATTCTAGAAAGCACATCAAGGTCTCAGAATAACTGATTTGCTATTGTCTAAGTTAAATAATTATTAACTATTCTAAATCTTCTCAGTACATACGATTTAAAAGTTTAATCTAAAAAAGCACTTGCCTTTATCTATTATATACTTAAGAACTGTCACCCAACTTTTAGAGTAAGAAACAAATCAAACTCTCTTTACTTAAAAATTCCACGGGAAGCAGTACAAAAGAAGTAGGTATCAGAAAGCTGAGCTTTCCCCGGACATTTTCAGCAAACGGTTCCAGAGGAGCTGTAAGTTGTGAGCAGCCAGAAGAGGTGGCTGGAGGTGCTGGTCGGGGCAGACACGCTGCCCTTCAGCATCCACCCTCCGATCCGCTCCAGCGCCGGGTTGTAGCAACCGGACTCCGAGTAGCTGTCCCGAGAGAGCTCAACCGCACTTCACTGGGATCAGGCTCTCTTGGGGCTCGTCAGCTTCTTAAACATCATTACTCCAATGTAAGTGTTGATGGATTAAACAGGATAGAACTAACATTTAAGTATTTTACGGGCACACCCTTTGCTTTTAAACCTGACTCTTAACCTGTGTGTCCAGAAGGCACATGGCTCTTGATGATTAACTGCAAGCTTTATTCCAGTTTATTAAAGTACGGCTTTAATTTATTCTAACATCTAAGGGAGCTTCGTTATGTTTGTAACAACGTAACAATGAGCACAGTATTTTTAATTTATGAAGCTCAGATTTTACTACTACAGTAGTTTTAAAAGAAAGGTGTAACTATAATTAAGTGCATAAGTCTTTCAAATAAGTACTTCTGAATTAAATGAATCATTTGTGTATAATAAGGTGTCTTTTAGATAGTTAATTCAAAACTTTAACAGATATTACAGAAAAAAGAATGAGGCATTTTCAGTCGCTTGAGCAAGCCCTTTTGAAAAGTGACAATGTCTATTACTCTTCTGTAGATTTTTAACTGATAAAATGCTCATCTAGAACAAGAACAATGAATAACTTTACCAAGTATTTGCGAACTTTAGTAATTCGCTCAGGTGAGGTCAAACATAATAGATAATAGCCAATTTTAAAATACAAGCACGAGACACAAGATGAGATTCAAGTTGGTATATTCCATTAACGTAAGCGTCAGTTCAAGACACATCCTGTTAGGAGTCTGAGGTATCCAGCACAATGTGGCAACAGATTGAGACATACCAAACTGTACCCACTTCAAAGATGTCTAAGACATAGAACAAGTAACAGCTCAGTCTGCTCCTTCCTCTTCCCCATCACGCTCAGTCCAGCTCAGGATGGCTGAAGCTGTGCCTTCTCATCCGCATGTCACAATCGCAGGGTCATTGCTCTAAATCCCTGGTCTACAGTAACTCCTTAAAATATCTGAAAAAGTAAAAACTTTCACCCAAACGGTGTCTTTTCTGTCGCCTTAACCCAGGACACCATGCTCAACTATCTCCTGCCTCTACTGAGCCAGCGCAGCCTCCTGGGTTGCTGGTATTTCGAAGCAACTATTACAACTTAACCTTTAACATTCCTGTCTGTTCTGCTTTATCACTGTGCTACTGACAGGCAGCACATCTCCCCTGCTATCATTCGCCTGTCCTCAATTTTTAGACAACAGATTCACGGATTGAACTGCAACCAATTGTAAAGCCTTCCATCATACTAAGAGGCTACTCGCCCAATTGATTACCTTCCCAGATAACACCTCACTGGAGTCCTTGCTCAGGAAGGAAGCTCTTACTCTTTTGAAAGTCCACAGACACCATTTTTCTTGTCTATAATAACGCTTAGAAACAGCTGTTGATTTCGGCTTTGATCAAACAGATTTGTCAACTTCTGTACTCCATACTGACAGCCAGAGGTGCTGAACTTTATTTCATTCAACTGAAAGCAGCAATATTCATCTGGGTATCTACTCAACATCTCTGTTCAACATATGTATATGTTATGGTGTCTTTAATGTAGTGGCAGCACCCAACCTCATTTACACGTTGTCTGGGACAGTTTAAAAACACAGTTTATAAATAAGACTGAGCATGAGAAACTCGTGGGATGGCTGAGGCACAAGCTGCTGAAGATGCTGGATTATAAAATGATCAGAAGAAATTCAAACAACAGTAACCTTGCAAAAGAAGAATGACAGGAGGACCTGGCAGTTACTGTTGCACAAGAATTAGGATCCACAGTTCCAGGTACAAAAGTAGCTGCACAATCTGTGAAGCCTGGAGTGGAACATGGACATGAAAGGTGTTAATGTGAATGAGAAGGCTCAGGCATAACAAGAGACTCCACAACAGCCTGTTTAGAAACAATGACTAGAAAAACATCGACTGACTGCTCCTTTTATTTATTATCACAATTTTTTCAAATAAAATAAACATGACTTTCTAGAAATATATTTGCTGTCATACAACAGTAAGTAAAAAAAATAGATACTTTAATTGCAAAATCTCACAGTGTAATTAGATGCTAACGTGCTGTCCAGCACGCTCAAAGTATGTACAATTATGCCAAAAAGCGGTAATTTCATAGCTTCCTGTTGGCTCTGATGCACAGTGAGGAAATGAATTGTGATAAACAGTTTCCTTGGTAACTTTCCCAGCTGGAAAACAGTGACTTAAATTATAGATAAAATGACACAAGTAAAGTGCAGTAGTAGATCTCAGCATAACTATCTTAACAAAAAATACGCATGCAGGCAAAAGGATCAGTAGAATTTTAGATGTAATACCATGGTTTGGTATCCAACCAACTAATTTACACACAATTAATAGTAATAGTTTTAGACCTTTTTACTTCCTTATGACTGTGTTGTATTTTGGCTTTTTACAGAGTTTTTTATTAAAAAGCTTGTGTTCTATCAGACACACATCATCATGGATTGAAGAGGGCTGTATCCTCAGAAGAAAAGAGAATAACCTTAGTACAAAATGGTAACTCTGGGGAAATTCCACTTCTCTGTAATGAGCCAGATGACCACATGCCCTGAAAAGAAACAGGTAGAAAAAAAGGCCTGAATTATAAGTGTATTTAGTTAGTATTCAGCCAGCATTTATACATTTGGCTGTAATTAGAGGAAAATGCCAACATTTTATCAGCAGCATAAATCACAATTCTGGTCGATTCTGTGAAAGGATCCATTCCTGCAAAACCCCGAAGCAGAGGACTGGACCGAGACACGCTCAGAGGTGGTGCAGACACGGCAAGAAGGAGAAGGCTGTAGAGCTTGTTCCAGTGCAGATCAGGATCATACTCAACCAGGCAATGAAAATGTTCTTTGCTTCGCAGGACTAAATTGATCCAGTGTCCATTCTGGCAGCTTTTAGCAAATGTAGCAGAGAGTGACAACGGCTGCGTTAACTCATCTTTAGAATTGCCAAGGCTGCCCAGTGCAGACACCTCGGGCTCTTTTCTCCATTCTCTTCCACTCTCCCTCAACTCCCCTGTCCTCCTCCTGACACTACGCCATGTGATTGCAACCCATCTGTTTCTTCTCCATTGTCTTTGTGCGCTAAATAGAAAATATCTACCTAGAAGCAAGAGGGAAAAGTGAAGTTCAAGCCAACGGAGTAACATAGAAAGCACTGGGGCAAACGTTGGCCGGGTTGACAGAAAGTAATCAGTGCTACAGCAGACTTCTGCTTAATTATCTTGTAGCTTTCATGGTGAAAATATTAAGGACAATGATGGGGCAATTTTATTGATGAAGTACCTAATGAAAATAGCAGACTGGACTAGCTGGTACCCAGTGTCAGACTGAACAAAAGATGACACAGAGGATGGACTGCAGAGATAGCTCTGTAAACAGTAAGTTCCACAATTCAGGTTGGAAAACTCCCCTTTCTGGGTTAGCCCCAAATTTGTTTTTATTAAAAGTGGTAAGTTTAAAATACTATAAAATCCAGCTGTTTCAATTTAAAAAAAAAAAAACAAACAAAACAAAACCTTTTACACTTGCAGGGATTTAGGTGCCATTCACCATATAAGCTCTACGCACCTTCTAGCTCACTAGGTATTGCCTTGGGATGTGGGGAAGCAGAGTTTAAAATTTCCCCTCTGTCTGATTCAGAGCAGCAGCCTTAAATATTCACCAGAACAAGGACTGGAACCTGTCTGTCCCAATTTATGGGCAAGTGTGCTAATTACTAGAGTATAGAGTCATTTGCTCGCTCCCTCTAGCCCAACAAACATTTACATTTTACCTCAAACTGCAGGAACAGACGGACCCGTCCTGGGGTGCCACACAAGCTGCACTTTGGGGAGCGGAGTCTTTGTCTAAAGGCTCCCCAAGTCTGGCAGACTGGAAATCTGAAACTGGGTCTCTCTCACTGTAGGTCCCATCCCCTGACCTACCTCACATTCCTCCAAAACCGCCAGCGACTTCTTACAAAAACTAAATTAAATCAGACATCTCGGCAGTGTCAGAGCAAATTAGCTGACCCCACAACCCAACACATTTGCTAAATCTGATCTTCACTGAGAAATCTTGTTGGTTGAATCAAATCTGCATTTTGGGGCTAATATGAATTAAGACATTTTGCTACATCCTAGTCCTAACCCTGACATTCAGCAATTGCAGTTCTTACGGCAAATTAAGTGTCAAATCTCAGTTTTCACTGGGGGGAGGCAAGGGAGTGATATTGTTTATTCCAAGGCAAACACGTAATTACATCCTCGCTGTAGAGCACCTATTTGATCAACTGGAGTTACGCTTTTCAGAAGAGTACTTAATCATGCACACATTTTTGCCCCATTTTATGCTGGTTTTGTGCCATTTACCCTAGGAGCATCTCTGAAGAGCTAAAAAAACGCCAAACGATTTTCAATTTAGATGTGATAAGGGAAATACATTTTTCTCAACATTTTTCACACACCTCATCACGTACCACCTAAAGATTTTTATACCACATCAATTTAGAATCCAGTTTAAAATGGACACGTTTAAATTAAAAGAAAACTTAAAAGCATTTTACCAACCATTTGACCCATCTCAGCTTTGCTGATCTGAAATCATACCTTAGTCCTGGGATTAAAGCACTTCAGCAGTCCCAGTTAGACCACACTGATTTTTAGAGAAAGATTTTAAGTTTGTATGTGTAACAGAAGTAAAACCAAACACTTGCATAGGATAAAACCTCATATCTGAGGGAGCAGACAATGTTTTCCAAAGTTAAGTAAGTGTCAGATGTATAATTAATTACTTGCATTGCAAATGATACAATGGGAAATTTAACCAGTAAGAATTTAAATTCAAATCTTGTTTCATGAAAGCCATGACAGTTTGCCATTAACATTTTAATATATTACATATGAAAATGTAGGCTTAAAAACAGACTTTGCATGAGAGATTATTCACACAAACATACACCGAAATATCCACTCATTCAGTGTGTACATAAGATTTACGCAAACTTGTGGTAAAAGGATTATTACCTCTCCTCCCTTCAAAAAAAACTTCTTATTCATACAAAAGAATGAGTCCACACAACCAAAGCTCTTGTAATAGAACACTGTGTTTACCTTATTCCAACCCATTTCTGTCACGGTGGATATGTGAAAGGTAATGTGAAAAGGAAAATAAAGATAAGCAAATAAATCCACTGAAAGACAGAATAGACTGCATACATGTAAAAGCCAGTTATTTTCAAGGGGAATATTTAATGTTTAAAAATCAGGAATGCATCTCTAAGTTTGTGTAGGGGTTGTTGCTCTCTCAAGCACACCGTTTAGAAGTACATACCTGATAAAGATTTAAGATGTTATTCAATGTGCTAATGAAATCTCATTTCACAGTAATGTACCTTGACCTCCTTTCCAAACAAACCACACACACTACCCGCACACATGAGAAATTCAGGAGAATCCAATCCATCTGCAAAGTTCATATTTTCCACTGGTACCCACTGGTATGTCAATCTTCTGGATGAGGATTTAATGACACAACCAGTGGCAGAACTGAAATCTGGCACGTGATCTGGAAGCCCTAAACTACCTGGGGAGTTTATGAGAAATTCTATTTTTGATATTGCTGAATTCCTACAATCCCTCAGCAGGAGTTTTGCTCTGTGTGTCTGGCAGTGCTTCTCTGCCAGCACCCACCAAATAGCAAATTCACCAATTTTCGCAGAATTTAGCACGAAAGGGGAAGATATTAAAGAGTGAGAAGTTCGACACGAACCAGGCAGATACTGAAATATCTCTGTAACTCTGTATATGGCTGGATTAGCTGCGCTATCACTCTCCTTGCTACTTAGGTCCTTTAAAGAAAATAATTTTACTAACGAATAGCATGACTGTTTTGATATACTCTTAATTGAAAAAAAATCCCTTTCACTTATGAAATCAGGATTTGGGAGCAGTTCTCTAGTAAAGACAAACACTAAACTTCTTTAATAGCACAAAATATTTTCTTTTTCCATATTTCTTCTTTGACTTTTCCAATAAAAGAAATTGATTTTTACTTTTCTGCTTGCAAAAAATACAACTTGATTGCTGATATACTTTGACGAAATAGTGATAGAGTCCTTTTCACTCACTATTTTTTAAACACATTCTAGAGGCATTAATTGCCTGCTTATTTTAACTCCGACTGCTAATTTTAATTTTGATTAAGGCCACCACAAAAGGACAGTGAGTTAAAAATTAGTTTCCTATGCTTTTTGGAGGGTCAGGGGAGAGAGGAATGGAATCGTTTTCCCATTCCCAGGAGAGATGTCGTGCAACTTTTTTCCAAAACACTATAAAGAAGGAAGTGAAGTGAGTATTTGTATCATGCTGCTACTCTTACCATGTGACTCTAGTTGTTGATTTTGTCTCATCTCGTCTCTTCTCAAAAGCTCACTTTGATCACTCTTCTATTACAGTTTGTCTACTCCCAATCCAAGACTAACCATTCTGCACACGCCCCTTTCTATGAATTTTAACTATCTGTGAATACAAAGCTGTGCACACCCCCCATAGCTGTTATTTGTAGAAATCTATAGATGGCACTTTGCTTTCAGGAGAACTTTCCAAAATGTATTTAACAAAGATCTGAACACCTACCTCTCGCGACATAGTTGAACTGTACACAGCCAATAGTCAGGGTTCATGGCTGCAAGTACACCACGTTTTTCTTGCAAAATTCCCTTCAGGCTGTGCCCGTGAAAACAGCTCCCGTCTGTGTTTTCTTCAGACCAACTTAACTGAAAACTTGAAGGATTTGGCTTTTCAGCAGGTCGCACTGAACCAGACAGCTTGCCAAACTGATTTTGTAAGTTCACAACCATTTCTGTACAAAGAGATACAAAGACAAGGCAAAAGTATTAAGTATTACAATACTATTGAGAGGTGAATAATACAGGAAGAGAATAGGGTGGTTTTGCCTTTTTTTTTTTCCTTTTTTTCTTTAAACCTCTGCAAGGAATACTGAGGAAACTTGAAGGTCTGTATGTTCTCTCCCCCATTCGATGTAACATTTAACTCTGTCACATGCTTTAGTGAAACATTTTGAAAGATAATTCAAAATGTGACATCTTTCAGACGTAAGTGTTTCCCAAGTAAAGCATGTAAAATCCACTTGATACTGCTGGTATTTTTATTCTCATAGAAAACATAGGCCAGGATGCCTGTCGCTATATTTACCTGGTTGTATGCTATCACTAGGACTGGCAAAGATTTTTTGAGCAGTTACCTGTGTACCAGAATTAAGGAACCCTGGTTTCATACACATATGGATTTAAGGTTAAACTATTCACAGTGCAAATTTAAACTGGGGAAAAACAAAACAAAACAAAATAAAATCAAACAACAAACCCCCACTGCTAGTGAAAAAACAACAAACTTTCATAAGTTACTACGGCTGAGGGGGGACAGAAGGTCTGACCATAGATCAGCACACACAATATGACTGCCTAAGCCTTCTTTCCTTAGAATAAAAAATAGGTTAAAAACCACCGTTGTTGGAGCTTCAACTTCTTTTTATGACCTGTAACCAAATAAACTCATTCATAAACTGGGAAAAAAAAAAAAAAAAAAAGCAGAAAAGACATCCCAAAGTAATCCAAGGACTGGGAAACTTCTCTTTCAAGAGAACACTAAAATCTAACACCAAAAGCAAAGGCTGAGAAGGGTTTCTGAAAACCTGTATGTGGCACCTAAGTGTTCTAGAGCACTCTGGTCTCTACTGTTTTAAATTTGTATTAAGATGAATCTTGCCCAGTTGCAATGGCACCATGTGACATCCTGCTTGCAACAGCCAGAGGTAAGGCTCCGTAATCTAAGGGGTCCCCTTCTCGCTCAAAGAGAAGCAGAGCCAGGAGAGGAATCTGCAGTGCCTCAGAAATGGTGAACAATAAATCATTATTCACTTTGGCTTATAAATGCAGGAACTAAAGGGCATCTGAGCAAATGATCAGCTTGAAATAAATAAACATAAATGTGTTTTTCCACGGAACTTGACTTGACCGTAGGATCACCCCTACCAAATTTTGAAGAGTAAGAACATTCATAGTATCATAGAATCACAGAATTATAGAATTGTTCCAGTTGGAAGAGACCCTCAGGATCATCGAGTCCAACCATAACCTGACTCTAGCACTAAACCATGTCCCTATGAACCTTGTCTAAAAGCCTTTTAAACCCCTCCAGGGATGTTGACTCCACCACTTCCCTGGGCAGCCTGTTCCAATGCCTGACAACTCTGTCAAAAAACCTCAATGGGATTGTTGAAAGAGAAATCCAACATGAGTTATTCAAACCAAACAGGACTATACAACCTGTCTAGAAGTCCCTGAACCAGTCAGTTCCAGAAAGTAAAAGAGTATATAAAGGGAAAAATACCACATGCCACTCTGAACATCTCCAAATATCTCTGCTGCTTACTAGATACTACTAAATGTAGAATGAAGAACTTCAAATCTAATTTGTTTGAATAAAATTCTGGCTTTCTGTATTTCCACAGACAAGTGGGGTTTTTGTTGTTTTGTTTGTTTGCTTTTATGTCAATATAAAACCC
The DNA here is from genome assembly GCF_036013475.1 of Columba livia. Taxonomy (NCBI): domain Eukaryota; kingdom Metazoa; phylum Chordata; class Aves; order Columbiformes; family Columbidae; genus Columba; species Columba livia. Next base: position 16,658,109 of record NC_088604.1, read on the forward strand.
AGTAATTTCTCGTAAGTACTTCTGGAGCTGCTAAAATAAAGTAGGTGTACCTGCATTCTGAGCACGTACAGCTGGCTATTCAAGTTCAGACAAGCCTTCCTCACTTTCTACAGAAGACTGCAGGAGGGAGTGGGAGAGAAGAGGGACATGCAAGGTCTACCAGAGGACATCCTGGGATATCCGCAACAAAGGACACGAGGAAGGAAAGGAGAAAGGGGACAGGAAAGCTATGGAAAAGCAACAACAATTCACAAAGATCGTGGCTATGGAAAGGCAGCTGACAAACCAGTGAGGATGACGACAGAGTACTCAACCTGAGACAAGGTTCAGCAGGTCATTAGGAAGACTGGCAAAGGAAGTTTCAGTTAAGCATGAGGAAAATGTCTGAAGAATTCCAGCCATGGGTTGTAAAATAGTACTACATTAATTGTAACCACAGATGAAAGAGAGAAGAGAAAGTATTTTAAGATGTAAATGTTATCACAGTCAGAGCTGCAGATTCTCTATGATGGGAAAAGTTGGTGCAGACTTCTGCATTGCTGAGAACAGGCAAAGTTTACTCACGTCTTCTCTTAAGAACTTTAGATTTCTTGTCGGCTGAATAAAACAGTGGTTTTTCACATCTCCACTGATACCTACCAGTAAGAGACATAAGAATTGTTAGAAAAAAGAAAGTTGGAGCAAACAAGTAAAAGAATAGTAATTTCTTACAAATACTGCTAGTACGGTAATCAGTTTTCAGTTGTACAAGTTCCTTGTCACAGAAAATGATCATTTAATTAATATGCTAGATAAACATTATGATGTAAATAGAAAATTAAGATAGGGATTTAAACTGTTCATGCTAGCTTGCTGGATGGAAATGATTCCTAACCTTTTTAATTTCTGTAGGGTCAGGATTTCACGTAAAACCATATACCTTGAAAAAGAAAAGTACTTAAAAACCTCTTACTTGGCTCTTTCTTCATCCAATTTCTTTTGCTCTGCATCCAATGAACATTTTATAACCTTGTACCACTTTTTGAACTCAAAATATGGATGACCTGAATAAAACATTCACATTTTAGGTTAGGAAGAAATCGAAGAAACATGTAACATACAGAAGGTGGTCTCCATGCAGTTAGACCCTGTGTCTTCCACCTGTATGCAAGCCTATCCTGAATTCTACATGCTTTAAGAAGACATACTTGATCTAACCATTCTGTAAGAAAGAGGAATGCAGAAATGCAGTGAAAGAACAGCATGTCATAAGAAGTGCAGGGCAGCTCCTTAGCTGAGAATAGATTTCATAGGTTTAGCACAATACATTTTCTCTCCTTGCTGAAAGTTAAGGCAAGAAACTACCCTCTCTCTCTACCGAGTGAACTAGATCTCCATAATGTGAAGTGGCCTTCAGCTGTTTGAAAGTTGACTTCAAGGGATTAGTGAAACTATACATCAAGCTTAGGTTTAAACAAATAAGATCTAAACAAGCTCAGATTAAGATTTCAAACAGTTTCATCAGCTCCCTGCTGTCTATCCTACCATCCATGAAACATCACAGGGCAGGATGAACTAGACAATTGTATTCACTTTGCATCAGCCTCCCATGTTTTTGAGCACAGGCACTTCATTCATTGATATGTGAACAAATATTTACCAGCACATGCAAAACCATTAAGGCATGTGGCATTCTAGCAGCCCATCTACCATCAACACTCCCAATGGGCACAGGACTGAAGCAGAACAACCAGGATCAGTAAGTATAACAATTCCAAACAGAACTACAGTATAGATTTATATATTATATATTTAAAATATAATCAACTCCTATTACCCGTGGGTGGATTATCTGCATTGTGAATTAACCAGGCTTTGCATTTCCCCATCACCCCCACTGCACTGCACGCGGTGCTTGCATCATGCTCCGCTTTGCCAGCCAGCTGTTTAAACTGTTCTGAAGGTGATTATACTGTTACAATCATAGAATCTGCTGAGCTGGAAGGGGCCCACAAGGATCATCAAGGCCAACTCCTGTCCCTGAACATGACAACCCCACAGATCACTCCATGTTCTTATAGTCGAGCTTACATACTTTTTGTATTATCTGCATTTTGCTGTTCAAGTCATCCTGACACAAATGTGGATGGACTCCAAATGCAACAGACAAATGAAGGGAACAAAGATCCTTCAGTAGTTCTTAAAATTCAAAGGTGTGGGTACAAGTTGTTTTATGAACTCCTTAAACCCCGAGGGCTTTATGTAAGTACTCCCAAACTGCTGGGACGGTAGTTGAAGGGCATGGGGAGAAGGGCAGAAATTTGTATTAAACATCCTATGAATTATTAAGCCTCTGTCACAAGCAAAACCATTGTCAGAGACACGATGCTACACTATAACAACCGTGTACCTGTTCGTCTGATGTTCATATGGCTGAGCTGACTGGAAAATGCACAGCTCTGTGATACACACATACATAAATACATCTCAATCGCATTTTATTTGAACATAAACAGTACTGTGTTTGCCTGTATGTTCTATGAACAGCACACACAGACATACTAGGTAACTGCAACCAACTGTACGGCTTCCAGTCCGTCTTGAAAAACTGTAGGAGCTGAAATACTATTTTTTTTAAATTAAAAAAAAAAAAAAAAAAAAGACTAGAGAAAGGATAGTTAAATTTTAAATGGAGCCAACATAAACTGGATCTCGAAAACTCAGTGTTAACCATTATTCATTTCAGCACACTGACTTTGGGAAAACGCCGGAGGCAGTTTAGAGCTCTGGCACTCGTCAGCGCTCCAACAGAGATTCTCACATCAGCTCCACTGCGCAGCTGCTGTCACCCCAGCATGGTCAGGACAACACAGCACAGCATAGACATCATTTTGCACCAGCTGATTTTAAAGTAAAAAAATGGGCAAAGAAGGAGCTGTTACTTCTCAAGGGCAATGAGACTTGTTAATAAGGGAGAAACCCCATTAAGAGATCAATGGCTTTGAGCCTCAGCCTGTGAGCAGCTGCACAACTTCTGCTCTTGTCACTATTACATGCTTCAAGTTTTCCATGGAAATTAAAATGAAAGACATAAGATCCAAACTAAGTTTGTGTATCCACTTGAAAATGAGAATTTTAGTTAACAGCGATGACCATCTCCAGATCCAGTGGTAACTGTGCTCACACATGGCTAACGCCAAGTTTACTATTGACTTAAATTTTCAGAAAGTAATAGAAGGGTCAAAATGAACCCAAAACTGGACAGAAGGCTTAGAAGATAAACCACTGTAATACATCTTTGATCTTATCTCCAACTGTGATCTGGATCAGGCCACGGAACATCTTCCTGAAGATTTATAATCTTTTATTTGGTCTTTCTGCCCTCAAAGAACCATGTTCACACCGTTATCTCCTCCATCTTAATTGCTGCTAGCTTTTTCACACTCTCTCAGGATTATTTGGACTAAGTAAGCAGATTACATCTGAAATATGTTACACACTAAGGCATTTTATTTAACAAGACTAAACAAGTTTGGATTTTATCATAAATGTGGTCTGATGCCCCTAATAAGTATCTGCTATTTACAATAAAAGTGTGTTCCCTCTTTACTGCACATCCATTCAACCTCACCTACTGTGCATAAAAATGTAAAATAAGAGGTGAACATACACAAGGAAAAGCAGAAAGGTACCTAGCAAAACGTGTACCAAATTCCCCTATCCACTACAATAACAATTATGCAGGCAAACTGGGACAAATTTATGTGAACAAGATCTGTTTTCTCTGAATAAAGATTTGCCCTAAAAGAATAAATGTCAACACCAGATTTTGATGATCAATGAAACAAGTCTTTCTAAGCCTGATTACAAAGTTACTGCATTTACAAAACCATAAAGCTGCTTCTACCAGAATATTTATGTACCTTCTTTGTTATTTTTATTTCTTTCTTCAGCAAAGTCTGAAAGTAACCTAAAAAAAGAAAAAAAGAGTAAAATTAAGGCTATTTTGTAGATCCAAATACTGCACTGTTCTCATGCAGTTCAAACACAAGCAACAAAAATTACACCTTAATTTATTCCAAGGTTCTGATTAAAACTGTCGATTTTTAAAAATAAGTAAATTTTAGATCTAAAATGCTTTCAGGTGTATGTTTTATGCTACTGAACTTAATCAAAATTCAAATACTATAAATTTAATATTACTAAAGAAAGAATGATCCAAGACAATCATTTGCACCATTTGAAATCTGGGCTTTGCTACAGATTTGCCTGTACACTTACCATTCATAGTGATCATCTAATAAAAACAATAATTTGAGCACAACTATAATAAGTGCAGCAGCAAGAACATCATATTTCACTTTTCTTGTTGACTTATTTCCAGGCACAAGAGTCAGGAAATCCGCTTCTCCAATACAGATCTTTTTCACCACTCGACAAGTCCAATTATGCAATTCATCTGATTAATGCAAATAGAAATATAAAATGAGTATGCTGAGACAAGCTAGAAGTACTTTTACAGTGCAAATACGTTGGTCATTTGAGGAAAACTATGCTTACGTCTTTTAGGACCATTAGACAGCAATTTTTTTCAGGCTGAAAAGTATTGGGTATTTTAAAAAATACTAGGCAACCTTCACTGTTCTTACATGGAAAACAGGTGCTACTTATTATATATTCACATGGAAAAACCTGGCATTATCCTGTGAAGTCTAATCGCACCCGCTAGTGCGGGTTACGCCAAAAAGATCCTACAAAAAGATCCTACTACAGCTCCAAGAGCAGCACTGCGGTATCTGTATAGTCTCTTACTACTCTGTGCTTATTTTTCGTAGATACAAATCCCCCAAATTTCTCACCTTTCCAGTTCAGCAAGAAGTACAGGAGCTGATTACATCACCGTTGGATTCCACAAAGGTTAGCAACGTATGACTAAGTACAACCTTAATCCAGCTGTACCTTTATACTCGCTTGCTGCTTACAGAGAGTTCAGTAGGAACTACTTAATCCTTTCGTACAGAACAGTAAAAGCTGAACAAAATCTAGAAACCAGATTTTCTTATAAATACTTTCAGTATATTTTCTTTTCTTTCAGATAATTAAAATGGCCTTTTCATTAGTATTTAGTGTCCTAAGAAACACTGCTAATTGAATGCTTTTTTTAGGAATTGTTAACAACAATAGTCCTTTTCCAATTTGTACAAAAAATGTTTCAACATGATGAATAGCCTAGTTGTAAGGAAAAGTTAAGGATAATATATTAGTCTTTTACAGTAATTTTCAAAGAGTACTTAGCTTTTTATTTTTCTTTAATAAATGTGAAAATGCCAGATTTCTAGCTTTTTCTTTGATTCAACTGATACTCTAAAATCTGAAAAATAATGTGATCCTCTACAGGATCACAGCGTGAGTGTAAATCTACAAAATCTGAATTTTTGCTCTGGAACTTTAGCCCTGAATCTGTTGGTTATCTTCTCTTCATTCAACTGTGAGTAAACAGAAAGGCCAAGTAGCTTTTTTCATTGTAACTTAATGCAAAATAAGACAATAAAACTCCCCAAACTATAAATTGTCGGAATGCTTTGGAGAAAAAAAATAAAATATTAATTTCCAGGCTATTTGTCTGCATAACTCATCTCCAGTGACAGTGGTATTTAATAGGTAGTATGGCAGCCCAACAAACAGTTCACATACTAGGACTTACTGGTCTTTCTTTGGCAATTCAACACTCAAGACTTAAATGAAGGACAAACAAAAATATTCAATATTTATGCGATATATTATTTCAAAACTAAATTGGAAATCAAATGAGACAGCAGCTCATTTGTCACACAGCATTGCTCGTTAATGCTCAAATGAATGCTAAAATGTAACATTACAGACTATATAGTCAATATTATATATGAGACAATTCCAGTGCTAAGGAACTACGTCCCAACTTCATGAATCATTTAGTTAAAGACAACGAATCACGTGACTTCAACTAGTGCCTCTTAGTTCACACGGATACTGAAAGATTTGAAGTGAAGCATCCACTCCATAGCCATAGAGAGCCAGCAACAGAGTGCCCCTGCATATCTGGACCTATAATACATACTGGAAATGTTTGATGAAGGTGCTTTCTATAGAAATTATCTTTCAGTTCAAGCTTAAATAGGTATAAATTAGAAGGAAAAGAGTAGGCAATTTTGAAGCAGTAATTCAAGTCTTTTTGCTAGAGTTTAATAAACCAAAGAAATATTTTATCAGTTTGAGCTTGGGAAAATATTTACCAGGTAAATTAGCTTCCATCAAGTACTTCATGCACAGCATGTCTGGATGAAGAAAGCAGCTATCTGTTATATCTGGAAAACGAGGCAGGTCTAAAAATGCTGCAAGCTCAAGCATTTTGTCGTATACTTCTTCATATACGGGCCACGACTGAAAGACAGAGTTAGAGGGTGTTATATATTTGCTCTATTCCCATATTTGTTACTGATTTAAAATTAGTTCTCTCTTTTAAATTCTGTATTATTTAATACAGAATTATTTATACAGACTCTTTTAGTACCCTCTATGATGAAACGCACATGCAAGAATGGAGCCAGCCTGCAGTACCATAGAGAGAAATGTGCTAGTTTTAAAGCTTATGAAATAAAGAACAAATATAGCAAGGTGCTTCAGACCTGCAACCAACCTATTACTTTTTTTTTTTGTGAAGTGATCAGTATGTCTACAGATGCTCCAAAATTGAAAGTGTTGGAAAAAAAAAATAGAGGTGCAACTGAGGGTGAACTCTCTGAAGAGCTCAGAGATCAGGGAATGAATGGCAGGAGGGCAGAGGTTGGCAGGGACCGCTTGAGACCCTTGGGTCCAAGCCCCTGCTCAGGCCAGCCAGAGCAGGTTGCCCAGGACCATGTCCAGTTGGATTTTTAGTATCTCCATAGATGGCAGCTCCACAAGCTCTGTGGGAAATCAGCTTCAGTGTTTCACCACCCTTGCTGTACAAAAGAAAAAAAGTTTGTTGTTTGTTTTGTTTGTTGGGTTTGGGTTTTACTTGTTTGTTTTTTCCCCTCATGCTTAAATGGAATTTCTTGTATTTCAATTTGTGTCCATTTCTCCTCAACCTGTCACTGGATACCACTAAGGAGGATCTGGTTCTTCTCTCTTTCACTCTCCTATCATACCCCCTGAAATCTTCTATCTCCAGGCTGAACAGTCCCAACTCTCTCAGCCTCTCCTCGTTTGTAAGATGCTCCACTCTCTTAATCATCTTCATGGCCCTTTACTGGACTCACTCCAGTATGTTCATATCCTTGTACTAGGAAGCCCAGAACCTGACCCAGAACTCCACATCTATCTCAGCAGTGCTGCGTAGAAAATAACGATCACCTGTCTTGATCTGCTGGCAATGCTCTGCTTAATGCTGCACCAGATGATGTCTGTCTTCTTCGCCACAAGGGCACATTGCTGGCTCACATTCATCTTCACAGCATCTTGTCCACCAAGACACTTGGGACCTTCACCGAAAAGCTGCTTTCCAGCCAGTTGGCCTCCAGCATGTACTTGTGCCTGTGGTTTTTGCTCTGCAGGTACAGAACTTAACATTTCCCTTTCTTGAACTTCATGAGGTTCTTGCTGGCCCATTTCTACAGCCTGTCGAGGTCCTTCTGTATGGCAGCGTGTCCACCTGGTCTGCCAACAGCTCCTCCCAGTTTCATATTGTCTGCAAACTTGCTGAGTGTTCAGTCCACCCTGCAGCAGTCCACTGAGCTAGTTCTTAACTTCATCACTTTGTCAATGAGGATGTTGTGGAAGACAGTGGCAAAATCCCTTCTAACAAAGAACATCCACCAAGACTTCTACTCATCATAGGTTACCAAGTCAGTCAGATGATTTCCCCTTCATAAATCCATGCTGAGCAGTCCTAGTCGCAGTCCTGACCTTCTATGTTTGGAAATCATTTCCACATTAATTTGCTCCATCGTCTTCCATATTACTATGAATATGATCGATATGAGGCTGTAAGGCCTTTATATCTCCAGATCCTTCTTCTTGAAGACAGGGGTGATGTTTGCTTTCTTCCAGTCCCCAAAAAACTCCCTCAGTCACCACTAAATTTCAAAAATGGACAGTGTCCTTGCTGTGACACCAGCCAGCTCCCTCAGCACTTGTGGCAGCATCCCATCATGGCCCAAGAACCTTCATACCTCCAGTTTGTTCAAATATTCCCTAACGTGCTCCTTCTCCACCAAGGATAAGTCTGCCTTCCCCTGGACTTTCTCACAGGTTCAAGGACCTGAGATTGCTCAAGGCCACTCTCATCAGCAGAGACTGAGGCAAAAAAAATAAAGCATTCATCACCTTAGCCTTCTCCTTGGTCTTTGTGACTATGTCCCCATTCCCATTCAGCAGCAGGCCCACATTCTCTAGAACCTTTCCACAGAATCTTTACTATCATTTCATTAAATATATATATACACATATAATTCCATATTGGCATAGTTATTCATTAAAATAAATCTGCAATTCTCTTTGCAATATTGATGTCATGAAGAAAGTTCACCCAATTTCTACTGACGGTTTCCTGCTGGAGAAGAACATAACTTACAGACAGATTTTGTCATGCTTACTCAAAATGAACTCAGCAGGACCTGGTGAAGTTTGCGTAAGCATGGACTGTGAGACTTGACCCTAATTTCTTAATACGTGAACTGCTTTATTAAACATTCTTAATTAATTATATTTTAAATGATTACTTGAATTTACCTCTTAAAGCAATAATTTTCAGTTGTTCAGGCTACTTTACCATTTCAAGTGTACAAAAAGCAATGCTTTATCTGCTTGTGTCGGTTCTATTTCAGCAGAACACTTTATCATATATTCATATTTATCAAGTCAATTTGTGCATTTGGTACTTTCCTTTAATAGGAATTAAGCAGGGGTTTATACTTTGTGAACCAGTTCAAAACCCTACTCAACAAGAGTAAATTCAGGTTTCTGCCTTTTTAATAGACCAGATTAAAAACAGAGAAATCATGTTTACAACAACAATAAGACTGAAATAATGTGTTTTTATTCAATCATTTGGTTTCACCTATTTTAATGTAAGCTATGTAGCCAATGCTCAAATGTTATTGTTTTGAATGATTGCCAACATTTCCTTTTCTTTTTTTCAGATGGTCTTCCCTCAGACTGAAGTTCAGACCTGCTTAACAGTGTGAACATGTGCTTAAGCAAATGAGTAATTCTACTGTCACTTACTATTACACATGCAACTTTTTTTAACAGTTAGGAAGTTGTATCATGTTCAGTATATGTTCTAAACAGTGTTAAAAATTGGCTTAGACTGCTACAGGACTATCTTGAGAAACAAGAAAAACAGGCATTACGAGACTCCTACAGAAGACCAGGCTCACGGTACTTACAACTCCTCTTTAAAAGCAGAGCTCAATTGAATACCAAAACAATCTTGGAACAAAAACTGCATCATCCGTAAGTACTCTTGAGCGTAGTTGGAGAAAAATTAAAGTCCCAGATAATTCAAATAAAACTATTACAAAAATACTATTCCTAATTAGATATAAAGGAAATATGTTTTAATGAAAAGCAGTTGAATTAGTAGCTTCTTAATAATATATCACAGATGAAAATAAATTAAGACACTGGGAATTCAGTAATCTGAAGCATTCCCATTCTCAAACATGAAACTGTCACCAGTGAAGTTATCTGAACAGTCTAATTTAACACAGAGGTACTTTAAGCAACATAGCGCTTAGCTGGACTACTCAAGGCAGAGCCTGCACCACCTTGTACCCGAGCTCCTCTCACCATACCAGGGTAAGGAGACAGCTTTCCTGTCCCATGTCCTACTGAATCATGCCCTCCTCCTCATGCCAAACAACAACTCTTGTTTCAAAGCTTTTGTTTGCAATCTAGAGAAGGCAATTCAGTTAGTTTTTAAAATGGCTAGAGAACGCTCTTTGCTTTGCAATGACAACTGACGATTATTTTTTCTTTTTGGAAGAGCGAACACAAGCGGTGTAAAATGTACAAATAAAAATTAACACTGAGAGCTCTCACTTGGCCTATTTTAAAAGATTGTTAACAGACAAAAACTGTTCTTAGTTGATATGTGTTCATAAAGAGATTTAAACATAATTGGAGGTGCAGACCTAGGACGGACATACTAATCCACCGTAAAGACCAAGCAAAGCAATTGCTACTCTCCAGGGCTTAACCCCCTGAGCTCAGAACACCCACTGCAGTCCTCATGTTTCTACAACACAGCGCTGAGTCATGACGACGCAAGCTGAACCAAAAACCACTTCCAGCAGCACACAGTAATCTCTTGAACTGTAAACTGCAAGAGTAAGCTGGATCCAACACAAGATCCCATCTCCGTAGAACACATCACAGCAAAGGGCTGAGAGGTTCAGGGCTGCAGAGACTGTAGAGTGTTTCAGTAATCAAGCGCTGATGATTTTCACCCATTGCTACATACTCTTTTCATAATCTGTTTAATTCTGAAAGAGCTGTGAGCTCATACAGCAAATCTCTTCTGCAAAATTCCATATTGTACTGGGAGAGTTAGAAAGAACAACCAAATTCCACACAACAAACATAGCAAATGTTAGGACAATATTAAAAAAAAAAAAAAAACAAACAAGATACAGCAAACAAAAAGCTTCAAAATTAATAAAAGTTATCATGTTCTACCTAGCTATGTACCTCTGTCAGAAAATAAGAACCTGATAAAACAAGTTGCACTGAAAGTCAAGCAGCAAATCTACTAAGGGAGCACAACCCAGAGCTGGGGCCTCCTTTGGGTGACAAACCTCGGCCTCCAGCACCCTCTGATTATACCCCAAGGACAAGAGGGGACAGCGTTAGATCACATGCCACACACTCTCCAAGTAAAACTGTCGCTTATCCAATCACAAATTAAAGAATTTTGCGTTAACACAAATTTAAAGTTGTGTTTCTGTGCTAAATATGAGGACAACTCCCCCATCCATCAGCATGTGGAGTTACTGAGCTCTCACCCTGTTTGGAGAACCTGGGAAACACTCTGCATATAAAGCTCAGTTACAAACCCTTGGGGGCACTTAATAATTTCAGGAAGACTGTCAGAAAATCCCTCTAAAGTTATGCCACCCGCCAGCCTTTTCAGGTGTGTCGCAAGCTGGGATTTCTTCAAGTCTGATCAACAACACTGACAGAGTCTACAACTTGTCTAGATTGGGTACAGAGGTTACCGAGAACTCTTCTTAACAGCTTTGTCTTTAAGGTCTTTGTATCTTATTCCCACATGTGACAAATAAGGTGGCTTCAGGTCTTCTCCAGAAGATCAGTACTACTTGAGAATACTTCATTTTCTTTCCCCCCTGCTGACTTCAGCTGAGCACAGGAGAACAAAACACACGCTGTCGAGGTGGTGAAATAAATGTCTACAACAACGTTTTCATGACAATAAATATTCATTTGACTATTAAATGATTTTGCCTTTATCTTTCAAAGTTACATGGAATTTTTCACCTCTATTAGAAAAGAAGAAGGTGGTTTTCAGAAGCAGATGAGCCAAACTATTAGCATGATAATCAGATCGCAGTAACAGGTAATTGTTTCGGGTAAGCTAAGATTGCAGCCTCTCCTACTTGTTTGGACAATATCAGAATGTTGCTGATCAACAAGCAGAAAACAGTGCGCATTGGCTGGCTTTCTAGATTAATTTGCAGACTCCATAGCTGCTTCTTTTAAATGTGGTCTGACTGACTCTCTTCTGAGATGACTGTACAGGCCATTTCCTTCTCCTGTATCAGAACAATATCCCAGCAGGCATTACTCATGTTTTCACATTTCAGTTTTATTGTGATAAAGTTCTATCCTTTTTAAAAAGAATTATAGAGTTGTTTTATATTCTCCCTTTTATACTTTTTCTCCTCCATTCTCCTCTCCTGTTCAGTGTTTTTTCCACAGCGCAGTTCCTTTCCTCGTCATTCTCCCACCTGTGAATTTAATCCCAGGAACCCTTTCTTCCCACACCTGCACATTCCCTAAGGCTCTACCCTCACCTGCAGCTCATGTTCAGCAGTGGACATCTTTCCCCAGTGATTCTTTTAATGATCATTTCATACTGGAATCTAGGAAGGTCCGACTTAATTTGTCATCGGCTTTTCGTAAGTCTCTGGGAATCTTTGACACTTAAGAGTTTAGATATACTTGCAACTATGGAAAAAACAGCAAGGCTTCATCATTTTTAAGATGACAAATGCAAACTAGACCAAGTTTGAAAAAGAGTGTACTGAACTTTTCAGGAAATGGACTAAGAAAGCTAATTTAACTTGAAGGTTTGGAAAATATCAAGTTATGAGAGTTGGAGAAAGCGTTTTGCACCACAATCCAGCATTTTGGTTCAATCCTTGCATAAAGCAAGGCACGTCCATAAAACAAATTATATTTTCTGCAGGAGTAATAAACCAAATGGATGCCCTAGGGTGTGTGAACATTTTTGAATGCAGCCTGCACTGAAACACACATTCCCAGGAACCAAAGCTAGCTCTAAATTTAGGTAAGGGAAAATCAGGCACCAACAATGAGCACAGCAGCCGAGTGCTCTGTGGAGCCTGGTTCACCTGACTTTGCTTCTGCTGCTGGACTGGTTCAGATATATCTGGTCATCTGCAGCGTAAGGCTGATGTGGGACGACGCCAGCCACAGTGCACGCAGGTTACATAAAAGAATTGACAGTACAGACAATAACTCTATCAGCTGTGAAATTTACACCCAAATTAGTATTTAAAATTGAATGAAATGACCTTGTGAACCAATTGTTATATACTAGATTCTTAATGTGGCTGGCAAGCCAAAACTCCTAGATTACTAAAGATTATTTTTTTTCTCCATGTTTTTTGTGTATTCTCACAGTACTACCAACCTGGCTACCTCCCATATAGACACCAACAAATCTTGTTGATGTATATTTTTTAAACCACATTTGTTTTTCCCCTCTGTCTATCTCTCAAAGGACCATCACTGTCCCATCTGGAACAGCAGCAAACTAATGGAACAGCCATCACACAAAAATCAAACGTGCTTTAGCATTGTGTATTATTTTGAATACAAACTTTAAGAAGTGAGCTAAGCTCACTAAAATGTTTTTGCTATCTAACCTAGCTGGAAAAAAACCTAATGTAGTCAGCTCTGTTGCACAGTTAGATTTTGTGCATGCCTTCATGAATGCCTTGTCGGAGCATGGGGTATACAGAAAAGACACGCTATGTTTAAAGGGACTCTTCAAAGGTCCCTTCCAACCCAAACCAGTTACCAGGGCTGGACAGAAGTGTCCCAGACTTGTGAACTGCTGGTGACGTCATCCCCAGTGTGAGGGACCGGGGAGAACCTCTGTGCCCTGCGCTGACGTGCTTCCCCAGGTCACCATCAGCAACAGGAGCCCCGACCCAGCGAGCCTCGAGTCTGACTCGGAGCAGTCACTCTTCTGTGGACTAAGGGAGCGGATACGTGTCTTCAACCCCTGATATCCATGAATCACATACAGATGCTGATGTAACAGCGAGAGGGTGTGCCTGGAATTATTAAAAGGGAACCAAATGACAAGAAGAACAAAGACAGGTGAAACTGCTACAAAACTCCATTTAGATAACTGCTAAGAAATACACAGCTCATGAGACTTCTTCCAGTAGACAAGACATAAAGAGACCAAGCACACAAAGTTGCTGCGCTACAAGCCTGCCATCAAGCAGAAAGGATAACCGAAAGGTTAAGACAGGAAAACCAAATCAATTTGTCCACCTTGAAGACAGGCAAACAGGTCACCCAAATCATCTGACTGGCAACAAATGGGCAGAGGAAAAAGACCAAAAAAAAAAGTCAAGATAAGATTTGAAAATCATAGAAGTCACACTGGCAGCCTCTCTCTTGCCCTCTTCTTTGATAACTGCTCCAGCTGAAACAGCTACTACATCTTAAAATCCCAAATTACTACTGCTCATTGCTGCAGAAGAACAGAGAAGGATCTTTGTACAGAAAAATAGATTTTAGAAGATGACTAAATAAACAATGTTTATGCATTTTTGACAGAAAAAAATATCTATGTGTGCTAGGATATTACACTGCACTAAAGTGACACAAGTAGTTTTTACTAAAGAATATAAGACAGCACGTGGATGAGCCAGCAACTCCCACACAAGACAAAAAGTTAACTGAACATCAAGTACAGAGATACTCCTTCCCTAGCAGCAAAAGAGACTAGATTTTCCCTGGATGTAGAGCAGACCTTTTAATAGGCTACTTTCAGAAGACATCTTTTTCATTACATGATTCCTGGTTAAAGTGGTTTTTGAATAAATGACTTTCAATATTATTAAACCAATAGAGATGTGCTTAAGCGTTGGCCTGTTCGCGCTCACAAGCTCTGACAAACATCGCTTTTCTAAAAAAACGTAGTCTTTCTACAAATCGAGATTGTAATCCAATAAGGAGCTGAACTGTCAAAATGTGTTGAAATATAAGAGTTTGGGAACAAATTTTATTGAATTTCATAAATATTTTGGTAGGTTTGTTTTCTTTCTTCATTAAGTAATGCTTAAAGACAGGTATGGACAAGCTAGAGTTTCTGTTACACAACAGCAAGCTCCCATGATAAACTTGATTACAATAACCCTTTCAGCAGTGAACTTCCTCCTCGGCTTTTTTTTTTCCCTTTCAAATAAAAGCCTCGCCCTTGATTCTTTTCATTCTGCACTGCTGTCTATCCTGAACAAGTACTGCATGCACCTGTTAGAATGCACAAAAAATACAGAGTTAGACAGAAAATAAATCCCACAGACAGAAAGACACCTACCTCTAACAAAACTATGATTACAAGGTATCTCACAACACCAACAGACCAACGCAGGAATCGCTGCTTGTTTTAGAAACTAAAAACAGCATAACTGATTAGCAGAATTTGTATGGCTAGAATTTTATACCTCTTAGAAGATTATTTTAAAATAAACAAGAATGACTGGCTTCGAGCTTAATTTGAATTCTTTAAATAGTTACCACCAAAAAAAAAAAAATCATATGGCAATTAAGCTCATTCAAATTTTAGTCAGGAAAAGAGGCTCTTGCACATCAGACCTTGAATGTTTTTATTAATAGAAAATGACCTCAGCAAACAGAGGAATTTGTCTACAAGCCAGTCTGGTGGATACACTTTCCAGGGAAGCAGAAAGCCATTGTCATTCCAGTCTGAACACTCTGGGAGAAAACAGAGCAAATATTTTGACCTACATTCAGGAGTTTATTAAGAGATTTAGTCAGAGTTACTCTGTTTGAATGAGACCCAAACTAAAATATAAACATGAAATACCCCAAAACCTGGAGCGGGAGGCAATCCAATGGCAGCAGCTTCCCGTGAGCTGCATGATGACCTGAAGACGTGGGTATTAGCCAGCAACAGATTATTAAGTGATATGAAATCCTTTTGAAAAGCCAGTGTGGAAAAAAAAAAAAGAGAAAATACAGGGATAACTTCACAGGACTCAGGAAATGTTCAGGTTTCCTCACGCTGGTGCCACAAACCCACCCCATTGCCTCGGGCAGGTCTCTTTGTCCCAGTTTTGCACCTTACGACGGAGCAGCACAATCGCCACCCCCAGAGCCCAGCGCCGGAGCTGCCGCCACCGTCCTGTGACTGGGGGGAACGACCAGCGACAAAAGAAGAGGGAGAACCAAATATGCTGCAACTGCGCTGGCTTCGCACGCTGTGCGCTAACGCAGCCTTTGACTCCCACGTTAAATGAAGAAAAGGAAAAGATATATGGAGCAGCTCATTACCCTCTGCATGTTAAACTGAGACGCTATCTTGATTTAGAAACAATACGAGATGAAATGATTAATGACTACGCCCTAGTGCGCTTAGGCATAAGTCTCGGCTAAAAGCAAATTCATTCCAGTAATTCCTAAATTCCATATGCTTAACTTTAAAACCTTAATCGCTATTCAAAGACATGAAAAGAGAAGTTAGTGTTAGCCTCACCTACTCACAAATCCAAGACCTGTGCTTACTTTTAGGGCCAAGAAAAATTGCACAGAAATGAAGGCTGTTCAGAAATATTAGAGGTGAAGTGCAAAAACCCTCAAGCTGCCATATCTCTGCCATTTCAGGACGGCTCCCCCATGACCTAGAATTTATTTACTCTTACATGGCTTTTCATGTTTCTCCTCTTGCCGCATTCCTAGGCCAGACTTCTCGCAAGTGCTCCTTCTTCCTCCTGATGTTGAGATCATCACTACTACTCAACAGTAAGAAATTTTACACTGTGAGTTTTTAAACAAGAGATTCCTTTAGTTCCTCCATCAAAACAAACCAAAGGATCACTAGAAAAATACAAGCATGCAAAATCTTTTATCAAAAAGCAAAGTTTTTGCTTAAGAAACCTGTAGCTTTCATTGCTTAGGATTTTTTGCCATAGGCTAGAGATAGCCCTTTCATGCAATGATTTTGCATACTTCTTCCATCCAATCATACTTCAACATTTCTGAAGTTGAATAAGAAACATCCCCAGATCTCTAAATCCGAAACTTTAAAGGATGGTATTTAGTTCACCTAATTTGGAGGCTTGAACTATGACTTAAAAAAAGAGAGTTGTTGTGAGATAACTAGTTAATGAAAAATGAAGTTTTACGATCTGAAAAAAAGTCTCCCTAGAACACAAAAGCCACAACCTGAAACTGGATCTGAAATCCCAAAACAAGCAAACAAGCAAAGTGTCTGTACCACACCAATCCAAGAAGATCTATTTAGCCTTGCATCCAGCAGCGAGCAAGAGAGATGCGTAGGGAGGAATTTCAGAGCCAAGGAAGCCACAACCACACGACCAAATGTCTGTCCAGCTTCACACCATTGGTGGCTGCGTCAACAATGAGATCCCCGCACTTTCTCATTCCAGATCCCTTTTCCTTCATTGCGTTTGGCCAGTCATCATCTGGCCCTCTTAACATCCAGGACATCCTAACATGAGGAGTTTTCACCAGTTACCCACAAAACGTAGGAAGCCACATTTCTTGGTGTTTGATTCTGAACCTGCAGACCAGCAACCTCTTCTGACACCTCCCAGTCCTCGTATTAGAAAAGACCTTCAACGCTTGCTTCCTAAACAATATATCACCCCAGCGTCCTCTTATGCACCTCATCTTTAGGCTGAATGATAAGTAGATAATATTGTCTCTTGCAGGAAAATTGTCCGTACATTTAATGATCTTTGTTGTGAGTTTCTGCACCTCTTAGTTCTTCTATAACTTTGAGAAGAGGGAGGGTAAAAAAAGCAAAAAAACCCAATCAGAATTCCATGGAGTATTTAAAAATATGGGTGCATGATAGATTTATACATTAACAAAAAGTTGATCTCCATTTTCTTACTGCAAGTCAGGAGTTATTTGAAAGTAATTCCAATGTAGCTGGGCTACAACAATGGCATGTTTGAGAACAGCATCGTGAAGGGATTACAGAAACAGGCATAATTAATATCACACAGATATTTAAATCAAGGCTGGTACATGAACATAATAGCATTGATAACACCAGCTTTCAAAGAATGCTACAGAGTTTATTCTTTAAAAAATAAAATTTCTTCCTATTTAACAAACATAATAGCATGGTCCAACCCACTTCATGGGTGTGCTTGGACACAGAACAGATATTGGTAGAAATAAATATGTCCTTAGACAGTGAGACAAAAAACATAAAGCCCTAGAACAGTGATTCACTTCATCTGCCCCTCCTAGAAGAGTACTATAATTAGGAGACTAAACCCACACCCAGAAGTAAAGAAACAGAGCACTTAAAAAATACTGTCAATTTTATAAACTTCTATTCACATACCCAAACTCTGCAATGAAGTAAATGCTAATCCTTCTGCTTTTAAGCTGATGAGCTACAGTACCATAAACAGCACGTTTGATATGAAACAATCACAAAGAATCACAGAACCACCTCGGGATCATCAAGTCCAACCACAACCTAGCCTAACTCTAGCACTAAACCATGTCCCTAAGAACCTCGTCTAAAGGCCTTTTAAACACCTTCAGGGATGGTGACTTCACCACTGCCCTGAGCAGCCTGTTCCAACACCTGACAACCCTTTCCATGAAGAATTTTTTTCCAATATCCAATCTGAACCTTCCCTGGTGCAACTTGAGGCCATTTCCCCTTGTCCTATCACTTGCTAAATATATATAAATTTCTAAAATAGCATTTGCTGTATGGAAGCACTCAGCCACATTGCATTCAATTTAGAATACAAACCGAGGAACAATACCAGCAAACCTGAAGAAGGCATTAGCCCAAAGACAGGACAAACGCCTGTATTTTTAGCAATGCTAAAAACAATCATCATGAGATTTCTAAGGATCTTCAGTGGCCAATATTACAACTTTATGTAACTTCATGCCTCTGCTAGAGCTTACCCTGGCTCTACGTAGGCAGAAGGGCAGATCTGAGCTGTCTGCTCTGCAGCCATCCCCAAGTGACAACATCCTCAGAGACAGTGTGCTCTCCCCCAATTGCCTCATGGCTTGAGCACGCAGTATAAAGCATAAAGATTGATGAAAAGCACTTAGGCTTTGTTGTTGGTGCGAGGTGGGAAGAACAACCACCGTGAGCGAACACCGCATGCAAACTCTATGAGCTAGCCCAGCCCTCCAGGAAAAGAGCCGAGCGTAGGCAAGCAGGGAGAAGCATCAATTCTCTAATATAAAACAGTCCCTCTGCTAATCTCTGTCTATCCTTCCTCAGTATCTACATGAAGTTATCTAATGAAAACGCTCTCAGTAAGCGAGAGAGGTAACTACTTTTCAAAGCCTCCCAAGGAAGATCCTATCTGTCTAAGTTTAGGCACTTCAAACACAGGAAAATATTTTATGAATTTGTGATACGCTCCTGACTGTGGGAGACAAAACAAAACAGAAGCAGTTCAAAGTATCTAACAAGAAAATGTGAACAGGTGTCTCCAATGTGAATAAGCCAAACAATTCACTTAGATATAGTAGTGTTAGACAGTTTTCATGTGTTATTCAGTACCGTGTATTCAAAGAACTAGTTTTCAAGAAACCTGTCATACTGATGCTACTTCTGGTCAGAACAAGGCCAAATCATCCAACCAATACTAGCAGCATAAATTGCATGCACCCCATCCTCAATTAAAGAGGACTGAATGCCAAATTACTTCTAAAATTGAGCCATTAGCCTCAAAACCTCAAGACTGCAACCAAGTCTTAATTTTGGTTGTATAAAGTCGGTAATCGTCAAAATATCACTCAATCTTTCCTTAATCCATGAGAAACTCTCCAATTTTATGTCTTCCTCCAGGCTACCTGACAGTTCTTCTGCCCCCAACATTCACAGGGAAATCAGAATCAGGAGGCGTCTTGAACTACTTAAACTTGTCCGCTAAATTTACAAAACAAAATGGCTTTTACTATGCTTGAACAATGCCGAATTCATTCAAATACATTTTTGTGGCACATCCCCGTTTAATTCAAACCAGTTTTTACTGAGCAACTGAGTTGTTAGATGGTCACAAGGCAAAAAATGTCTATACAGCGCAAGTATTAATAACTGTATTCCAATTATAATGTTGCCTGTAACTAAGAGAATCAGAAAGAAGGTTGAAATCTGAGCTTTGGTATCTTCAACCTTCTTGCCATAGTAAAACTCCACAATATTTAACCATATTGTAACACAAACGATTAACGTTACACATTCCTGTGTAGCCTCATCTAGGTGTTCCTGCTCCGGCAGGGGATTGGACTGGATCATCTTTTGAGGTCCCTTCCAATCCTTATTATTCTGTGATTCTGTGATCATTCTGAACCTGGAAGACAAGTCCCGCACTGGGCAGCACTGCACAAGGATACAAGTCCCGAGTTTAAACCTTGTTCTCAAGTAGGACAGTAAACACTACAAAAATGTGCAGCTCCTAGATATGAAAGCACACGCTTCAGTCCTCTCCTAATACAGTCCTGGCAGGTCACTACACTCCTAGACAGGTCTGTCACATCCCTCTTTTTATCGTGGGATACAGGGAATACCACAAATACAAGATCCCCTTTTGAAAGCAGAGGGTGAATTTGACTGCATAGTGCTGAGGGACAACCTCCTGGATAAAAAAAGGCAAGAAACAGCACTATAGATATTCTGCAACGAAACAAGAGGTAGAGGCGACTAAGCTGTAAGCAGCAGGGAAAGTAAAACAAGAAAAAAACCCCAAACCTTGAATTTCAATGCCACAGGTAAATGGGTAAGTCATGAAACAAATATGAAGAAAAAGAAAGATTGTCCTGTAACTGGAAAAAGAATACAATTCCATCTCCTTAAAATCACATGTAAGGAAGAGAAAAATTATGTTTGCAAAAAAACAAACCAGTATCTGATAAAACTGAGTATTTTACAAAGTAGAGGCGCAGATAATTTACACACAAGAAGCTTCAAGGAAACAACTGAGGAGCTCTCTGAAACACAAATGTTGTTTTTAAATAATCTTAAGAAACTCTAAACATCAAAGGAGTCTCCACATTAATATGCAGTATTTAAAAAAAAAAATGTAAAAGGGGAGATTCAGGAACTCTAAAATGATTCGCTTGGCATGAATCCTGAACAAAATAATACAATGGCAATGGGAAAAATGGAAGCTAAAAATATCCTGTCAATCAAGCAGCCTTCATAAGGTCAGGAGAGGAGAGAGACTGAAGCTCCAGCTCCCACAAGGAAAACAGCACAATCTACTGGCGTTGCTGCTCTGAAAAACATTTCTCCTTCTTTATGGGATAGCTAAGGGGGACCCAAAGGAAAAAATCACCACAAAGTCTCAGTGGAAGACCGTAACCCATAATTGTACTCAAAACCCAAGAGCTGTTCTGCTGGAAAGCAGAGTGTGCAGGTCAAAAAAAAATCCGGGCAAATTCATCTCAGAAACTGGATCTCTCAAATCCTCAGCAAAAGTGAGATTTGATTGAAGCTGACATACAAAGATGGGTGGCAGAAGGATTACTGGCAGAGCAATAGGGTTACAGAAGTGCTGCCAATAATAAAATCAGGCAAAATTTGAAAAAAAAAGAAGACAGAACAAAAAGCCATACAAGCCATAGGATACGGCAGAGAAGAAACCACAGAACTGGAATGTTTCCAGATAGCGTAGAGAAGAATGATCACTTCTCAATGTTTAAAGCAAGCCTTTCATTCCCAAATAAAAGAGGAAAGAAATTTAATAACCCGAGCTGGGGAGCGGGAGGGCTGTGTGTGCACGCATGCGTGCAAGGTATATACTCCTCCAACTCAAATACAATAAATCCAAAGCGTCGTACAGAATGAAACACTCTGCACTGAAGTGGCACATTCTCAAAAGAGCTAAAGTTCTCCAGTCTACTTTATAAATACATTACGGTATCTACTTTAACACCTATCGCAGGGTAATTTAAGGAAAAAGACAACCCTGGATGAATTGGACCTTTTCGTAGGGCAGCAAATATTTCTTTTCAAACTCTTCCCGTCAAAGCCAACATCAGTTCATGATGGAACATGAATTGAAATTCTTGTTAAACTGAACACAATGGAGAACTACCCAGAACTACTGGCCTATTTTTATGCAGAAAGATAAACCTGGAAAAAATTATATATATCAGGGAAAAGAGAGAAACAAGAAGCCTTTCAGTTAGGTGGGAAAAAGGGGAGAAAATCCTGACCCGTGCTTTTGAGTTGCATGATCCTCCTCCTCTTGTCCACAACACTAATTTCTGACAAGCCAAATACATTGCTGCCACTTTACCAGGGTGCATTCAAGAGTTTTCCACAGACAAAGGGAAAGGAGGAGGCTAACATCCCTCTCAGCTGGAAGTTTAGAAAGAGCTTCTTTATCATGGAAAAAGCCAGAGAGTAATGCTAGGAGTTACTGAAGAATCAAGACATCCACGGATGGAAATAGATTAATTATATAGAGTAGATTTCAAATAAAACAGTGCTTTTGTTAATATGGGTAAGTTGGAGGTAAGATGTGTAGAAGAAAACAAAATAATAATGTACACTAAGACAACTGAAAAGTAACCTGGGTATTAATTTTCTCACATTGCAGGGTCAAAGCTCCCTAAACAGTACATTTCTTGTTATAGGGAGCAATACTCAGTGGATTATTAAAAACAAACAAACAAACAAAAACAACACACAGAGGAAGACAGAGAGGAATGGAATTAAATCATAAAACAAAAAATGAAGCGTTTTTAAGATACGGCTTCCTAAACAGCAATGTATACCAACAACACTGTCAACACTGAAGCATTCAGTGGCCCTCTCAGAAGACAGAAGGTTTCAGACTTAGAATTGTGCAGCTACTTCAATCTATGATTAAGAAAGAAAAATAAAAAGAGAGAAAAAAAAAAGAAAGGCTTATACAGAGAAGCCATTCCATGACCCCACTCCAGGGCAGAAGTAGCAGCAAGGCTAACCAGGTAAACACCCAGTCCTTTTGTCTTCGAGGGCCGGTTGGTGGACAATTTCTAAACAGAATTCATCTAACACTCACCAAGCTCAACTTTCTCCTAGCCCCTCCATCCTTTAGGGGCAAAAAAGCAAACCAAACCAAACCAACCTCACACCAGATTCTTTGTACGTTTAGGGAAAAAAAATAGTTATTTTAAAGTTGGAGGAGAAATTGAAAGAAGGGAACTTGATTGAGTCACACATTGGGCTCCTTGCCAAGTCCAGATACTTCTGCACCTAAAATATGAGCATTCCCCAAGCTCTTCAGAACAACAGGATCTGAAGGGTATTTATGAGGTTACACCTGTCCTGTTCCACACAGCACACGCTCCAAAATGACGTGTTTGTTATCTTCAATACTTCAGTAAATCGCGTTGCCCAACGGCCACGGGAGTGACTGGCTCACCTATATATATACACACATAGATTTAAGTTTGCACGTGTGTGTGTTAAGAACATGAGAATCAAAAACAAAACTTATTTTTGGACATTGATTTTTTTTTTTTAATCTACAATGCACTAATGGTAAAATTCACCAAAAACCAATGAGTTTTATAAAAAGTAACGAAAACTAAAGGTAAACTTGAGACAGCAAAGCAGAACCAGCTTTAAAGCACAAACAAAATAATTGCACAGAAGATGATCAGGTCTTGAGTCAAACACAATCCTGAGTCAAGAATAGAAGGAAACACAGACCTGTGGCAAGGACAATTGTTGCTAGCTCAAGAGAAAAGGGATGCTTTAATCAATTTTGTATGAGAATAAAGATAAATCCCTAAAAACAAAATAGAGCATTTGTATCTTAAGGTTATATCCCTACTTCAAGCAGAAATGGAAGAAGGAATCTGTGTGGCGCTCCACTGGAGGACAGATACTATCAATAAAAATAAAGCAAGCTGAAAGGAAATTACCCACAGAACTTTCTACATACTAGTAATTTACAAAGTCGTTTTAACTCCTACACTAGCATGCTTGTAAAGAAATGGATATCCTCTGCATTAGAAAGGAAACATTATATACTGCATAGAACAAAAATCCAAACTTAAGTATCTTATTCTCTCGTGATGCATAAAAAAAGGTTTTAATCAAATGGGATAAGAATACTTGGTTTAGAAAAATGAAATTTTTGCAGAGTAAGATGAAAACTTGCTTTTCCTCTCTTGTACCAGGAACTTAGAACTTGTGAACTAAGAATTAAGCAGGAGCGCCCTGTTACTGCTGCCGTTTGCCCTGTGAGCCCTCTGATCGTGCATTTCAGTAAAACCCATTTACCAAAGGCTAACTTCTAATATGCACATGATTTTAATAGATGAAGGGATAAGTAGGATGACTAATCAAGTGAAGGCTTAGGAAAGAGACTTAGAGCAATGGAAAAATAAACACATATGGAAGATAAAGAACTCATTTTACACAAAAATCTTTTATAAAATACTTTTATCCTTCACAAAATACTTGCTAGGTATTACTTATCTTGAGCTGGAACCTGATGCGTGTCTAATATGACATCATGACAAAGAAAATCTGAAGATGTGGAAGCTCCTTTTCTCTTTATTGATGAGGCAGTTATGCCCAGAGCTCTGAGACTTCCAGACGGAGATGTCCCAATACGATAACCTTTTTGGTACGTATTTTAAAGTTCAGCTTGGGTAGAATGAAAAATCATCCCCTTCCTATTAGTTCTTCCATTACTAAAAACATGAAGGGCTTATTTTCCCCCTACATTGAAAATGTGAAGCAGAATACAAGGCATATTACACAGTTGGAATCACAGCATACTTGAGGTTGGAAGGGACCTCTGGAGATCGCCAAGCCCAACGCCTCTGCCCAAAGCAGGGGGAACTACAGCACGTTGTTCAGGATTGTGTCCGGTCAGGTTTTGTGCATGTCCAAAGATGAGGCAGCCTGCTCCAGCGTTCCCTCACGCTCACAGTAGAAGAGTTCTATGTTTAAACGGAATTTCCTGTATTTCAGTTTGTGCCGTTGACTCCTGCCCTTCCACTGCGCACCACCAGGCAGAGTCTGACCCCATCCCGCTCCTTCCCGTCGGGGGTTTACACACATCACTGAAATCCTCCCCAGCCTTCTCACAGATAAAAATCTCAGCGCGCTCAGCCTCTCCTTGTACGACAGATGCTGCAATCTCCTCTAATTGCAAAACTGTACGCAGGACAGGGAAAAACTGTCAGTGATATGGACTCCATTCCTGTATTACACAGCACAGAGGTTCATCAGCTGGGAAGCCTGAGACGAGTCACATTCCTTGTGTATGAAATACTACTACTAAATTACAAGGCATAAAAAAAAAAAGCCCTTGTGCGTGTACACATACACACATCACTACACAGAAAGATAGAAAGTAGATGTGACTCACCTAGTAATAATTGTTGCATTTAATTTTTTAAAGCCATAACATCTTCAAACTCATACAAATTCAGTATATTTTGAGTATTTCGGAAATTGTTACTGAAAAACACACTTTAAGCCACTGAAAATGTTTTTATATGATGAGCCTTATCAAGTTAGGTTTTATCTGTACCACACTGATAAAATTATACTTAGTATGACTTCAAATCCTTCAAGCCACTAAGACATAACTATTTCTTGATTCAAATTCAGTCTGCAGGGAATTAGCACAGGACACAATTAAATGCACTAAAAACCTTCTCAAAATAAAAAGGAGACAATATTGAGTAGTCCTGTCAGTTATCAAGATTTTAGAACATTCAGCTTACATTCACCAGACCTGAAGTACAACAAATAATGGCATTAGAGCATCTTACCTGCCTGGTTATTAACAGTCATAAGCCCGTAAAGGTTTTGAAGATAATTGTCTATAAAATATTAAATACAGAACACCAAGGAGAAAAGAATGCATCCTGTATTTTCTGGATGAAGTATTACACAATCTGCCTTCCTGCTCCAGGACAGTAACCTCATCTCTTGAATTTCTCAAAACTCAGATGTCAAAACTAGATACAGTAAACTATTGGTTATCTCAGTGCTGCAATGATCAGCAAGATCAGTTCTGAAACACTCAGCTACTGAAGTTTTTGTAATTACCAGCCCAATGATGTAGTCAAAAATGTTAAAACTAAATAAACCTAAGGATGTGTTACTACAGGAACACTGAAGGTAAAAAAGAGAGCAGATATTCCTAGAAAGTGAAAGCCACAATAATACTGGAGTGGTTGAAAAATAAATTGTAGAATAAGCTTGCAGAACTTCATCTATGTACCTCAATGAAAACAAGCTTAAGAGATTACTTGATTAGTGTGTGTATATCCACTTATACTTTGGAAGTGAGGGGTGCGGGTGTCGGTATCACAGACAATAAGATGTAAGTTACAAAAATTCAGCTTGTAGATCAGCAATTTCCTGCAAGCTAAACAGACCACACTAGATACAGACTCATCATAAGCAATGACAAGAGAAGTCAGATTTGTTTGGGTTATTTTTGCCCAGTTTGTGAAAAAAAGGAAAGTGACAGAGGGTGAAGTGACTAGACTTTCTCTTCTCTATAAAAAGTGCAACAAGATTAAATTGACCAGCTTGTGGCTTTCAAGTTGTAAAGTCCCACTGCCACATCAGGACACGCTACAGTCCATAGTGGAAACAGCAGAATAATCCGAACCGTCAGCTCTGGGAGAGCTGGGGCAGTGGGGTGGGGTGTGTGTTTTATTTAGTCAGGCCAGAAAACAGTTCTAGGTAACAATTTTTAAGTGACGAAGACACCTCCAAAGGATGGAGGCAAAGGAGGACAGAGAGACTCAAAATTAAAAGAGTTTAAAAAGAAAAGAAGTTTATACCCACGTTTCAACCTGATGTATCTTTTCTATTAAGGAAATATCTAAGACAAAAAAAAAAGAAATCAAGAGGTTTCATATTAAATTGATCTCCTGAATTTTTAAATTTGAGGTCATAATTCTTATTTATCCAGACAGGATAACAGTCATATAATAAACAAACGCTATCGATTAGCTTCTGAACAACTCATGACCTGCTGAATATAAGCTACTGGAGAACAGTAACATTACTCACAACATCATTACTGAGGTCTTGGGCCACAAAGAGCTTACAGCAGACCAAACCCCAGCTTTTCCTGTTAGCAGAATTGCTGCCTTCTGCTTGTAAACGCTAAGTTCTGCACACTTCAAATACCCACGATAAACTTCTTTCTGCAACATGCCATCAGCTGGCAATTGTTACCACAGTACCTTAAGTAAGAGAAATTCACATTTTACTCAAGACTGTCCATCCCTATTCAGCTTCCAAAAGGGCTGTAACCCCTTGTACAGATTTTAGGTTTGATATATTTCCACCAATACAGCAAGAAACAGACCAAGAGACAGCATGCAACCCATATTTTATGAAAAGAATGTGGAGTTAGAAACAAATTCAAGATGTATTTCAAGATTTGTATTTCAAAATATTGCCCTTAGACACGAATCCTATTTCTGAGTGTTCCCAAAGCAGTTCTGAATACCTTTTGCTCCACAAGTTCTTAGTGATTTTGTTTCAACTTAGGTAATCGGTTTAGTAAGACTCGTTAAAGCACTCTGAGTTACAGAGTGCAATGGTTTCTGCACAGGCTCCAAAAATGCAAAACAGGAACTCTACAACATAAGAATATATTTAATCGATTTATTAGTACAGTGACTAAAAAACTGGAAATATCACAAGATTACTAGGTTTTGGTCATTTTTAAAAATCTTTCCCTTGCCAGAAAAAAATTACCTCTACACAAAAGATCTTAAGATCAACTCCATATAATTTCATCTTCTCCGGAAAATGCTGAAAAACATTCAAATACGGAATATGACCTTCAACAACAAACCTGCATTAAAAACAAAAACACAACCAAATCAAAATACTTTTACTAAGACAAACGCATGCATTTATTCTAAAATTAATACACAAATCAACTTCTGATTTGAAATAACATCACTATTATACTGCCTGAGCAATTCTGTCTGAAGTTACACACCCGTAAATGCTCCACAGGACAAAAAACAGTTCAATCATTTAACAGACCTGTAAGTTCTAGCTCAGATATGATTGACAAACAATAATGTTACGGCAGTAAGCTCACAATCAACACGCTTATATGGAGTTTGTTCTGCGCATTCTTCAGCTACTGCATTTCTGAAACTGCTTTAAGCCTCCTTTGAATGGTATGGCATTTCTTTTTTTTTTCAAACTCTTAAAAGTAAAATTTACTTAAAGCTTTAAACACAATTTCTGCTGGAGGAGTTTGAGTCAGGTAATGTAGTCGGGAGGAAAGTCACAGAATGACGAGCAGATACACAGAGCTGAAACCCCATCAATGACATCTGTATTCTGATTTTTTTTACGTATTATTCAGATATGAATAGAAATTATTTTGTATAGTAATAAATACACTTTTTTTTAATTTGCACCCAAATAATGCATTTTTGGTTAAAAACTGGCTCAACAGTATTATTCAGGATTTTTCTTGACTTTTTCATGTGTATACGTAAGACGGGACTTAACAGGTACCAATAAAAAGCCACCACCACACCAAACCCCTGCTCTTATCTAACATCTCAGCTGACATTCACAGCAGGCAACACCAGTGCTGAACAAGCACAGATGCTATTCTCATTCCAGATTAAAGCATAGTAGCGGTCTCCCATAGCACTGAGCTGGAACTACCTTCCTGTCTCCCATTCTCCAAAGAGTTTTGCTAAAAGAGTACATTAAATTGGAACAAGCTAACATTTCTAGCAGAAATACACTGTTCTTTAAGTAATATTGGAGACTGGAAAACAATTTTCTCTCCTGCCAGCTGGGTTATCTGCGCAGTCTCTGTCTGATCTTGCTACGTAGATGAGTAACTTCTTGGTCTACGATCTCAAGTCCCTCCTGGCTTACTAGTGGTTGTAAGAGTGGGCTCTGCATCTCCACCCCGTGTGGGGCAGCACCTGCACACTTCAATCCACAGCTGGATCCAGTCCCATGGGCTGAAACACTGAGTTCCCCATAAAGCAAGCACAGCAATATGCCACTGTCATTGAAAATGTGTCGGGGGAAAAAAAAAAAAGAAGAAAAAAAAACAAACGAAACCATACCAGCCTAAGGCAGAACAACATCTTCACAGCCAGAGCAGCCACTGCGGAGGAGGATCCACCTCCCTCCTGAGCCCACAGCCACGCACAAGCCGACCTTCCCTCTCCCAGTGCGGTGCCCTGACCACCACTGGCTGCATGGTACGTCGTGTGTACCCACTGAAGTCAACTAAAATTCTGTTTAAAGGCTAGTTACTGAAAAGTTTACACTTACATATTTTTATTTTTTTTAAACATTCTCAACTGAATTGCCAGTTTAATTTAAAAACTGAATTCAAACCGGGATTAAAATGAAAAGCGCATTTCTTAATGAAAACTGTCTCTCAGTTAGAATTAACTGACTATTTCTAATGACTTCTGAAAATCAGCAGCAATCTGAAAAATCACATCGCCCAATCCTTTTTATTCTGAAGCTCTGTGTACTAGTCCCTTAAATGAAGAGGTAAAAGTCGCTGCACAATACTTTCTAATCAAATTGTGATGTACCTTTTGCTAACAAAATTTAAACAGCTTTCCTCAAACAGCGCAGACAGGGTTTCCACACCCCGAGTGGAGGAGTGCACTGGTCCACATGCTTGGTGACGTTGTCCTCCAAACCCAGCACCAGTTGCTTGTCCTAGCACAACAGTTCCTTAGCTCATTTTAGTCAAGGTCACCTGCACTAAATTGAAGAATTCAAACTTGAGGGATGGTTTCACAGAATAGATTGAGGCAACCTAAAAGCTCAACATAACCCGTCGTACTTCCCTTCTCCTGGCCTGGCTGTGTGCTCCTGGTGCTCACCATCCTGACCCCACCTGCGGTCCCGTGTCCAGCTCTGGAGCCCTCAGCACAGGACAGACATGGACCTGTTGGAGATGGACCAGAGGAGGCCACAAAAATGATCAGAGGGCTGGAACAGCTCTCCCATGAGGGCAGGCTGAGAGAGTTGGGGTTGTTCAACCTGGAGAAGAGAAGGCTCCAGGGAGATCTTGTTGTGGCCTTTCAGTACATAAAAGGGGCCTACAAGAAAGATGGGGACAGACTTTTTATCAGGGCCTGTTGAGATAGGACAGAGAATGATGGTTTTAAAACACAGGAGGGGAGATTCAGGTTAGACATGAGGAAGAAATTTTTTACAATGAGGGTGGTGGAACTCTGGCCCAGGTTGCCCAGAGAGGTGGTCGATGCCCCATCCCTGGAGACATTCAAGGCCAGGCTGGATGGGGCTCTGAGCAACCTGATCTAGCTGAAGATGTCCGTGCTCATTGCAGGGGGGTTGGACTAGATGACCTTGTGTCACGGAGGCACCTTGGAAGATCCCTTCCAACCCAAACTGTTCTATGATTCTGTGATCTTCTTCCACAAATGTAACTCACAATAGCAGCAGCAGACTACCCATCACTCTATGGCAGGAAAGAAAGGTTTGCTCCCCATCATCGAACAAACTGAGGAGGCTCATAGATGGCTCCTAACAAGTGCAAGAGTTGGCAGAGAGAATGGGCTGCATCACATAAGCAGGAGGAGAGAAGAAAGAGAAGCAAAAGCTTCCTCTTTCAGCAGCAGTGGCTCAGCTGATGATAAGCTTTGACTGACACGCGTTAAGGCGCAATCACACAATCAGCTTTCAGATTTGAAGAGCTGGTACCAAGACACTGAGGGCAGCAACCTCCTGAGCCAGCACAGCAGCAGATGTAAGAGGACAAACAACCGGGGCCTTCCTTGGGGTGTGGTGGCGATTGCAGCCAAACCACCCCAGCAGCTTTGCTGCCTCTGCAGCGGGGAATCCCACCCTCCAGTCGCTGCCATGCACCCCTCCCTGCTGACAAAAGCACCTGTGTGACTTCTCAGAAAGAGCCTTAGATTGAGAACCAGTCTTTTGTTTTCCAGGGTTTGATTTCAACCAGACACGTCTCCAGACTCAGCTGACTGCCAGCACAAGGCAGAAATGGACCACGGTGAAGCAAATTAACCTGTGCTGAAATGTCCGGCGAAACTTTCTTTTGCAAAATTAGTTTTCTGCAGATCTACTTCTTTCAACTAATACACCATGAACTGGATGAATGCACCCAGGGCAAGAGAAAGAGCAGGAGTGTTTATGCAGGACCAAGGCAACTGACACTCAAATCAGCTTAAACTGATGCTGGAACCAAATCCAGAAACAAATGATGTCTATCAAAATGGTTTAGAAAAAAAAAAAGAGCTTCCACTCACTTGGCTGTGCCGTGTCAAAGCACTGTAACTGTTTAAAATATAATAGCATCCTTCCTAGCTTGAAATTACTGTCTCCATACAAAAGAATGCTCTTCTTTCTCAGGCTCAAAGTTGTTTTTATGTTCTAAAAATACATGAAACGGTGTAAATACCCTACTATGAATATAATGTGCTGATGATTCAGGTTTTAAACACTTACTCCAAAAGCCCAGATTTGGAATAGCACTTCAGAACAGTTTCTTCTGTCTGCTGTTCTTCCAAACCTTTCATTTAACAAATGATCAAAACACTTGTGAGACTGTTGTATCAGTGAAGTGCCTGAAAACTTGACTGGCAGATACAGTACACAGTCTGTGTTCTTTTAATTACAGCAGCAGTATATATTAGTAAGGTCCAAGAATGAAAAAAAATCCAAGGTCCTCTGCATGCTACAAGGAAATGATGCATCTGTTAAAGCCACACAGTAATGCCACCAACTGATTACAAGTTTGGTCTTGCCAGCACGGCTGGGTAGAACCGCATTTGAAAAGCACTGGTTCTCAGAATCTCCAAGTCTAGCATCTTGAAACTTTTTTGTACAAGCCAACAATTTTATTCGTTATTTAGATAAATAACATGCAGCATAGGGATTTTGTGACATTATTCACAATGGAAAAGGATTTCATGTGTTGCACAGACTTGAGTAAAAGGCTGTTATAAATGTTATTTTTAAACAAAAATGTCCCTGTCAGAGGAGGTAATTGTAGTGTTTGTCTGCTAAGTGTGTCAAGTAGCAAGGAGGAGTATATTTCTGGTGTTGTAAATCCTTCAAAAGCTGGCAGACTGCCCTACTATAGTGCCTAAGCATGTATCACAAGGGAGGAGCAGCAGTCAGCTGACTTCAGGGTAGGGAGAAAACCAAACTGAGGAAAAAACACGGCAGAACTTTAAGTACAACTGTAATTCAGCTGGTTTAAATAAAACAATTTGCATATAAAGATTTAAAAGGTAATGCGGAATACTTAATGTTTTCTCTGCATAGTTTTCATCTGTGGTCTGTCGCTATTTTGATCTGTGTATCTCAATGCATGCAAAAATGTGAGCATTGTCTGATTTTTAAAACTTAAATATTCAGAAGTTAGAAAACAAGTATTTTATGGTAGTTCACGCAATTTAAAATTCTTTCCCCTTCTTCATCAAACTTGTGAAAGGCAAAGACCTTAAGGGTAGGGAGGGAAGCATGATAATTTAATTACAGTCTTATATAACTATCGTTATCATGGCAAAACTTAGCTATACAAATGACTTTTTTTTAAATGTCAATTTCTGCATTTAACTTAGTTCATATGTTCAGTGTATTTTAAGTCACTGAATCATTCTGATTTACCCACTTTTAAAAGTATTATACGCGTGAATTGTATTGAATGAAATGATACCTTCTCATTCAAATCATCTTATTTCAATTTCCAATTACTAGTTTCTGACTATGCCTTTCTGGGCTATATTTGATCTTCCCCCCTCCCCCCCCAGCTTTTTTTTCCTGTTTCCTCTATGTTTTTCATGTTTCCTCTAAATCCTTTCAAGCAAATGCACTCCTCTCCTAAACATCTCCATACAAAGGCTGTTCTCCAGGTTCTGAATAATTTTCCTGGATCTTCCCTGTAGTCCCAAATTTCTAGAGTGCCAAATACAATAATATACCATTAATAAGCAAACACCACTATTTACTTTTCCTCTTAACAGTTAACTTTGACAGTTGGATTTGTTGTTGTTGTTTGGTTGTTCATTTTTGGTTTTTTGTTTGCTTGGTTCGTTTTTTCAAACTACACCATTGTACTAAGACGGGAACTTGTGAGGATGTATTTCCCTCACATGACCCCACAAGCTTTCCAGAAACATTTTCCACTATTCAGTAACCAAATAATAGATATTTCATTATTATTTTTTCTCTCCAAACAAGATAGGAAAAGCAAAAATTATCTACTGTGAACCATTTGCTCCACCGCAGTAATTGTAATTTACTACTTGGATTTTTGCTATATACAAACATTACCAGACATGATTTATATATTTATTTTCTAATCATTGACAAAAATACAGAGTATGCTATGGTAGTTCTGACTCCTATAGAATTTCCGTAGGAATATCCTAGTCAGTAGGTCTATTTCTTAATCCACTAAATAAATACTCCTGTATTGCAGGCTGATAGTTTGATTTTGGAAAACTGTGGCATTTTGCTGAACATTTTACAAGCATCTTTTATGCAATAACAGCATACCCAGTTATGCAAACATGCAGTGGTTTGTGCAGTTCTGACCAATGAAGGCAACAGCGCCCCACTAAAGTTTAATCAAAGGGTTAAACACCGTTTTGCATAGAAATAAAGTAGCTCGTATTAACTACTGTACTTCAGACACACAAACCTGCCCTTTTAAAAAAGTACTTGCAACAGAGCATTCTTCAATACTCATCCTCCTCAGAAAGCCTGTACAAAGCTAGAAAGGCACAGGTGGAATTTGGCTCTGCAGAGGAGAGAGGCCACAATGGCAAATCAGGCTCTGGGGCAAACTTCCCTTGCATTTGTCACACCTTCAGCATCAGTACTGGTTATACGCACCGCAGGTGGGGATGATGTCCTCACTGCCTTGCCTTTTAGCTCCCAGGTTACATATTTGAAAAATAAAAATTAAAGAACTGCAATCTACCGTATCAACTGAATTTTGAATCAGTTTTTAGTTTATTTTGTCCAAGTTTGCAATTTGAATTGCCAACTTACAGTTACTTGAGGCGTTCTGTTCCTTAAATTTTAGCAAAGTAACATTTTTTGCCCCACAGAATTTCAACACTGGTTAAAAAGGTGTATCAATATAAAAAAAGATCCTCCATGGAAGACCTAAGAATTCCTGAATTTAAACTATTTGGGCCTGATGTCAAATATTTATTACTAACAAGAAAAGCTGAATTATTTTTCATTCTTTAAATAGAATAGAATAGAATAGAATAGAATAGAATAGAATAGAATAGAATAGAATAGAATAGAATAGAATAGAATAGAATAGAATATTTTAGTTGGAAGGGACCTACAATGATCATCTAGTCCAACTGCTGACCAAAAGCTAAAGGAAGTTGTTAAGGGCATTGTCCAAACACCTCTTAAACACTGACAGGACTGGAAGTAAGTAAGGAGTACATTCATAGCCTTGTAGAGGGGAGAAGGGAACACCACTGTCAGCAATAGTTTTGACGGTCTCCATTTAGCATCAAACCCTACTATTAGAACATTTTATTCTCCTACATTAAACACTCTATCATTCTGAACTCTGATAATTACAAAGATAGGAGGGTGAAAAAAGACTTCCTATATTAATTTCTGTGCCCAACTCCATTGTGTGAAGCTATTTAGCTACCTTTCATATCACTGTATACTGCTGGTATTGTTTGTATGAGCACACTGATGTAAGTCCTGGAGAATGTTTACTCATTTAATTCTGGCATGCTGACAACAGCAAGAATAGCAGAACTGTGACCATACACACCTCCAGTGAATCTTAAGAAATTGTGAAGGAGAAGGATAAAAACTTCTTTATCTCCAAAACTTTCTCCCTTACAGGTCGTTTAGATTCATCGCAAGCAACAGAGGGAATATTTTCCAAAAGCAGCAGCACGAATTGTTATGTCGAAGTAAAGATAAGACAACTAAATAGAGAGGAATTCCCACTTTTTCCAAGCAAATTAGTAAAACGGCAAGAGTACAGATCTAACTTTTTAAAAATGTATTATTTATAAAAGCAACAAATATTTCACTAGAGACTAGACATACCTTAAGAGATCAGACAATGTCATTGGTTCTCTCAACCAGAGTAACGCCATGTAACAAAACGAAAGGGTCATTGGCATTGTCATCCTCAGCTTCTCCTTTTGGTTCTTCATGAAATACAAGCTACCATCTACCGATCCAGAGCACACAGAGGTGCTCGCTTGTGTTTATGTTAAAAACAGAAAAGAAAAATAAAGTAATTCATACAACATACACACAGTCCATGGTATACAGGAAACAAGATAAAGGAACATATGTGGACCCTTCTTCAGCAACTAGCAACATTTTTAAATCATTACTTTGAGTAGCTGGGTAGTTTGTGTACTCTTCTACTAAACAGTTAACTCTAATTTATTCATCTCCCATGATATGAGATGACAACCTGTTTCATAAACTGCTGCTTCACTCAACTAAGACACTGGATCATATGAAGAGACAAAACGTGCTCTGGTACCCATCCAAACAGAACTTTTATTGGGAACTACACTTAAACCTGGACTTCTAGAAGGACATGAACTCCTATCTAACACATAACTAACAGTACTTACGAGCTGGGAATACTATTTTCCATTTGAGAGATAAAGGAGGAGTGGGGAAGCAAGGGAAAATTCAATGTGCTTAAATCAATGCCTTGGAGTTGAGGATTAAAACAGTGTTTTAAACTTCACAGTCAGGACTTTAACGTAAACATTATTTACATCACAGAAATTTTACTGAGGTTAAGGTATGTAACCATCTGCCATACAACCTCTAACTGTGGAAATGTAAATATTCTTTTAAAATAATGTAACTACACTAAATAACAAAGAAAACACCTCTAGAACAAAAATATAGCAAATGGTGAAGAAGGTGGGAAAAAAACAATGAAGAACAACCAACCAAACCTCCTTACTTCCCTACTGAGATGAATCACTGAAAACCAAAAGCAGCAGCAATGAGAAATTTAATTTAAGGGAGTCATTTATGAGTTAGGAACCTTTTCAGCAGTGAAAGCTGGGAGGTCACGGAAGGAGGAAGAAAAAAAGAAAAGCCTCGAAAAGCCTCTCTTCCCTACACAATGACCCAGCTAGAATGAATGGAAATGTTCTGTATTTTGTGCTGCTGTGCTTTAAATATCAGCATCGATTCTGCAGCCATTTTCTCACTGTGTTTACCCACAGACTGTTCACCTGTTCAGACAGAGCAGCGAGGGCTGGATCCACAGCTCCCCAGCTGGGAGCTGCAGGGCCATGGCAAGCAGCCTGCAAAAAATAGTTTAATACTTGAGAGAGCTGTGCAGCTCAGCCCTGTGGTTATGCTGGCAGGTGACAGCCAAGCCTGGAAGGTGACAGCGGTCAGCGGGGAGGTCCAGTGCCCACTGACGTGCAATATGAAGACAGACACTGCAAATATCGTGTTCCTGAGCCAGATTTGGTCTTTGATGCCACCTACCGGCTCCTAAAACGGCAGGGACGCGGCAACAGGTTAGAAGAACTGGCTCAAACACACACCTGGTACAGAGCAAGACAAGGTCCAGATGACAACACCCTGCAAGGTCTGTCTTGTACAGGTGCACCAGAGAACAAACACAGCAACATCACTTAACCCTCTTAGTTTCACCTTTTACATGGATACTTATGCTTAGAGGCAGCCTCATGACTGAAACTTCATTATTAATTTCACATTCAACTCAGTTTAAAATAATCCTCATTATATTTGCGGCCTTAATGATGGCACACAATTTCCTTTTACTTCTTCCAGCTTATGCAAGGCGTGACAACACAGTTACACACATGTAATAACCTAAGAGCTCAACAGGCTTCTCTAGCAATATCTCAGTGCTATACTGAGTCAAATTTGCTATTAACTCTACACACACACAAAAAAATTAAAACAACAAAAAGTGCTTGCACAACGGACAAGCCCGAGGAAAAAAAAGGGTACTGAGGTTTCCAGTCTGTAGCAATAGCAGCTCAGTAAAAACAGTAAAGAAAAGGAAACCCATGAATCTTCACGATGATTTTTAATCAATTAGAACGCCTCTAGTATTACCTGTGTTAAATTTCAATACACAAACCAACTCCTATGTTTGTCTGATTTCACCAAACTGTAGTTTTAGTGACTCTTAATCCATTTCAAGAGCTTTTAGTGAAATCAGTATGACTACTTAAAGCTGAATTCGATCTCTGAAAAAACAGACCAAGAGCACATTAAATTATGGCCTATCTTAAAACTATCTACCTTCACCAGTGCCACCAGTTTTGTACCTTTTTCTCCCTCTCTAATTGTTTTGATTTTTTTTTTAACTGCAGACGGTCAAGTTTCTCATTCTGATTCCATTTCTGGACTTTGCAAAATAAAGAGAAAAACGTGAAAGAAAAAGATTGCATTCTTCTGAGGGTATACAGGCAATATCATAGAAAAACAGAAATGGGACATAAAGAGGACAGTACATAACAGAGAAAAGGAAACACTGAAAGAAACAAGAAAAGGCAAGCAAAGAATAAAGTGAAATAAGAAAAACCATCAGAAGTTTAAAATTCAAGCAGAAGCTTTCAAATCTGCCTAGAAACGTATTTCCACTATCAGACATTGCAGCATTGACTGGCATTACACTTGGCCAATAGCATCAAACACTCTAATTTTCTGCAACATTTTAATTACAGAATGCTAAACATTTTCAGTATTTTCAAGCTGATATTGTGAACAGAAAGGAGAAACTGATGGAATGCTAAAAGAAGATTTTTAACAGAAGGGGTTATAGGAAAAGTAGTAAAAAGAATGCAGAGACAAAAACACAGAAGTACCAAAAATACTGTAGGCAAAAAATTAGAAAGCTAAAAGTACCTATGGGACAGAAAAAAAAATACCCTCCCCAAAAGAACAAAGTTTTTTTTCTTGTTTTAATATCAAAGTCACAACTGACAGCTCTGCTATTAGTTGAACAAGTGCTTATTGTTCAAAGTTATCGTGTTTGTAAACACCTAGCTTTACAAATATAATAGCAATTTTTTCCCCACTCCAAAGAGGAGGCGTGGAGCAAACTTGTTCTGAAACAGAACTTCCTCTTGCATTTCCCATTGTATTTCCAGGTCCTGTTCAACTTTTGTCTCCTTGGGTGGGGGTTGGGGAGAAAAGTCTTCTATTTCTGGTAGAACATAAAGTATTCTAGAGGCAAAAAGGATTGAAAACTTTACACTTTCCAACCAGTTCCTCCAATTCATTGTACATGAATACACTGTATATACATATTAATTTATATTAAAAAGCTGTACAAAAGTGGTTTCCAGACAGTTCAGTTCGTTGCTCCTACCTGAGACCTTGCTAGTCGATGAGACGAAGCTGGAATCGGTCTGTAGATCCCCCTCGCTTTCAGAGAGAGACAACAAGTGAAGGAGGCTGGGCGTCTCTGGTTCACTCTCCACATCAGTACTGCTACCGCACACCTGCTTTTGTAAATAAGTCACTGTTAGCTACTGTTTCCGTCTGAAGACCCAAATAAAGCGTAACAGATGCAAGATCAACAGTAAATTAAGTTTAAACCCAAACTGTTCACATGTAAAGAAATTCTGCAAAAAAAGCATTTTTAAAGGATTTCTCCAAATAAGAAGAGTTGTAGTGATTACATTAAATTTCACTCTGCTACAGTGACGAGGAAGTTGGCAATACATAGAAACAAAGCTTGATTAAATAACTGCCTTTGAGAAAGCAGGCAGGAAAGGATGGTAACTGGTGATCCATTTGGTATTTTAATTTCTGCTCTATCTACTGACTATCTATGTCAAGACAAAGAAATATTTTTTTAAATACGCAGTTTTCCATACTTGGAGAATTATTTTTCTCTTGAAATAGGGAAAAAAACCCCACAAAACAACAATAAAATGGACATGGCAAACTGTTTAGAAGACAACTTTCATGCTGAATTGACATAAATACAAGCTAGATATGTAGCCTGTACAAAGTAGGTTTCTGTTGTTGCTTTTTAAAAAGATATGAAACATCTTGTGGTATTTGAGCCTTTCACTTACAGCTAATGCTTTGACAGTTTCCCCATCTGGTCTGTCGCAATATGCCTGTTTGCTCTTCTGAAGGTAAAGCCTCCAAAAATTGCACAGAATTTCATCCTGATAAATACAAATGGATAGTGATTAGTACAAAGTTTACAAGATGATTAACTGCTAAGAGAACAGAGCTTAATTTCTAACTCCGGAATCTGAATAATATTC
Source organism: Columba livia (assembly GCF_036013475.1). Lineage (NCBI taxonomy): Eukaryota > Metazoa > Chordata > Aves > Columbiformes > Columbidae > Columba > Columba livia. The sequence goes on from NC_088604.1 coordinate 16,696,881, forward strand.
CGCCCCTAATTTTATTAACTATGTTTTAAAATTACCAGAGAAGCTAAGTTTGTTTTCATATGCTCAATGTTTTTAAACAGGGAGTTGTTCAATTCACTTTAAAAACTACAGTCTTTTGAAATAGCAGATCCTGTAACACACAAACAGCATGTGTACAGAGCGTGTACAACTCATACTGACATCTACATACCTTCATTTGTGGACATACTCCTAATGCTTCCAAAGCTTCAGCTTGTTTCTTGAGTACAAGCTGAAAGCCTTCACAAACATACCATTCACAGCCTCCATCTAAGTACCAAAAAAAAATTGTTAGAATTATTTTGGCTTATTTTAACCTTATGCATGCTTATTTCCACTTAATATTCTGTTCTCTTGGTATTAGGACAGAGACATGTCTCTCTATTAAATCATTTCAGATCCTAGAGGATAAACCAGCTACAGTGAATACTCCATTAAGTTCCATTTATTCACAGTCTTAATCAAGAAGAAAAGCTACTGAACAAGCACTGTTCTCCACATATTTCCCAATAATAATATATTTCACTGTAACTTCTAGTGTGGCAATTGAGTGGAGAGTTGTTAAGTGACCAGTTTTAAAATAACTGACAACCTGTCATTAAAAAATTAAATATGATCATTTCTTTCCCATCCCCAGCAGAGAAAACTGGAACACATTATGGTGGTGAGTCAGGCAAAAAACAACCAATATCACCACGTTCTTCACCATTCTCTCCCACAGAAACACACACATTTAAATGAAAGAAACTTTCTCAGATATTCCAAGTTTCTAGCAAAACTCAGCAGAACAGAATTTCATAAGAAGCAGGCCTGCTCCAATCTATTCACTGTTTCCTCAGACTGCATTGTGTTTACTTTTCACACCTACCTCTCTATATTTACTTCTCCTTTTCTACAGGCTTTTGGTTTTAGACATTTTCTCCGCATTTTCTCAACTTCCTTTTCATTCCCTCCACACCTCTTCTTCATTATTTTTCCTTCCAATAACACCTTGCATCTCACCAGCTTAGAAGTTATCTGCCCAAACCTTCTGCCCTGCTTTAAGGATGTTGGCTTTAACTGTTAACCACAGATACAGTTTGCTCCTATAAATGCCTGAAAATAAGCTGCCACAGTATAATGTAACTGTACTCACAGAGGGGACTGTATGAAGCTAAGAGTTTCTATCTTAAGAAGCCTGGGGGATGGCTCATGACCTTCCTAACAGGAGAAATAAAAAGCATGAAGTGGTACACAGCTCCGACTTTAGCAGTAATACAGGATAGAGACAAGTGGAGGTGTTGAGGTGGTTCCGCTTTTCACTCCCTTCACCTGCAACCAAGTTGTTCTTTTAAAATGAATGTATTATCGGAACCCACTGACACCGCAGTAGAGCGAAGATAGGCCAGCGTGTCAGAGACAAAACAACCCCATGCTTCATTTAGCACTGATATGCATTTTTGCTTTTTGAAAGTGGCCACAACAGTAAAACAATTATCCAACCATCACAGTATATTTACATAGCTCCAGCAGCAGCCTTACTGTGACACCCTTATGATATATATCATCACACATAATGACCACTATTCTTCTGAATCAGGAACTCAGAAGTATAGAAGTGACTCTGGATGAAAGATGTAACATTGGTTTAGCTACTGTAACTGCAAGAAGTCTCTTCCATGTAGATTTGTGTGTAGGTTACAGGACCAAGCACCTGTAACGCAAGCCAGACTGATATTCTAAGAGCTGGACCACCGGCACATCAAACAGATAGAGACAGCTTTTCTGGTTTTGTGACAGCCATCATAAGGAAGGAACAAAGAGCATCACCACATCTGAATGCATGCCACCAGCATCTTCAGTGAGTGCTACCTTCCACCAATCAAAGTGGCAAGAAGTAACACGTAGCTCCATTCAACACAAAAAAAGCCACCACCAGGTTCACAGAGGTCACCTGTGGCTCAGGAAGTCACCAAAGGTGACTGCTGAAGGTTCTGACAGCATTTGGGAGATGTATTTTGTTCCTACGGTTTTTCCAAGCTATCTGCTTTTGGCCACCGCCAAAGACATGATGGGCTAGCTACACCCTGGCTGAACAGCCGCTCGTATGCAAAATACAGAGGGAAACTCATACATACCAGTTTTTTCCTTCTTTCTTGAACCTTTTGAGATTGTCTGGACTCTTGTATTAGAAATAAAATCAGTGT